>NC_037670.1:98796053-99114434 GCF_003255815.1 Theropithecus gelada
AGAGACTTAAATGTTAGACCTAATACCATAAAAATCCTAGAGGAAAACCTAGGTAGTACCATTCAGGACATAGGCATGGGCAAAGACTTCATGTCTAAAACACCAAAAGCAACGGCAGCAAAAGCTAAAATTGACAAATGGGATCTAATTAAACTAAAGAGCTTCTGCACAGCAAAAGAAACTACCATCAGAGTGAACAGGCAACCTACAGAATGGGAGAAAATGTTTGCAATCTACTCATCTGACAAAGGGCTAATATCCAGAACCTACAAAGAACTCAAACAAATTTACAAGAAAAAAACAAACAACCCCATCAAAAAGTGGGCAAAGGATATGAACAGACATTTCTCAAAAGAAGACATTCATACAGCCAACAGACATATGAAAAAATGCTCATCATCACTGGCCATCAGAGAAATGCAAATCAAAACCACAATGAGATACCATCTCACACCAGTTAGAATGGCGATCATTAAAAAGTCAGGAAACAACAGGTGCTGGAGAGGATGTGGAGAAATAGGAACACTTTTACACTGTTGGTGGGATTGTAAACTAGTTCAACCATTATGGAAAACAGTATGGCGATTCCTCAAGGATCTAGAACTAGATGTACCATATGACCCAGCCATCCCATTACTGGGGATATACCCAAAGGATTATAAATCATGCTGCTATAAAGACACATGCACACGTATGTTTATTGCAGCACTATTCACAATAGCAAAGACTTGGAATCAACCCAAATGTCCATCAGTGACAGATTGGATTAAGAAAATGTGGCACATATACACCATGGAATACTATGCAGCCATAAAAAAGGATGAGTTTGCGTCCTTTGTAGGGACATGGATGCAGCTGGAAACCATCATTCTTAGCAAACTATCACAAGAACAGAAAACCAAACACCGCATGTTCTCACTCATAGGTGGGAACTGAACAATGAGATCACTTGGACTCAGGAAGGGGAACATCACACACCGGGGCCTATCATGGGGAGGGGGGAGGGGGGAGGGATTGCACTGGGAGTTATACCTGATGTAAATGACGAGTTGATGGGTGCAGCAGACCAACATGGCACAAGTATACATATGTAACAAACCTGCACGTTATGCACATGTACCCTACAACTTAAAGTATAATAATAATAAATAAATTTAAAAAAAAAAAAAGTAGGTTATTCCCTGCCCCCGCCTTTTTTGTTGTTGTAGCTTTTAATTGACAAATAAAATTGTATATATTTACCATATACGACATGATGTTTGAAATATATATACATTGTGGCATGGCTAAATGGAGTTAATTAACATATTCGCTACCTCACATAGTTATCATTTTTGTCGTGAGAATACTTAAAATCTACTCTCAGCATTTTTCAGTTTTTCAATATAATACATTCTTGAA
The DNA here is from genome assembly GCF_003255815.1 of Theropithecus gelada. Classification (NCBI taxonomy): domain Eukaryota; kingdom Metazoa; phylum Chordata; class Mammalia; order Primates; family Cercopithecidae; genus Theropithecus; species Theropithecus gelada. Next base: position 98,797,455 of record NC_037670.1, read on the forward strand.
AAATGTAAGAGTATGATAAATCTGTATTCACTGTGTTTACAATAGTTGTGTTCTTATCTGACAAAATAAAATATTGTTAGCCTAATATTGACCTTTCAATACCTTTTTAAAAAATTTTATCAACCTAAAATTTGAGCAAACTGATGAGCTATTCAGAAACCATCAAGTCTCTACAAAAAACTGTTCCTGGTATTCTAAATGTGAAACAATTGCTCCATTTTCCTAGGTCACTAAGCAGTACTTGATGAACTGACAGACTTAGGGCACCATAGAAAAAAAATAAAAATAGAGATGGGAAAAAATGCAAAGAAAAAGAAATGTGCCTCGAACAATCATTTCGGATAATATTAATTGACACCAACTTACACTATTCTTCTTATAACTTTTTCTTAGAAAACAGCATCTTCATGTCTACATGGTCATATGGAATCAATGTATTTAGCAGTCCTCGTGGTAAATTCCCTGAACATTATTTGATTGTTTTTACTCTCACAATTTAGACACATATTTCACAAACTGTAATCCATAGAGCATCAGTCTTAGAAGATGTTTTGCCAAGGGAATAAAGTAATCAAACATATTAGGAAAGTTTAGCATAGTCTGTCTTTACCTCATCCTGGCTCCCCATCCCCATCTCTTGAAGGCACCCTCCCCACCAAAACACTAACCCTGAGATTTACTCACAGGAAACATTTGCTTGTTAAAGGTTTTGAAAAGGCCGGGCGCGGTGGCTCAAGCCTGTAATCCTAGCACTTTGGTAGGCTGAGGCGGGTGGATCATGAGATCAGGAGATGGAGACCATCCTGGCTAACGCGGTGAAACCCCGTCTCCACCGGGCGTCATGGCGGGCGCCTGTGGTCCCAGCTACTGGGGAGGCTGAGGCAGGAGAATGGCGGGAACCCGGGAGGCGGAGCTTGCAGTGAGCGGAGATCCCGCCGCTGCAGTCCAGCCTGAGTGACAGAGCGAAATTCTGTCCCAGAAAAAAGGAAAAAAAAAAGGCTTTGAAAAGTGCCAGAGGGGTTTTTGTTTCATGTTTTTAAAATCAATTTCATTGCGTCCAACTCAACATTTCTCAAACTTTCAAACTTACCCTGGCAACTTTTTGTTTTTCATTTCCTGAAAACTTCCATTATCATTCCAACATAATGTTCTTTCCTCAGGATATACTTTGGGAAACTGTGTCCTGTTTATTGTGTAACCACAGGTGTTTAGACTGCACATTAGAAAGGGCTTGCAATGAGACCCGAACAATTAACCAGCAACCAGTTATTCATAGTCTGAGGGGCTCTGTTCGTTCATTTGCTGGCTCTATGACTTTGGGTGAATCCTTTCACTTTCTTGAGCATCTGGTTCCTTCGCTGTAAAATGACACACTAGTCTGCCGAAGCAGGGTTGTTCTAAACATCCAGTGAAATAATTCATGCAGTAAATGAAGTGTCCAGTTCATAGCCTAGCACCAAGCAGAACTGCATTAAATGTCTATTCTCAGCCCTCCACCACCCAACATTTAAAAAATGAACAGGTAAAAATTAAATAATAAAAAAAAAAATGCTTAGCATAGTCAAATTTTATAAATTCCAAGGAAATGGTCTACTCTACTAGTCTTGGGTTAGTGGGCTACCTGTTATTTCCATGACTACTGAAAAATAATTTTACATATGGATAATTGCAAAGCGGATCAATTTTCAGAACAAATGTCCTTGAAAATGTCTCTTTAATTTCCATTTAATTTGAAGAGATTCATTTGCAGCCCTTATTCATGCAAAACTCCCATTGACATCACTTAGTTCTTAACTAAATTAGGTAATGTAAATTATAAAAGCAAAATCATTGAATAGACACAAGAATCTCGTGCTTATGTTGTGGCTCCACAACTTAAATTTAAAAACTAGGGAGAGTATGAGGACTCAGAGTAAAAACGAAACAGTGATTAAAATGTTGAGAAGTAAGACTTTAAGTGAAAGCATAAATGAAACAAAGCAGAATTTTCCACCTCGTCACGGAAAATCTGAAACAGGATTTATAGGAAAGAGTAATAGATTCCATCTTGCCTCAAACAGGCCAAATCCTATGATGAAAATAAAACAGATTAATATGTTACGGACGGAGTTAAAGGTGTCAAAGATCAAAGTTTCAACAAATTGAGTTTCAGAGACATAATTAGCTTTTTATTAGTGATTCATGAATCAGACAGCTTTCAATCTGTAAATTAGAAGGCAGCTCTGATGAACTAAACTGAGTGAGTGAGTTTAACAGGCAGAAAAAAGGGAAAGAAAGCAGCAAAAAGGGACAAATAGTGGATTGGCCATTTTAAGGTTACTTTCCTGGTAGGGACATAAACAAAAACATGTTGGTTTAATGAGATTTGGCTATTATTCCTCTTGATTTCTTGGAAGATCAGATCTTACAAGTAATCAACTTAGGTTTCAGTTTGGTGGTGTGGAGCCTTAGCATGAGTAACTCCATTTTAAACTTGCTATCTTTTTTGTAACAGAGGAAACATGAGGGAGATTACAGAAGACCCCCTGAAGAGGTGTTTCGTGGTTATTATGTCTCTACTTTTAGTTTACGCTCTTGATTTGGTGGGGGGATGCTACATTATCTGTGCGTTCCTAATATAATACAGTGTTTGCACACTGTAGATGATGAATGTGAATAGAGATTTTAATATGAAGAAATAAGTTTAAACTTCAGTAAAACAGATTTCGTTTAGTTATAATTAACATAACCTAACCCCAAGATGTTAATTCCCTAAATAAAATTCTTACTTGAAGCTATGGATTTGCTTTGTTTTAGCTGTTTTAAAAATAGTGTGTATATTTATTAATTCCATCAACAAATAGTCATTGAATATCTACAATGTGGCAAACATTCTGCTAGATGATGAGAATAGAATCATGAATAAGATAAAATGCCTGTCCTCCTGGAAGTCATAAGTCTAACTGTGGAAGCAATATTGCATAGACAAGGACAGCAAATAAATTTATTCAATCTGTGATAGGTTGAACATCCTAAAAAGAAAAAAGATCTTTAGCCAGCTTCTAAGATGACCATTAATGATCCCAGCATCCTGGTATTCACAACCTTATGAATTCATACCCCACCTTACATTGTAAGAAGATTGACCTGTGTGATCAATAACATATGGTAGAAGTGATGGTTAAGTCACTTCCAAGATAAGATTGCAAAAGACCATGGACTCCATCTTGGGCTCTCTCGGCTTATTCACACAAGGAAAGTCATGTTGTCAGCAGCCTTATGAAGAAACTCACAGGGTAAAAAGTGAAAGTATATGGCCAAAAGTCAACAAGGAACTAAGACCTGCCAACTGCCATTAGTGAGCTTAGAAGCAGATTTCCTAGCCACAGATGGCTGTGCCCTACTAAACAGCTTGACTACTACCTCAAGAGAAACTGTGACGCGGAATCTATCAGCTATTTGCCCCTAGATTCTTGAGTCATAGAAACTGTAAGATTATAAATGTGTAATAACTTAAGCTCCTAAATTTTGGGATAGTTTGTAACTCAGTGATTGATAACTAATACAGATCCTTCACTGCAGATAGTTTGGGAAGCAATAATTTAGAGTGTTCTTGGCCAATAAAAAGATTTTCAGGGCTTAAATATGAATTGACAAATTCCTATTAAGCATGGCTCTGTGTTGGAAAATAAGAAGAGTAGTTATGCCATTGATAACAAAATAGATGATCTACTGATGCCTCTTCCTGTTCTAAGATTGAAGTATCCAGAATCCAAGCACTGATATCCCCCATTACGTCAGAAATGAGTTAAGTAGCAAGAGCTATTTATAATAAATGTCATGGCCTTTTCCTGTATTTTAACTGATAACACATTATTTTAAGAATTCTCGGTAGATTTTAGTAGGAGTGGGTGTGACAATGTGCATATGTATAGAAAAGAATATTTTTGTTTTAACTCTAAATGCAAAGATTATTTTTAGGTCCCATCCATACACGCACCTGAAGTAATGGTATTCTGCTTCCTGAATGCCTTTCTGAAAATGCTGCCTGCCTTTATTGACTCAAATGTTGTCAAGTGTGTTACACACAAATTTTTCCTAACCAAGGTAAGACTCTTTTTCCTAAATAACTTATTTTTTGGGTAGATCACTTTCTTCCAAATATATTTGATAAACCAGTGAGCATTGATGGGATATGACACAATAGAAATGAGTAATTTTAACTTACAGTGTAAAAGTGAATCAAGAACAAAAATCTGAGTTTTATTTAGAGTGTGTCATAAGATACAAAGAAGATTTGTAGCTTTCTTTGATGTGCTCACATGAAATGCCTGTAGTCAAACGGCTATTTTTAAACTTGAGAAGAAATTCAGGACAAAAGGAACATTTTAAATATAAAAGGGAATTCAGGGAGATCACAAAGAAGTGAAATCACTATTACAAAAGTTCAAAGACACATTGTTCTTCAAATATCAAGAAGCTGACTTAAATACCAATTCTGACCCTTCTTCAGGGGATACTTTCTAAGGTTTAAGGAAGTTACAGACATGAGGCCATTCTTTTGCCCCCTTTTCAGAAACTCTTGGTTTTGGATCACTATTATGTTTAGCTTCCTTAAGACTAATTCTCCTGTTGTGCTAGACATTTTGAACTCAGCGAGATCTCAACTGCAATGTAATTGGTATGCTGTGTCAGGCATCAGGTCAGCTGACCACCAGAGACCAGGAAGAGGACTCCGATGTGGCAATCTCCTGTCTGGGCAAAGTGAGTATTGCATATCAGGAATTTGCTCCCACATGGGTGGGAAGCTAGAAAATTTTTTTAAACATAGGTAGGATGTCAGGCTATTGCCAGATGTAAAGGACAGTCCTAAAAGCCATCCAGAAGGTCTTATGGATAGATCTCAACGGGAACAGGCCATGGAGGCTGAACTAGAGAGGAGAAGTCTATTGTCAAATGTTAGAGAAAAAGCTCTAATAAGCAAGAATGGCAACTTTTACAGAGTACCAGCTCTGCAAGGCGGTTTCAATATGTTAGCATATTTCCTTCTCACGGCAATTTTGGAATATGGGTTTTATATCCATTATCCACATGTGGAAACAGACTCAGAGAGATGAAGTAGTTAGACCTGTGATGGAGTCAGCATTCAAATCCATGACTGTCTCATGCCAAATCTTCTTTCCACTACATTGTTTTTTTTTGTTTTTTGTTTTTTTCCTTAGTGAGCTCAACATAACCAATGATTAAAAATTAAAAAAAAAAAAATCAGGAATTTCTTTTATAATGGATCTTAAGGGAACCCGGTACAAATCCTTTATTTAATAAGTTAAAAAAAGAGAAAGAGAAAGAAAGTTCACATTAGTACAAGCTATGATTCTGAATTATAAACTTCAGATACTCTGTGTTGGTCACATAAATATCGCATCTTCAGAAATCACAAAGAATCTGTTTCTGTGCCAAAGGAAAAAAAAAAAAGGAAAGAAACCTGCGCATTAGAGAAATGTATTTATTTCAGTACAGCTTTTAATTTTCTTTTGATAATGATTTTAAGAAAAAACTCATTTCTTTTTATTTTTCAGTTTTATTGAGGTATAATTGACAAATAAAAATTGTATATATTTAAGGTATATAACGTGATGTTTTAATATACATTCATGCACTGCAGAACAATCTTTTAGTCAACAACAGACTGCATATTCAATGGTGGGCTCATAAGATTACAATGGAGCTGAAAATTTCCTATTGTCTAGTGGGCATGGCATCATAGTGCAATGTGATACTCACCTGTTTGTGTTGATGCTGATATAAACAAACTTGAGGCATTGCCAGTCATGTAAAAGTATATCACACACAATAACATACAGTATATTATAATAATAAATGACTATTATTGGTTTATGTATTTGCTGCAGGGGCGGGGTCCTCAGGCAGAACCCCTGCTAGGGCAATGCAGAAGGGAAATGTGGGGTCAGAGCCCCCACACAAAGTTCCTACTAGGCCACTGCCTAGTGGAGCCATGAGAAAAGGACCACAGTCCTCCAGACCTCAAAATGTTAGATCCACCGCCAGCTTGGATTGTGTGCCTGGAAAAGCTCCAGACACTCAATGCCAGCCCATGAAAGCAGCTGAAATGGGCGCTGTACCCTGCAAAACCACAGGGATGGAGCTGTCCAATACCGTGGAAACCCACCTCTTGCATCAGCGTGACCTGGATGTGACACATGGAGTCAAAGGAGATCACTTTAGAACTTTAAAGTTTAATGACTGGTCTATTGGATTTTGGAATTGTGTGGGGCCTGTAACCCCTTTGTTTTGGCCAATTTCTCCCATTTGGAAATGGTGTATTTACTCAATGCTTGTACCCCCATTGTATCTAGGAAGTAACTAAATTGCTTTTGCTTTTACGGGCTCATAGGCAAAAGGGACTTGCCTTGTCTCAGATGAGACTTGGGACTTGGACTTGAGTTAAAGCTAAAATGAGTTAAGACTTTAGGGGACTGTTGGGAGGGAAGGCATGATTGGTTTTGAAATATGAGGACATGAGATTTGGGAAGGCCAGGGACAGAATGATATGTTTTGGCTGTATCTCTACCCAAATCTCATCTTGAACTGTAGTTCCCATAATCCCCATGTGTCATGGGAGGGGACCTTCTGATAAGTAATTGAATCATGAGGGGCGGGCTTCTCCTGTACTGTTCTCATGATAGTGAATCAGTCTCACGAGATCTGATGGTTTTATAAAGGGAAGTTCCCCTGCACACGCTGTGTTTTCTGCCACCATGTAAGACGTGTCTTTACTCCTCCTTCACCTTCTGCCATGATTGTGAGGCCTCCCCAGCTATGGGGACCTGTGAGTCCATTAAACCTCTTTTGCCTTATAAATTACCCAGTCTCAGGCACTTCTCCATAGCAGTATGAAAATGGACTAATACTCTAACCAAACATTTTTTTCAGAACATATCCCCATCATTAAGCTATTTATGATTGTATATAAGTTGTGAAGTGATTCGTACAATCAAGTTAATTAGCATATTCATCACCGCACATAGTTACTTTTTTGGGAGGAGAGTATGGTAAGAGATCTACCTTCAAAAATAAGAAAAATCTGTTAACTAAAACTTATTTGTACTCACATATTCAGGCTGTTTTAATTATCCAATAATTTTCTGTTTGTTTTCAGAAAAGTCATTTCCCAAAACATTGCTTAGGTTAATATTGAAAATTAGTTTAAATTTGTAGAGAAAGGCAGTTCAAAAGTATGCTATCCTTCCATTAATTCATTCGTCCAAAAACATGTATTAAATACATTCTATGTGCCAGTGAATAGGAGCTCAAGGTCCTACAAAGTTTATCAAATGAAAAAACAGTAACAAATATTTATACAGAATATAATGCTATAGAGAAATGCCAGCTTTGAAAGTTCACAAGATGAGGTTCCCTAAGACTAATTTGAGGTTCAGAACTGGGGAAAACCAACTTATTCTGGAAAGATCTTACAGAGGAGGTACTTTAGGCAACCAGGCTGGAAATATTATTCCTCCTAATGGCTAACACATATAAAACACTAACTTTACTGTTGTGCTTTAAATCATTCCAAATCAAGTTGTAACTCAGGAGAATAAAATTATCTTTCAAAACAAACTTTTGTGATGCTTTTTTGTCTTTGTTACTACTCTGTCTTTTACATTTAAAGAAACCATAACAACCACACCTGCATCTCTCACTGTTGTCCATGAAGTGGAGATTAGTGAAGTCTGGTGATGTTTTACTGTTTACTTTAAAGTCACCAACATAATCATACTTTTCATTCTAAAAGAAATGCAAATGATTTTTTTTTTTTTTTTTCCTCTCACCAGGCTGGAGTGCAGTGGCACGATCTTGGCTCACTGCAACCTCCGCCTCCCGGGTTCAAGCGATTCTCCTGCCTCAGCCTCCCAAGTAGCTGGGACTACAGGTGCACACCACCACGCCCAGCTAATTTTGCATTTTTAATAGAGACAGGGTTTCACCATGTTGGTCAGGGTGGTCTTGATCTCTTGACCTTGTGATCCATCCACCTCAACTTCCCAAAGTGCTGGAATTACAGACGTGAGCCACCATGCCTCACCAAACGATCATATTTTTAAAGGCAGGTAGAGATTCGTGTTTTGTTTTTTGCTTATCAGTTACCAAACTTTATGTATCATTCAAAAATTAAGATCTATAACCACCTAGATATATTGCTGTTCTATAAATAAAAATTTCTGCTGTCCTTGCAAACTTTAATTTGAACTCTAATAATTTATCTCAAATTAGTTAACTCTAATAAACTACTAATTTCTTCCTTCATATAGTGGATTAAGGAAAAATAAGTCTATGAAACATGCATGTTGTAACAAACCATTTCAAGTATTAGAAAAAATATTATCTTTTGATTCCCACTTGCAATCCAACCTATTAGAAAAATGTAACAGTATAAAAGATAAGTGTGCATCCTTCCCTGCCATTCATTTGATTATAAAAATTTTAGTATTTATAGGTAATATAGTATCTTAAAAAATAAGATACTATAGATATATACCATACATTCTTAGTGGGGGTGATATTGCCCCCAAGTGTTGAAAACTGGTTCTTGGAGGGATGTATCTTAGGTATTATAATGGTTTGTGACACTCTAAAGGACTATAGGACACAAACAGACACACAGTAAAACTGTGGTATTAAAATATAATGAGAAGGAGGTGATAAGGAATAAAAATGTCTAAAAAAGCTCCTTGGGGGCAATAACAAAAAAAAAGATTGTGAATACACATATATGTGTAAGTGTATATACACATACCTTTATGTACACTATTTTTTCTTTTTAACAAAAACAGAATATATGATACAGTATATTCTGTCTCTTGCTTTTATTATTATTCAACGTGCTATGTCACATGTAAATCATAGTTGCATGCAAATCATTTCAGAGGTAAGGTAGGTAACATCAACAAGACAAACAGCGTTTGGGGAAGAGTGTGGACCGTGGCAAAAATGTGAGCTCATGCTTCTTTATAAGGAACATCAACTCCTGTACATCAGCTCCAGCTGATGGTTGCTATGTGGGAATTTAGGCCCACTCTTACCTTATTCTCTAATTTTTCAAGCAATGGAAGTCTAAATTTTTATGTATAATCTGAATTTTGAATGTTGACAATAATTTTCCCATGAGGGTCAACATTATGTGGGTGAAGCAAAACAGGTCTGGACTAGCACACAATGCTGGCTTCCCTTTGGACTTGTTAGGTAGAAGTTCAACTCAGGGTTTTTCAATGAAATGTTGACAGACTAACTGCAACACAACTTATGTGATTTGCTCAAGCCTACGGAATCAGAAACACTGTGAATCTCACCCAGGGATGTCACTTTGTAATAAGGAGTGTCTTACATAATCTCAAATTTGAGAACCAACTATATAGCATACTTTTCAACAGGTATATAACGATAATTGAATTCCGAAGTACAGGAGTATCATACTTTGTCAAATCAATTTCCTTGTAAGTGGATATTGAAGTTGCTGCCAGATTTTTTCCTTGGTACCTAATATTGCAATAAATGTCTTTATGCACCATTGTTTTTATTTTTGTAGGATAAATTTCCCAAACGAGGATTATTGCATATAATGTTAGGGTCTAATAGATGTTCATTTTAGAGTGTAGTAGACATTGTAAACTTACTTTAAAAAGGTTTCAAAAAGTCACATTCCAATCAGCAATATACATGAGTGCCCTTATCCTAGGATCCAACTCTAAGTATAATAGAAACTTCCTTCCAACTTGATGAGTTAAAAACATTCTTTAAGTCCAGGCATGGTGGCTCACGCCTGTAATCCCAGCGCTTTGGGAGGCTGAGGTGGGTGGATCACAAGGTCAGTAGTTCAAGACCAGCCTGGCCAATATGGTGCAACTCCATCTCTAGTAAAGATACAAAAATTAGCTGGGCATGGTGCCAGGCACCTGTAGTCCCAGCTACTAGGGAGGCTAAGGCAGGAGAATCGCTTGAACCCAGGAGGTAGAGGTTGCAGTGAGCCGAGACTGTGCCACTGCACTTCAGCCTGGGCGACAGAGCGAGATTCTGTCTCTAAATAAATAAATAAATAAATAATAAAAATAAAAACATTTTTTAAGTGTACAGTATAATGTACTGATTTGGGGGGCAGTTAAAAGTTTTTTTTTTTTTTTTTCACATTTATAAGTTGTTTGCAATTCCTCTTCTTGAGGGAGTTTACAGACACTCACCAGCTGAAAATGGCAGTTTTGAAGTATTGAGAGTGAGAGAGGGTACATCTACATAGTATCAGTTTCCTTGATACCCTTACCTTCTTCCTAGGCTCCACCCTCCTCCCAAATTTCTGTTACTCCTCCCATACAGTGTTCATAAAGCCACTGATTATCTTTCACCCTCCTGTGAGGACTCCATGTTTTCCTTTGGAATTATTTTCACTTGTTCATTTTCTTGGCCAATTTTGCTGTTTAATTTTATATCGTTTTCTTATCTATTTTATATAACTCTGTGCAAACTAGATCTCTAACAATTTGCCTTACATACTGTTTTAATAAAACAAATTTTAAAAGTTACCGTTTTACTTAATACTCTACTCAATTTTGAGCAAACTTCATTTGATTTTAATCATAGCAACCATTTAAAAAAAGCAGCGCCATTTTAGCTTGTTTCCTTTCTGTAACTGCTTTTAGAAATTCACTTTCTTTAACAACATGCATTTTCAGCATAATGCCATAGTAAGTTAACTGTAGAGAAGTCACTAATGAATATTATTTTACTTTATTAAATAACAGCAAGGGAACTATAAACATGTAAATCATTTTACATGCAACCTAAAAACTTTCCAAACTCAAAAATGGACTTTTTTTGGAGGGAGGTAGCTTTCTCTCAAGAACTCTTATTTCAAAATCCAAATGGGATTTCAAAATACAAGTAAATAAGTAAATAAATGTCAAAGCCTCTTGGCCTCTGCTCTGCCATTCTATGCCTGAAATCCTGCCAAAATGAAATTTTCCATTCAAAAGGACTGGCATTTACTAAACTGATTTTTTAAAGACATTCTCAAAAAGTAGTGGAAACTTTGTCCAGCTTTTTATGTTCCTGTCTTGTAGACGGAACAGCTGCCTCTGCAGATATTTTCCAAGATCTTACATTTTCTGAAAAACATATTCTCAGTGCTTCCACTGTCTTCAGCAACTGGGTCTATTGGTTTTTCCCAGTGCCAAGCATAGAAGATAAACAACTGCCAAACTAGAAGCTAGTGTCTCACTGAGTATCAAGGCACAGAAAGGACAGAAGAGATAGTGTTTCATTAAGTATCAATGCAGAGAAAGGACAGAAGAGAAAGTGGGAGAAAGAAAAGAGCGTGGTTCAATCGTTCACAGGCAAGAGGGACACATTTATCTCAAAATTTTAGGCTGTTTCAACAAAACCGAGCTGTAGTGAGACTAGCTGCTTATTCACATGAGAACATCATTTTTAGTTACTATGAAGATCAGAGTTAAAAGATATGAGTTCGTTTAAAGAACTCAAAAGGGAAAATATGAAGCCACCGCAATAGTAAAATCTGAGGCTTACAGCGCAGCGCCTGAGAGTGCCAGTCCACTAAAGGGAGGGAGAAGGGGCACAGAGTTTATGGGGGCCTGGGAAGGAGTGAGAAGACTTTGGAAATGGAAACTAAAACTATCCGCCAGCGAAAATCATCAATATTCCTAAAAATATATAGTAGTAATAATAATAAATAAAAGCTTTAATAAACTAACAAGACACTGTGGGATTAAAAAAAAAAGGTAGAAATGAAAATTACAGAATGTTAAGTGAAAAAACTGAAATCCATCTACAGTCGAACAGTTTGCACTTTTAAAAGCAAGGACTTGAAGCAGCAAGCAAAAGTTCCCAGTCCTTAAGACTTTCTCCCCACTCTCAATTCTTTCTTTCCTCTAGTGCAAAAGCTGCCTTAAGCAGTGCACGCCGGAATGATCCCCACGTGAGCCTTTCTTTAATTTCGGTCTTAATTTTTTTCTCTCTTGTTATTACTCCCAGACCCCAACCTCCTTTTCCTCATCTAGTATCTGTTTCGGGGACGGGACAAAGAGAAGTCAGCGAGCTGAAAAAAGTTTTGTGATTTGGGCGACTTGGGCCTTTGTTGTGTCATTTCCCCCTACCCCTCCACGCCCCCAACCACGTGACCAAGAAGGGCCGGAATTTTGTGAATGGAGACGAAAGGTGGCTGTTGGGGTGGGCGGGACTCCGCCTCCTTCCCTAAAGCGGCCAATCTCCTAGCGGAGCGCTGAGGGGTCAGCAATAAACAACAATGGGCTGGGGATTTACGGCTCGTTATTGGCTGCAGGAAGAACCTCGCAGGGACCTAACCCGAAGCCCCGCCCCCTCGCGGTTACCCTGGATACCCGTCAGGCTCCGGCTGCAGAGAAGGTCTTTGGAAACTGTTGCTCAGATTACAGGCGCTGGGTTTTTCCTGGAGTGAAGGGTGGTGGAGCACCCTTGTTATTGACCTCCTGCTTGGTTGCACCCTCAGCTAATACCCATGAGCTTCACTGTTCCAGCCTCCCGGCCCAGGATCTTCCTGGAATCTCTCCTTGGCCGGGGTTAAAATGCAGTTCCCGCTCAAAATGCTTATAGGTGCGCGCGTTGTGAACTCTGATTTAGTAGTTTCAGGGAATGTGCGGGGTCTGTCTTTGCTGTCCATAGTTATTGGTTGTTTTCCCAGTAACAAGTGTTGATTTTGTTTGTTTGTTTGCTTGTTTTTTAAATAGGTATTTCTCCTGCATAGGTCCGGGGTTGAGTGCTGTGCACTCTTACACTCCATTTTAATGTGTCTCCATAACGTTCCATTTAAGGAAGGAAACTTTCAAATAGAAATTGAGAACTGCAGCACGTTTCCTAATGGGCGGAACAGCTGCCGGAAACGTCTTCTGGTCACTAGTTCTGGTCACAAATCAATTTCAACAGCATTGAGTCCCTGGTCTTATCACCGCGGCCTCCCGTCCCCTGTTGGGCACTGGCTCCTTAAAGTGACGCTTTACTGTTCTGAGTCCCATACGAGGGGCAGGGCAAGTGGCTTCAGAGATGCAGCCCTCAATTCTTAACGTCCTAGTTATTGTCCTTGAAACCCGAGTCGTCTCACCGCTCGCCCCCAACCCTGGGCTCTGGCTGTTTAAGAGCTGTAGAGGAAGTGAAAACGTCAAGTACAATAAGTGACACCCTCCGCCTCCGTGTATACATAACAAAAGCTCAGGAAACGTGCGGGTTCTAGGATAAACGAGCCACCCCAAGCCCTCCCTCCTACTCCCTACAGCCACAGTGAACTGGAAGTACCTTTTCCCGGTGCACACGTAGGGACAATTTTGACTTACACTTTTTAACCTAGCTTGCTCTGTTGTCCTCCCATCACAACCTCTGCTAATCAGCAGTTCTGCATCTCCTAGGTGTCTTCCTTATAGATTCTTTAGTTTCTGTCCCACGAACGATAGGATCTAATTTTAGTTGAGGATGAGTGTTAAAAAAAAATGTTTTGATAAATCATAATGGTGATGGTGGGTTTTGAAAAACAGGAAAGTAAATTGGTCCAAAAGCTTAGTGGGAATGAGGATCTAAAGAGCGAGGTGGCTCCTAGTCCGGGCAAGAGTAGAGGGGTTGGAGATCCTGTGGGCAGGGCGGCTGAATAAGGAGGTACGGGCTTTGTGGATCGCGCCTCTAAGTGTATAACAGAACCGCACAACAGTGCTTTAAGGGAACCAGCCCAATAGTGGACCTAACACCCCAATAATGGGAACTGGCGACTCGAAACACACGGTTTCAGTATCCCTAGGCGCTTTAACAATAAGCAGCGGGTTACAGAGGAAGTCGAGTCTCTCCGTGGTGCTTCCAGGCTGAGGACTCAGCGCCTGCCGGCCGAGCACCCCCTAGGGCAGAGGGGCGAGGGAGACCCGCGGGAAGGGGCAGCAAGCCGCCTGATTGACAGCCCGAAATCTGATCTTGTGAAAGAGACGCGGAGCCAATGGGAGGCAGCGATCCATCAGTTTGGATTGGAGGCCCCTGGAGGAGAAGTAGAGGAAAAACCACCGAATTGAGCTCTGTCAGAGGCGCTTTCGGCTTCCAAGGGGGAAGTGCTGGGCAATAATTAATGTTTTTATTAAATTTGGAGGGAAGGTTTTGCAGCCTTTCGCCTAGCGTGGCCTTCAGGTGGGTCTTTCCAACAACTTTTTATGTCTCTCCAGATAATTGCATGGTTGTGGGTCGCAAAAACTATCCTGATGAAAGAGGTGTCTCCGTCTCTTTAGTCCCGTTAGGTGCAAAGCAAGTCTCGTTGATCGCCATTGCTAGTTTTGCACACGTTTGCGAATCAGAGCTGCCCGGGGTACACCGACCGCGCAGGGAAACATCGAGAGTGTAAATAAATACATCGCCTCTTGTTCGGATTTTTGCTACTACCGAAAATATGTAAATTGTGAACTCTCTTGGCTCTCTTTGGATCCAGGTGAAGGAGGCGGTGTAGGGAGGGTTATTTTTGTGAATGGGACTGTCTGAGGGTAATTAGCTATGCAAATTCAAGAGCTTCATTCATGATTTTTTTTTAAAGCCTAAAAGCCATCTTATTCCCCTCTAGGTTGATAGAAGTCCAGATCCCGAGGAAATCTCCAGCTAAATGCTCAAAATATAAAATACTGAGCTGAGATTTGCGAAGAGCAGCAGCATGGATGGATTTTATGACCAGCAAGTGCCTTACATGGTCACCAATGTGAGTGATCAGTTTGAAAGTTGCTGTTTATAAACTTGACTCCGACGGGGGTGGGGAGAGGGAGAAAATGAGAAGGGAGGGGGCACGGGGTTGGGATTGCAGATACTTATCTGCTTTGTTGCCACTGTAGGGCGACTCTGCTTCTAGAAGCCCAGTCTTCAAAATGAGCTTACCTTTCAGTGATTTGGATAAGGCATAGTTTTGTTTTTAAGACCCCTTTTTCTGATTAAAGCTCCCAAGATGAGTGGAAGAGGAGATGGAGGGCAGCAGCAGCTGCTGCACTCAAAGTTTTTGGCTGGGTTTGTCTGCCACATTGAAAAGAATGAAGTTGAGACAAATGCTGACACTTTTTGTTTATATGGGGTGTTTTTCTTTCTTTCTCTTTTTTTTTTTTCTCATTTTCTCTCTCTCTTTTTCATTTCTCTACCCTTTTTGCTTTTTTTGTTGGGGGGGGGGGCGTTGGGAGAAGGGGCTGTCCAAAAGAGAATAAAATCCACTGTTTTAATCTAGCATTGAACCAGCCTAAAAACAACTTTAAGTGTAAATGCTTAAGGTTGTTTTGATGCTGAGATACCATGAATATATGACTGATAAATAGTAATGTGCTAGGATCGGCACTGGGAAGCAACTCTCCCTGACTGCTTAACATAAGCTTTCACTGTCAAATAAGTGAGAAAATGAATATTAGAATTGATACTATGGACTTTTATTTTTCTATTCAGAGACAAGATCCATTAGACTTATGTATGCATGTCTCTGTGTGTGTGTGTGTGTGCGCGCGCGTGTGTGTGTGATCTGAGGTTTACATTCTTTTAAAGGATTTTATCTTTCCCTTTGTAGAGTCAGCGTGGGAGAAATTGTAACGAGAAACCAACAAATGTCAGGAAAAGAAAATTCATTAACAGAGATCTGGCTCATGATTCAGAAGGTGAGGTTTGATTTTGGGCTGAATCCCCATTTTTTTACCTACGCTCTCCACCCTGCTAAAAGAAAAGGAGCACTTCAGTCTTATCTTAAAAATAATAAACTTTGAAATTACTGAATATAACTGAGACTTCAACTTGGAACAATTTATATAATGTGGCAGTTTGCATGGGAGACTATTTTATGATCCTATCACAAACTAATGAAAGAAGGAAATAAAATCTTAACATTGACAACCTTCTTTTTAATCATTGTTTTGTGTTTAAATACTTTTGTCCAAATGGCATATAACTCACCCCATTCACTAAGATAACAGTTTAAAAATATCCAATACAGTGGGACAAATTCAGCAGCTATGTACACTGCTTACTTTTTTCTTTCTCCTTTATTACAAGTTAAACAATATTAGTGATTGTTTGGTTTCCCACCCCCTTTACACTAAAACCATCTACTGTTAACAGAATTTTCAAGGGTGATTTTGATGACTAAATTGTGAGGTCATAATACCTTGTTTATTGACCATAAAGTGTTCACTGAATCATACTTAAGGCCTACTTAATAATTATTATACTATTTGGGAAATTAGTTTGCAGATTCTTTTGATGAACTGCTGGTAGGAAGTCAATATATTACAAATTATTTTAGCTATATGAGGACATTCATAATAAACTTAATATACTTAGATTTAATTATTGAAGTTTAGTTGGCAATTTTAATTAGATATACTGGATTCTGAAACTTCCTCAAATCTTCATACTATTTCAATACCTCCCTCATTCCCTAACATGACCATATAGTTTTGAACTTGATGATAACGTGGTGCCAAAGAATTGTCTTTCTGACTTTTACAAACCTATTAATGTAGACATTTTCCTCCAAAAACTTGTATTTGAAGTGGTTTCTTTTAGTTTTGAGGTATTAAAGTTGAAAACATAGTACTTTGACAGTTGTACCATGTGCCGTTATATTTTTTATGTAAGATTTAGAAGATATGAATAAAATGCTTTTCATTCTTTCTAATCTTCCCCCTACTACTATTTTAGCAAGAGTTAAATATATTTAAGAAATATTTCAGTGAATAGACACACATTCACCTCAGTCTTTTCGTGAATTCTGGTATCCTTGAGCTTATTAAGCTGTTTGTTAAAAAGGAAAAAGAAAAGATGATTGACTTTATTCTTTAGTTGACTAAAATAATTTCTTAAAGAGTTGCTTAATAGGCATGAAAAGTAGGCAGTATTATTGAGATATTTAAGTTATGGCTCCTTTTTTATTTTTATGTTGACTGCATCTCTTGAAATTAAATTTTTAATACCAATTTCATGACAAGCATTTCCATTTAATGAAGACTAAAGATTTGCAAATCTTATGTTTATGTCTTTGACTTGTTTTTTAGAACTCTTTCAAGATCTAAGTCAATTACAGGAAACATGGCTTGCAGAAGGTAAGGCAAAAATTGCTTTAAAAGGGGGGAAAAGCAACTCTAGAAGAAGAAAAAAAAGAAGTCCTGAACTTGCTGTCTTAATATTCAGCCCAATTAATTGAGCTCTAAAAGAGCCACCTCATGTGTCATGCATACATTAGAGCCTCTGATGAGTTTGTCTTTGGGGACTCTGGGGCTGTACTACCCAGTGTCATCACAAATTACCAGGAGAAATTGCTTCCAGCTCACAATCACATCTGCTTTTGGCAAGAACTAATGCACCAAGACTTCAAGTTCTAAGCCTCTGTTCAGATTTTAATTGCAATTGATCAGGTTTATATTATTGTACCTCCAGAGACCTCCTAGAGCCAGAACCCGGCTGGCTTGCTGTTTCCTTTAGAGCAGCGCATATCATTATTTGGTGTTCTGGTGGAGGACTTTTCTGATGGCAGAAATTAGTTTCTCTGGGTTCATCAGGACGGGATGCTTCAAGATTTAAGTGCAAGTGTCTTCTTTCCACCTTGTTCACAACACAGAACATTAGGTGTGTATCTAATACTTAGGAAATCTATGGGTTTAAAATAAATGGGAGATATGAGGATTTTTAAACTGTTTTCCATGTGTTACTATTCATGTGATGTTTGTTAAAATTAACCTTTGCTATTTTGTCAGTTTTATTAGGATTTATTTAATAGAGCAAGGGTACATTTAAAGGCATTACTTTTATTTTGGATTATTTTATGATAAAATTTTGTGGTTCTATCTGTTATATATTTTATTGTATGCAACTTTATAGGAAAATGAGATATTGCTTCATAAAGCTTTATACAACTTCGAAAATGCCTAATATTGAGGGACTTTTGTTGGCATTCATAATTTGAAATTTTTCTTTTGGATTTGGCATAAAAATGTGAAATGTTAATTTTATGATGTGTTTTGTGGGAAATACAAAGAGAAAAATTATAGATATGTAAGCATTGAGTATATAGCAGTGTTATTTGTCTGTTCACATTATATGGGAAACATGCAAGTTTTGGAACAGATTTTAAGATGGTTAAAAAGGAGAGAGTGGGTCTCTTTAAATGGAACCCAGGTGTTGCTGTAGCTACTTTGAGGCAGACTGATGTGTTTTATCGGTAGTCTTGAATGCAGTTGATCAAGTTGCTGTTAGCATGTAAAATAAGTTTCTTTGTTTTGCTGATAGTCTAGTTCTCCAAAGAGCTTTTTCAATCTTTATCAGTCTTTAAAGTTAAATAGCTTTCCTAATAGTCCTTTGAAAGGATGATTGTATTTACATTTTAATGAAGGTAAGACTTACTGAAAGTTTTGGCTATATTTAAGGATCATTTTGCTAGTTTCTGTAAATGAAACTTACTGCAATAGATTACTTTTTATTGCAACATAAGTCATATTCAGATATAACTTTTTCATGGAAAATCTGCATGGAGATTCTTGTATTAACTTATGCCTATTAGTTTTGCAAAGTCAAAGGTTGTGAGAACATTACCTTTATGAGAGAATTTATTTGCTTCTCCAGAATAACTTAAAATATCTATTTTAATTGTTCTGGAAGGTTTGTTGGTTCTTAGATGTTTAAATCTCATTGATTCCAAGTCAGTGCACTAGCTGGCAGATTTTGAATGTGCATAGCAACTCTGTTCCTGGAATTTTAAAATGTGGAATCTGTGACAGACTCTTACCATTTTATAATCAGTTTCAGTACGTTTCTTTTTTTTAACTTTTGACTTGTTTTGTGTCTTGTAGCTCAGATAAGTGATTTGAATAATTTATCCAAATTTATCTTTTAAAACTCTGCAGGGAATAGTCTTTCTCCGGGATTATTAACATACCTGTAAATCAAACCTGAAGACTTAGCATTACAAAAAATAAACCTAGAAAATGATCAATGTATTTGGAAGAACATGGACCTTTACTTAGAAAAGAATTGTTATTTCAATTAAGTTCAGGAATTAATCATGAGTGTTTTATATGAATTCCCAGGAGGACTACTATTTACAAACTATGGATAACATTTCATTTCAGAATAATTTAAACATTTTCAAAATAGTTTACATTAATTTATCTAATCATGCTGTAAGCAAAAAGTTGTTAATGTGGTGTTTAAAATCTAATAGTGAGAAAAGAGATCTTTTTAACTTCTTGTTTCTAGACTCCACTTTTTTTTTGTTTTGAGAAATTAAATATATTATTTTACACTGATATTTTAACTTGACTTATCCCACGTCTTGAACAGTATTTAGCTAAGAAGAGATCCTCAAATTACCCTAGTTATTTGTAGTGAGATGTGCCCATTTATGTCTTTCTGGACATCTAGAAATTAAAACATTGCCAAATTGGCAGACTATGAACCGTTTACATATTTCTTTTCATAATGTTCCATAGCCAAGAAAGTGACCATGGAATTTTAAGACATCTTGACCCCTTTAAAAAAGATCATTGGCAATTTATCAAGTTTCTCCCATGAGTTAGAATTCCACTGGGAAGTTAAACAGGTCTAAAAACCTTATTAGACATGAGAGTCAAGTTAGTT
The DNA here is from genome assembly GCF_003255815.1 of Theropithecus gelada. Classification (NCBI taxonomy): domain Eukaryota; kingdom Metazoa; phylum Chordata; class Mammalia; order Primates; family Cercopithecidae; genus Theropithecus; species Theropithecus gelada. Next base: position 98,817,111 of record NC_037670.1, read on the forward strand.
GTCATATGTCATATGATAATTGTGTTTTTGAAAAATTATAAAAGTCCTCAAATATTTGTTAAATGATATCTTAGCATGTTTAGTTTGTTTTTTCTGTAAGACTGTTCATAAATTTTACACCAAATGCAACATATGGATTAGTCATGGGTAAATTATTATGGATTATAATTTTTTTTTTTTATTCGTAAGGGGAAATTGGAATAGATAAGGCAGGACTGTTTAAGGGTGGGGATGGAACCAGTATTTTCAATTCAGTAAAGTCCTCTGTAAAAATATACTTGCATTCTACTAGGAAAGTTAATTCCCATACAGAGATTTAAATATGTTGGTGGAGAATACAACTTTACATTAATATCATTTCCCAAGAACTAACACTGCAATTTAGAGATTTTTTAACATCTAAACACAGTTTAAAATAATTATCTTATTCTGAAGAAAATTGAAAAGTTAATATTTTCAGTGACCACAGTAGTTAAAAAAAAAAAAAAAAAAAAAAAGTCAGGGACTATGCCAATTTTAAAATGTTGCCATAGTCATTTTATGTTATAATTTCACTATGTGCAATTCTTTATTGATTCTTTGTCTTCTGAATTAGGCTGCTACTGACAGAAAGGCAGTTGCAATTATTTGATCCCATGAAATAATGAGTTTAAATATCAATCCTATCAACATCATGGTGATGTCTTATTCATAACAGCCTGAAAGTCATAGTTAAAATGGAATCTCTTGTGTATCCAGAACAAAAATAGAAAGATGTAAAAAATTAAGAAAGGATTGCATTCTTACAAACTTGCTTCTTAAAGCTCACCTACTAACACAACTTAAAGGGAAATAATAATTTTCAGTATATATCTGATGTAAATGTATAGCTGCTCTCTTGACTGTTATTTTGTTTCCAGTCTAGATGTTCTTTCAGGTTCACGTTCATCAATAGTATTCTCTGCCTTCAGGGTAAAATGTTTTTCAGTGGTTTTGTATTGAGTCAAGTTTAGTGCTGCCGCCAACTCTGAGTAGGAGTTTTATCTCCAAGAACAACCTTTCTACAGCAAAGGTTATTACATCATACAAAGAAGGGTTTTTTTCTTTTGGTTTTATGTGACCTTCAAAGAACAGTCATGTTGACTTAAAAGCAGAGATGTCATTACTTTCCCCTCAATTCGCTTTAATGGCTGATGCTAAATTTATATTCAAAATCATTATGTGATGTTTCTTAAGTAATATGTGCTATTGTTACTCACTATGTGTAATGTCATCCACAATATACAGCAGTCATAATACACTCATTTTTATTTTTCAAAAATCCTACTTTTTTTAATGGAACATAAAATTGGTTATGTTCTCATGAATTATTTTGCCCCACTTGGTGCAATAAGGATTAAAGGCTTTAAAAACTACATTATTTCACGTGGTTTACATAAAACATGACTTTAGAATTAAGCATTGAATTAGAGAAGTCCATATAGTTTCTTATAATTGAACAACAATCATTTCATGTGTGTGTGGGCAGGGAGAGGATGGACTATCACCCTTCTCTTTGTTATACCAGAAAATAATCTAAAATGTGAGAGAAAAACTTCTCATTTGAGTTTGACTTAGATAGCAAATAGAGTAAGTATATTTTATTTCTAAACATTCATTGGAATTGCATAAATGTTTTTTCATACATGTTTTATTTACAAAATAGAAATTTTTTTTTTAATAGAAAAATAGGATTTGGTATAGTATAGTGTAGTTTTTCCAGAGGATCCTAATAAATAAAATATGACTAAGCTTTTCTATTTCAGTTATAGGAAATCTGCAGTTTGTTACATTTTGTAGTATAACTTTATTCCCTTTGACTTGTGTATAATGTTATAATAAAAAAAATAATAATAGAGTCAGACCTCCGTAGCATTAGAGAAAATATTTGGCTAGAAACAACAGCTAGTTGGCTCTGAGCTTCCCTTAAGTTTTCAAGTTACTACAGGTCAGGTTTAGTTAGGAATTTAAGCTGATTTGACACTCACCACAACTAAAACTTTACTGTTACAGTAAGAATATAGAAATATGAAAATAATGCCTTAATCAAGTAGTAAAGGTGTTTTTGTCATTGGAAAGTTGCCTCCTTTTTTTGTATGTTTAAATATGTTTATATTTCTGCATAATTAATGTTTTTACATTTGTACAATCATTTTATTGTTAAAAGTGGATGTGGTATAAAACCAAACTTAGTGGACTCATGATTATTTTGTTCCATGGCCTGTAGCTTCACTTTAGGATTAAACAGAATACCACTGTAGGAAGGTGGATTTTTCTTGTTTTACTTCTGATTTGAAATAAAATTTAAATTTATCACAAGAAATTTGTTTCTAACTCTTTAATTCAAAGAGAAACACTACAAAGTTCAGCAAACAATTTACAGTATTCTTATGATAAAAATACTTGGATAATAGGCAAGAAAAATAAGGCATTTCTGTAATGGTTTTTCTTTTCCCTTTCTTGAAACCTTCTTTGCATTTCCGTCTTTTCCTTTTTTCTTCCTTAGTTTTATACATGCAAGTTTCTGTAACAAGTTACTCTGTAAAGCAGGATGGGACATGTGTATGTATGTATTTGTGTGTATATATATGTATGTATGTATGTAACTTTGTAAACTTGTCATTTATTTAAATGTGTTCCTTTAATAGATCTGTGCTCTGAGACAGAGCAATAAAATTGGTGTGTTTATATTGCAAGTCCAAGTTTACTTGCTTTAGCTCCCTGGATGGGTGTGACATGAAAAGATTGTGGTTGGACCACATGGCTCATATGCTGGACTGTGTTTTTGTGAATGGAGGCAGAACTCCAGTTCTGCCTGCTTGTCTTGAGGAATTGCTGAGGAGATCAGCTGTCTCATTCACGGGCAGAAAGAATGACTCATACATCTTCCGCCTTGTTTGGCTCCAGGTCATTGTTACAGTGGATAGAACTGGTTTTAATTAAATATTAACCCCTTTTATACTTGATGTTTGTTTTATTTGTAATTCTTCCACTTTTTCCTTAGCTTTAAAAGAAAACCCAACAGGCACATAGTTTGTAAGAATAGGAGGGTTTTCGCTTTCCTGCAGCCAACCTTGGAAAATTTTTCATTGCTTACTTTTTCTTAAGTAATGATTATTATTTCATTTGAAAGTTAAAAAGAAGTATAACATAAAGGCAAGCTATATTTAAAATTACCCATCCCCAAGGCAATATTAGTTAAGAAAGGATATTAAAATTAAAAAGGAGAATTGGTGAGTTTGTGACATATAGGTCATGATTAATATTTTGATGAGTTTCTTTCTGATAATATGTATTGATATGTAGCAAAAACAGAGAAAACAGTAAAACAACTTTGGATAATAATCTAGGTGAAGCAAATAGCTGAGAGTGCAGATACTACCCTTTTAAAGCCGAGATCCTGAGACTTGATGGCAACTTGTCTATTAATGTGCAATGAACTGATAGAGCCGCTCCAGCTATTACCAATAAAATCCACATGCTTAATCTCCTTGAAAGCATTTTATTGGTCTTTTGGTATATACTTTCTCCCCTTCTCCTTTCCTCCTCTTCCCCTTCGTCTATAATTACATAGTGTGGGGAAACATTTTAATTCCCCAAAGGTGATTATATCAAGCACAGTTTATAATAGATAGTAGTGGAAAAAACATTGCTTTTTTAGGTTGACCTCTATTGTTAATTTTCAACTTTGGCGTTGGTATGGCTTGCTGCAAATTTTCAGGCAGCTGTAGTTTGCTCCTTCACAGTATTCCCCTGAATTGAAGAAAAAAGGAAATGTATGATACAAGTGTGGCAATACTTTGTCATATTTTCCTTGCCTAGATCCAACTTGTGTTTTTAGTTAACTGCTTTCCGTTTACTCTAACTTGAAATTAGAGGTATACTTAAGCCTTTGTCTATTTAAGTAGCATGCTGCTTCATTTGGTCTATTCAGTTTCTTAAGATTAGCTTCTGTGAAAATGTGAGTCATATGTTTTTTGTTAAAATTCTGTAATATGTTCAGGAATAAGTGTGAAGTATTTATTCAGTATGTTAAGGAGTTAGAACAGAAATAGGAATTCTTATTCTTACCCTTTACAGATTGTTGGTGTGCAGCTATTTTCTGTATATTTGCGAGGTATAACTTCTAGATTATTCTACTTCTAAAATTTGGCCCTTTTTTCCTCACACATATTCCAGCACACATCACACTCCCATCAATGACTCTGTGCTACTCTTGCAGTGACATATATTACGAAGTTGCAAATTTGCTTACCATACTAGAAAAAAAACGAACAAAAGACCTTTAGGGCATTCATATCATTATATTCAGTTACAAATATACTTTTGTTACTCACCAGCTATTTTTAACTTTTCCTGTAAAGGGATATTATATTTTTATCAGATTCTTGTAAATGTTGGCTTTTTAAAAGCCCAGTAATTGTTGTGGTTGATAAATTTGCATCTCAATAGTTATATCTGTTTAGCTGTTAATTCTGATTGAGAACCAAAACAAGGATATAATGGGAAAAATGTGCAGGATTTGATTCTGTGTACTTGCTGTTATTTATTAAATATATATTTAAAACGCTTGTAATTTTTTTGGTATGAAGACTTACTTGAAAGCGCACCCTTCGACTTGTAATTTATGAATCTTTTAGAACATTTTTTTCTGCAATGTCAAAAAAAATATGTTGTGTTAATAGCGGAGAGAATGCTAATGTACAGATTTTAGCTGTTTCTTTGCCTCTCCAGTAGACTTCGTTAGAAGTAAAGATATTAAACCGAGCAATCTAATGACAAGTACTTTTTTTGTGGATTACTTGAAAGACAAGGGTAGGTGGGTAGAGGACTGGAAAGAAGAAAATAAGGAACATTTCTTGAGTAGCTGGCATTGTGTTTAGACTGTTTCATTTAATCCTTGCCAAAAAACCTGTATTTGGTCACTATTAAACTGATGAGTAAAATTCAATTTGACGAGGTTCAGTAACTTAACCAAAGTTGCACAGCTAGCATGTCATAGAATTAAGATTTGCAGTTCACTCACTTTAAAGTTGTTACCCACATTATCAGATATTAGAGCAATATGAAGAGAAAAACATTCTCCTTGCAATATAGGCTGATCAAATAGGCATCAGTTAAAACTTCAAAAAGTTCTTAATTTGTTTGATTTTGTTTGGTAGTGGGGATAGAGTGCATTTGTAATAAAGTTAATTATTGGTATAGAGAAGAGAGTTGTTAGAAAACAGCTGAATGTCAAACTGCATACATTTTTATAATAGGCACAATTACCAGATTGTTATGCTCTTCATAATAGAACATAAATTTTATTCAGCCAAATGTCTGTTTTTAAAGAATAATATTAAACTAATAAAAAGAACTTTAACTCTGTATACTGTATTCTTTTTTATATAAAATTTTTTTAAAATATAGAATTCCTTTTTATGTAGATTTTTTTCTTAAGCCATTCAATTATCAACCTAAAGCATTTTCAAAAGAGACTGTTTATTTTAATAAGCATTCCTCATACAGAATAGGCTCATTTTGAAAAGTTAATTAACATCTATTTAAATATGACTTGGCTGGATAAAAAAGTTTCAGTATTACGTAACACTAATAAAGTAATACTAGCTAATCAAATCGCAGCTAAAGTTAATTAGGATGATAATTCATTATATTTTTATCAAATTAAAAGTAACCTAACTTCTATTTTTTGGGTGTGTGTGTGTATTTATGTGTGTTTGTGAAAGCTTATTATTAATATTCAGTTTGGAATAGGTTACTTCGATGTCTAAATTAACTGTGATGAAAACGTTTTTGAAGTGAAAAATGCACTTGTGTTTTGATTGCTGCCAAATGTATGAAGTCCTTGCTATTCAGTATTTTTCCTTTACTAAAAATAGGAAAGTCTTTTGACATTAGGACTGACGAAATAGTGATATTCTTTTTGCTAATGCCTAGTAGTTGCCAGGAAAACATTTTGAATGAAAAGATGACATTTGTGTTATTGTTTATTGTTTTATTAATATGAATATAGTCTTTGAAATATAATACTTTATTATATATGAACCAAATCAAGGACTATTCTTCCCTTTAAAAATCTTTGTAGCATACCCTGGCAAAATTCAGGGCAAGCATTTTAAAATATGGTGTATTTTGCAGGACAGAGAACATACCAGCAGACGTTTCTAAAAAAGCAGAGGGATGTGTGTGATAACTGCACATCACTTAAAATAATTGTGTGGTTAATTTAAATGGGCTGCTTACACACTGGCAGTGTGAAATAGCTTTTGCTCCATTCTTGGAAAAAAAAAAAGAAACTGTAGGAAATGGAAATTCTGTAGCTTTCTTTATTTTGCATCTCTTTTATTTCCATCTGGCAGGTGAAATTCAGAGGGAATACACCTGCTATAGTCCTATTTCTGACGTATATATGGTTCCTAGTTGACATCAATGATCCCCTTCCATTTCCCCTCCTAAGTAGTGTTGTCAATACCATTTTAAATAGGAGCTCATTGGCAAATAATCATAGGTTTGATCTCAGCCTAAGAAGATCTTACTTGACAGATTTTACTTGACATTCCTTATGCTTTTGGCAGTTTTTCTCTTAATTTTTTTTTTTTTTTAATTTTCTTTTTCTTCTTCAGCTCAGGTACCTGACAATGATGAGCAGTTTGTACCAGACTATCAGGCTGAAAGTTGTAAGTATAGTATGACTCATCTCTTGTATTTTTCTGTCTTTCTGGTTTCCTTCTTTCCTTCTTTCTCTTTGGTTGGTTTTCACGTCCAGTGTCTTGTCTTACATTGTACAAGCGCCTTTTTAACTTACAGCCATCAGATGATTTGATTTGTCAGGTTGTGACATCAGCAGAAACTCTATTTTGAGCAGAATCCCTGAATTCTGTATATTGGAAGAGAACTCCAAATAGTAGGCAAGGAAAACTGAGTTGATTGAAAGATGATCTTGTTCTTCGTATCGGTAAATATCTTTGGGAGGAAATAGGGTGTGATCCATGAACATGCACATGTTTACTTCCAGTTTGCCAATATGCTTATAGAGAAATGCCTGGATGTTGATGGGAGATAGAGTTAAAAACTACTTGAGATTAGTTATTGTATAATTTATAAAAGATTCTGGAGCAAACATTCATTGGCTTATTGTAGTATTTTAAATTCATGAATTGTCATCTGCTTTTATTTAATTTTTAACCTGAAATTTTCTGCTTCCTGGTTGCAGTAGCACAAATGGAAACAGCCATTGGCTTCTCTCAGGGTTCCTCCTTCCACGCTCCTTTCCCTGAGCCTTGCTCCCAGGTCTGTCAGAGAATGCATGAGGAGTTATTCATGGAATACTCACTGTCCCTTAATTGCAGAGTGAGCATTTTGCCTGTACAAACGTGGTTGCCTCGGGGTTTACTGCTGATGTTTATAATTTGCCATTCTACCAGCTAACTGCCGCTACTGACCAAAGGAGCAAATAGTAAGGAAAAGGGTATAGATGCCATCTTATTTATGAAACTGGCCTAATGCATTTTTATTCTGTTGGTGACATCTAAATTTATTTTATTTTTTCAGATCATTGATAGTATGAGAGGAGGCAATATCGGTAGTAACAAGAGATGCTTGATGTCTTACAGCTTATGAAACCCATATGTTCACACCTTTATATCATAAATCTAATACAAATACCTGCATTACTTCAAGTAACAGATGTTTGTGGGCAATATTTTCAGCATTTATGTTTGGTATATTAAATTTCTCAGGCGTAGAGGGTTGTGCAAGGTTTTGTCCAGATTCTTTAACATGTTACATGTTTAGCTCAGCTTGGTTATAAAGAAATCACTGTGGTAAAATATACGTACAATAAAATTTACCATTTTAACTATTTTTAAGTTTGTAGTTCAGTGGCATTAAGTACATTCACATTGTTGTACAACCTTCACCACTATTCAACTTCAGAACTTTTTTATATCCCAAGCTGAAGTTCCGTACCTGTAAAACAATAACTCCCATTTCTCTGCCCTCAGTCCCTGATAACCGCTGTTCTATTAGCTTTAATTTTGATCCAAGAAGAACACTGTATAATGCTATTTGATGTCTAAATGCAGGTATTTGATATAGGCTTTCAAGAAACTTACTCAGCAAATATATAGAACTTAATTAGACACCCTTAGAAACACTCCCAGCAGAGGATGGCTCACACAAGTCCTCCCCTTCTTGATTAAAGTCTGGGAAGAGAATGGTCATATTCCAACATTTCCCTGCCTGTGAGCAGTTGAATTCTTCTTTCTAAAAGCTAACCACGTTGTCTTAGTAAGAGAATTAAACTTGTTGATATTTTACATCTAAAGTAATTGGTAACAATTCCATTACTATAGCAATTGTCAGGGTAAAATGAACCACCTAGAGGTAATTTTTTACTACTTTTCTTATTTGACCTCTTTTCAGCTTTTCTTATTGTTGAATATTTAATCTCTTTGAACTCTTCTTAAGGTCACACGGGCATGATTTTCTTCCTTTTTTTTTTTTTTTTTTTTTTTTTTAACTCCCTTGACCACTCCTTCTCTCTCAACTCATTTTCCTTCCCTCTTTGTGGACCTCTTCTTTCCCTAAGGTTCTGTCCCCAAACCTTTCCTTTTTTTTTTCCTTTCTTTTCTTTTTTTTTTTTTTTTTTTTTGAGACAGAGTCTCGCTTTACTGCCCAGACTGGAGTGCAGTGGTGCGATCTCGGCTCGCTGCAAGCTCCACCTCCCAGGTTCACGCCATTCTCCTGCCTCAGCCTCCGGAGTAGCTGGGACTACAGGTACCCACCACCACGCCCAGCTAATTTTTTGTATTTTTAGTAGAGACGGGCTTTCACCATGTTGGCCAGGATGGTCTGAATCTCCTGACCTCGTGATCCACCTGCCTTGGCCTCCCAAAGTTTTGGTATCTCAGGCGTGAGCCCCTTTCCTCTTATTTTACATGCACCATGCCATCACTGTCCCATAGAACTTTCTGTGATGGACATGACTACACCTGTGCCACCTGATACAGTGTCCACTAACCACATTGGCCATTGAGCACACAAAATGTGGTTAGTGGGACTGAGGAAATGAATTTTTAACTTTATTTAATTTCGATTATTTTAAATTTAGACATGTCTGGCTACTGGCTACTATATTGGGCTGCACAGCTTTGAACAACAATGTCTTCCACATTGTTGTCTCCAGCCTGGCTCTTCCCTCTGAAACTGTCTATTGGACATCCTCACCTGGTCCCCCGCTAGTGTCCCTGTGCAGATGAGAAAAAGGCAACACCTCTGGACTCACTCCCTCAGCCCTCGGCTGTGCATTGCACAAAACACCATTTGCACGCCAACTCCAATCTTTAACGCAATGCTCCACAGACAGTTTACACTCGGCAAGTCCAACAGTGAAGTCACGATTTTTCCTGACCAACGTTGCTCTGTTACTTCTGTTGCCTTTCTAAGTTAGTGGCATCACCATCCAAACTGAAATCCTGATATTTATCCTCAGAGAACTCAGTTCTTTACCATGAACCTCAAATTGCTAACCAAGTTGTTGATCCAGCTTTCAAAAATATCTTACTTTCATGGCCTCTCCTTCATCCCTATTTCATTGCTTTAGTTCACACACCTACATTCTGCCTTCACTGAACTTCTGAGTCAGCCTTTTGGTTGGTTTTCTTGCCTTTTGATTTTCCCTCTTTGCAAGCCGCCCTGTGCAGTAGCATTAACACGTAGCTATTTGGCCTTGTTAGTTTTCTTCTTAAACTGTCTGCAGGACAAAGTCCTATTTCTTTAGCTGTACAGAAAATTGTTCTATAACCCAGGCCTTGACTATCCTTTTGGTTTAAACTCTTGCTACTCTAGTACCGTGTCTTTTCCTTTCCTCTGTACTTTAGCGCTTCTAATTTTTCAGTTCTCTGGGCAGACTGAGCTGTTTTAAGTCTCTTTGCCCTTGCATATGTTCATTTTGCTTTAAAAGTTTTCATTTTTGCTTGGCAATCTGGTGAACCTCCTATTTCAGACTCTGCTTAGATTTCACCTCATTGAAGTCTTTCTCAGCCTTTTCTTGCCACCCTAGCCCCACAGAGTTAGCTGGACTCCACCGCATCTTGTATGTTGTTTTTATTATATTATAGTATTTTAGACACATTTGTGTCTTTGATGAGATTGTGAACTTCTTGAGGGTACACGAAGCATGTCACGTTCAGCATGACTTGCATGTTACAGAAGAATAATAAGTAAAATTATTATTGTGTTCTTGATCACCTTCTTAGTGCTTATTTCCTCCTAAGCATCTTAAGAGTCTTAATTCCTTTCTTAAGGTAGAAACATATGATATGCCTTAAAACTGCACATATAGTCTCATTCTGGGAAAACTTGCCGAAACCAGGAAAGTTTAACCAAAGGTGTTCAGAATCGTGAAGGTTTATTTTACTTCAATTAGAGAATATTTACAGTTTAACCAATATGGCTTTGGGACATGTAAATAAGACACATAATAACTAAAAAATACCTATAAACAGAGGCAAAAAGAAGTCTGAAATAGCCTAATTAAAAAAAAAAGTGGAGGTGTACGTTATTTCAAGTTTTCACAGACATGAAGGACTGTTGTTCAGATCACAGTGACCAACTAATTTTAGTCTTCACTGAAGAAAGGACGAGAGGGAAATGATTTAAAAAGAAGAATAAGGCATTTGTATTAGATACTAAAGAGGATTTCTGGATGCAGAGGTTTATCAAATATTGGAATTGAGAGGTTAGATGGTCTCCAAAATGCCTTTAAACAGATGCTTGATTCTCGTCCGTCTGGGTATGCTTAGTGGGGGCAGAGGGATCCTATCTCTAGAAAGAGAAAGAAACTCCATCCCCTCTGTGTGGCCTGTCTGTAAATTCTATGCGGATAGTTTTGAAAATGTGAATAATCAGATTTCCTTGTATACCTCAGTGACATAAGATGCTTCTGCCTTAGCTTTTACCGCTTTAGTCCTTTGGTGAATGAAGGTTAAGAGAATGAAGAACAAAATTTTGCTCAATACTGGATTATAGAGCATGCATTTGACTGTAGCATGTTTAAATGCATGTAGAATAATAAGGATCAGAGCATCCAAAAATTGTGAAAATGAGATTAAACCATAACATTTGAGAACTTTCTAAAAATTTCCCTGAGCATTATTTATTGGTGTTTACAAAATATTTTCATTGGAAATGTGGAATCCAGTGATGGTGTACTATAAATTACTAACCTTTGAAGGATGCTAACTTTGAAGCAAGTATAGGCATTAAAAATAAGTGAAAACAGAGCCTGGGCATGGTGGCTCATGCTTATAATCCCAGCACTTTGGAAGGCTGAAGTGGAGAATTGCTTGAGCTCGGGAGTTGGAGACCAGCCTGGGCAACATAGTGAGACCCTATATCTATCAGAAAATAAAAATAAAAACCAAGTGAAAACAACTTCCTACAAGTGCATGCAGGAAATCGATGAAGGCTAAGAGAAACAATAACATGCTTTTAACAAATTGTTTATTCCTTAGCAATAAATCTTTTCATAACTCAGAACTCTGTTCGAAAAAATAGAATTACATTAGGATGTGCTTTAGTCCAGAAGAAATAGAAGTGTATCTTCTCAAAAAGGACAAATTAAGGAGTATTTCAAACACAGGTGAAACTTATGTTTCTGAAGTGGATATACATTTGTATTTAAACAGAATTTTCCTAAATTGTATACTTTAAGTTTAATTACATCAGTGTTTTCAATCTTATTTTATTCTGAGACAGGGTCTCGCTTGGTTGCCCTGGCTAGAGTGCAGTGCCATGATTTTGGCTCACTGAAAACTCTGTCTCCTTAGTTCAAGCATTCTACCCTACTTCATCCCCCCGCCAAGTAGCTGGGACTACAGGCACGCACCACCATGCCTGGCCAATTTTTGTATTTTATGTAGAGATGTGGTTTTGCCCTGTTGCCCAGGCTGGTCTTGAACTCCTGGGTTAAGTGATCTGCCCACGTTGGCCTCCTGAAGTGCTAGGATTGCAGGCACGAGCCATCGTGCCCAGCCTTAAATCATATAAAATCATATATTTTAAATTTAGCTATATCTTTTTTTTTTCCTTTTTGAGACAGAGTCTCATTGTATCACTCAGGCTGGAGTGCAGTGGCACGATCTCAGCTTACTGCAACCCCAGCCTCCCGGGTTTCAGTGTCCCCTGCCTTAGCCTCCCAGGTAGCTGGGATTACAGGCATGCGCTACCATGCCTGGCTAATTTTTGTATTTTTAGTAGAGACGGAGTTTCACTATGTTGTCCAGGCTGGTCTCAAACTCCTGACCTCAAGTGATCCGCCCTCTTTAGCCTCCCAAAGTGTTGGGATTACAGGCGTGAGCCACCACGCCCGGCAGTTATATCATTAATCTTTAAAAATCTACCACCTTTCATTTTGTTCTTCGCAACAAAATTATGTGTTATTTTTATAGCTAGTTTGTTTCCATTTGGTTACATTAGTTCATTTCAGTCTTTTCTCTATAGCGATTCACATGATAATGATGTTCACATTTACATTTTATCTTCTTCCAGAGCATTTCCAGGAGTATGCATAACTCCTAGGGTTATGCAAAATTCCTAACAGGATAGATCCTTGTAACTCTACTGTTTTGTCTTACACTCAATAAAACACACTGGAAGGCAAGTCAATTGGAAAAAATGTTATTACAGAAATAATAATAACCCTGACTCTTCACTATTTACAAAAGTAAATCTTTTGCAAACTTCTATACTTTATCAGATATCTGTAATACAATACTACTGGACCACACAAAAATCATGCTGACAAACCCGTGTGTGGGGACTCAACTGTTTAAAACCACTATTATTATTACATGGGTGACACTTTTTTTTTTTTTTTGTTGTTGTTGTTGTTTGAGACGGAGTCTCTCTCTGTCCCCCAGGCTGGAGTGCAGTGGCCGGATCTCAGCTCACTGCAAGCTCCGCCTCCGGGGTTTATGCCATTCTCCTGCCTCAGCCTCCCGAGTAGCTGGGACTACAGGCGCCCGCCACCACGCCCGGCTAGTTTTTTGTATTTTTTAGTAGAGACGGGGTTTCACCATGTTAGCCAGGATGGTCTCAATCTCCTGACCTCGTGATCTGCCCGTCTCGGCCTCCCAAAGTGCTGGGATTACAGGCTTGAGCCACCGCACCCGGCTGACACTTTCTTTAAGTAAATGAAAATCAAAACTACACTTTGTTTCTTTAGGAATTTCTGGTTTTAAGAATAGCATTGGGTTGGATACAGTGGCTCCTGCCTGTAGTCCCAGCACTTTGGGAGGCCGAGGAGGGCGGATCACCTGATGTTAGCAGTTCGAGACCAGCCTGGCTAACATAGCGAAACCCCGTCTCTACTAAAACTGCATAATTAGCTGGGCGTGGTGTTGCATGCCTGTAATCCCAGCTACTCAGGGAGGCTGAGGCAGGAGAATTGCTTTAACCTGGGAGGTAGAGGTGGCAGTGAGCCGAGATCATGCTATTGTACTCCAGTCTGGGTGACAGAGTAAGATTCTGTCTCAATAAATAAATAAATAAATAAAATAATAGCATTTGACTTTTTTTTTCTTTTTTTGCAATGAAGTAGAAAAAAGAAATACTTAGATTACTGTTACAAATCTGCTTCTTAGAAAACTGAAGTCAGTCAGGTCTATGTAGACCCTGACTGAATAATTTATGTTAACATGTACTTGTCCAGGATCAGAAAAATTCCATTTATGGTTTGTTTTCATAATTTCCTGTCTTTTTACTAAGCTACCTTCCTACATCTTGTTTCTTTCAACACATACAGTGAGTACTTTATACATTTGATTTTTTTTTTTTTAACTAATTTTGAAAACTTTCTTGCCCAATTAAGTTTTTTTGATATGATTGGTCAGGAAAACTTTGTCTTCTTTCGTCTTTCTGACTGCTTTTACCAAAATGAGAGCACACACTGAAAGGGAAATGGCAGTTTTTGGATTTAAGAACATGAGTTTTTTGGTTTTCAGTTTCAAAAAAATTTAAAACTTTTTTTGAGGCATGTTATTTAAACATGTTACCAAGTAAACTCAAACTATCCATTTCAAGGATGACTAGTTGCATACCTTCCCACCCAAGTTAGTATTCCTGAGAGCTATACGATAGCTACCTCTTGATGGTTCTGAGTTTCTTTGGGGTATGCTTTTTGTAGTTGCTGCTTTGTGTTTTTTTTTTTTTTTTTGAGACAGAATCCCGCTCTGTCGCCCAGGCTGGAGTGCAGTGGCTGCGATCTCGGCTCACTGTAAGCTCCGCCTCCCGGGTTCACGCCATTCTCCTGCCTCAGCCTCCCGACTAGCTGAGACTACGGGCGCCCACCACCACGCCCGGCTAATTTTATGTATTTTTAGTAGAGATGGGGTTTTACCGTGTTGGCCTGGATGGTCTCAATCTCCTGACCTCGTGATCCACCTGCCTTGGCCTCCCAAAGTGCTGGGATTACAGGCGTGAGCCACCGCACCCGGCCCAGTTTAAATATTTTGTCAAAGCAGTATATTTATAGAGTAGGAAAAAGTGCAAATAAAATTATTCCCCATTCCTGCAACTCCACAACTCACAGTCCTCTCTAGAAGCAACTGCCTTTTAGTTGTTCTACATACTAAATAGCTTGCACTGCAACTTCTTGTTTTATCAGTTTTAGATTTTACCTGTTGTTCTATGGAGATAGAAAAACATTTTGGATAGGTTTTAATTACTTTAATGCTAGTAATCGGCTGTTTTATTCTACTTTAGTTTGGTAATCTTATTCAGACCTGGGTGTGAATAAAAATCATTTGGGAAGCTAGTGCAAATGCAGCTTCATGTTTCCTGTCCTGTGAGAGCTTGACATTAGAGGCCTAGAACTAGGCTTCCGAATCTCTAAGGAGCTGTTAGGTGATTCTGATGCAAGCTTTTCATGAAGTGCAAGGTTAGATATTTTGTCATGTACTTAATTGTAAAATAAAGACAGCAGTATCACTGTTTTGCAATTAAATTGTAAGCTGGATCTTGCCATTCATACCCATATACAATTTGTTATGTAATAGAGGCAATCAGTTTCTGGAAAATATTATTTAAGTAACATATTGTCATCTTATTTTTAAAATATACTAGGGAATCAAAAAATGAAGGCTATATAAAAATGTTTTTAATATATTCTTATTTTTTGTTATCTTTGCTAGAATTATATATATTTTCCACTTCCAAAGATTATTCTCTACTTTTACTGTGAGACAGTCATTGCTGATTGTAGATTTCTGTTATACTGGAATCAATTCTACTTTAGAAGGAACTTCCCAATGCTGATTAGAGAGAACCAAGGCATAGATGACCCACCCTGTTCTAGGTGTGTCTGGTAGGAATTCTTGTCTTTAGATGTTCTACTCTTCCATTGGTGCAGATGTGTTCTATGTCTGTCACAATTAAAAGTCCAGCAGCCCCCTTTCCAGTAAAGCGAAAATTTTAGTTTGGTGCTTGATTGTTTCGCAAGGAATACATTTTTTAAATCAAAATGAAAATCCAGTGAAAAGTACTCTCCATCTTGCAAGTAGGCTCTCTTGCAAGAATTTTTGTTTTAGATACCCTCCCAGGAATCCATCAAGTCCAACAAAAGAAATAAAATCTAAATCATATACCTCGGGTATGTCTCTTAACCTTTATTTACTTATCTATAAGTTGACAGGGAAACAAATCTTTCAGGCCCAGAGCCACATTATGATTTTGTGCCAGAAGGAAAAGAGAAAGGATACTATCTAAATATGGTGCATGCATGCTTAAATTGAAAAGAGGGTTTTAGAAAAAAACATAATTCATGGGGGAATAATGTATGTAGAATTTACTATGAAGGACCACTTTCCTTTATGGGAAGTAGATGTACTTTCCTTTATTGGTATACTTACAGTTTTCTCACTGTAAGTATACGGAATGTAAGTATTGGACAGGTGCAGCCAATACTTATATTCTGTATGCTTACAGTGAAAAAATTACATTAGTCTTGATTTTAATAAAGTATGCTCTAGTAGATACTTTTCACTATTTTTGGTTTACTCTTGTTAAGGTAGATAGGGCAGACTTCTGCCCAGACGAAAACCAAAAAATAAAATTCAAAACCCTACAAAACTGGTGCTTGCTCTTCCAAAGCTGAAAGCTAAAAATATATATATTAACCCAAGTCTTCAGCTTTTTCTTTCCTATTTTCCTTCTTTAATTTTGTCCTTAATATAACAAGATATTATAGAAATTGACTTTTGAAATGTGCTCAAAGGAAGTATGTCAGCAAATATTTTTAACTTACCCTCCCTGTAATTAGTCACAAGTTATTTTGAAGAAAATGATCTATACCTTCTTTGGTTGAACTTGACCTCATATTAAATAATTATTTTGATATACAATGAATGGACTTGATAGAAATATAAGTCAAACAATATTTATTCAAAAAATCTAGGTAAAGGATGTCAGTGGAAAATTATTTGCAGAACCAAATATTGTACCTTTTGTCCCCATATTTTTAATAAATATGCATACATCTATATATTCTGATATGTAAAAAAGTAAACACAACAATTATTAGTATTTGGAACTAAAATAAAAGCAGTCATGAAAATAAATATATTTGGGGGCTACCACCTCATAGAATATGTAAGTTTCATGAAATAAGATACAAAAAAGAAGTAACCGAGCTAAACTACTACATGTGGACCTTCACATTGTAATTGTATGTTTAGTGTTTGTTATGGGTTTTTATTGGTATCATTTTTCCACTTTTTCTTTTGATCATAATAAACATCTATTTAAGATGCACAGTGCATATTTGCTTCTGTCTGTCATTGAATTTTTTCCTAATGAGAGTTGGTGCCGTGTCTTACTAGGTAAAAGTTTTGGTTAGATGTTATTGTTTTTTAAAATCTAAAGCACTGTTTGCATTTGATAGTACCTAAGGGTAGTGTTAACTCAAGAACTTCATTATTGGCAATATATCAGGGAAGGCTAGATTAAAAATACTGTTTATATAATGTCTGATTAAGCTTTAAGATCAGAAAAGTACCTCTGTGCAATGGTTTTCTACATAATCTTTTGAATCTTTTGTAAATCTAAAGTTTAGCAAAGAAAGTTTTTTTGGTTTGTTTTCCTGTAGGTGTGACATTATTAAACTATTCAGAGATTTGTTTCATAGTTACTCCTAGTTATTGTGTATACAATCCTGTTTTGACTAGTTTTTAGGTCCTGTTGAAGAGGTTTGAATTGTGATGGACCCTTTAATTATCTCTTATTGTAGCAGAATCTTGTATTCACATTTCTATTTTCAAAATTGGAATGATTATATTCTTGCAAATGAGATCCATATCCATTACCGTTATTTTTATGATTTTAAATATGAATAATAAATCTTAACAGTTTAACAATTCTTATTTTACCTATGAGATTTTAGTTTAATTAATTTATTTATTGGGTACATATGCTCCACAGTTGTGGAGGTGTTATACAGGTTATACAGGTGTTAAGTAGGTTTATAAGACTCTTGATGTTTATTCATTCAACAAATGTGTTTTGAGTCCCTATTATATGCCAGGTTTTGTACTAGTCACTGGTGATACAGTAGTGAAAAAAGTCAGAAAAATATCTACTATCATTTAGCTTATGTTCTTACTGCATATAATTGATAAATGAAGTTGTATTTATTGCATATTGAATGATGTGAAATTATATGAGTGATGTGAAATCTATGCATAATCACTGTGTATTTAGACTGATCTACTGCATATTGAAGAAAATGTGCTTAGGTTTCATGTAATTTTAGTGGGTTTTTTGGGGGTTTTTTCTGTTTTCTTTTTTTTTTTTTTTGGTTTTTGGTTTTGTTTTTGAGACAGAGTCTCACTTTGTCGCCCAGTCTGGAGTGCAGTGGCATGATCTTGGCTCACTGCAGCCTCCATCTCCTGAGTTCAAGCAACCTCAATCTCCTGGGCTCAAGTGACCCTCCCACCTCAGCCTGAGACCATAGGTGTTCACTGCCCTCCCTAGATAATTTTTGTATTTTTTTGTAGAGATGGGGTTTCGCCATGTTGCCCATGCTCGTCTCGACTCCTGAGACCAAGCAGTCCTCCCGCCTCGGCCTCCTACTGTGCTGGGATTACAGGTGTGAGCCACCACACCCGGACTTAATTTTATATTATTATTATTATTATTATTTGGGGGGGGGGACGGAGTCTCGTTCTGTCGCCCAGGCTGGAGTGCAGTGGTGGGATCTCAGCTCACTGCAAGCTCCGCCTGCCGAGTTCACGCCATTCTTCTGCTTCAGCCTCCCGAGTAGCTGGGATTACAGGCGTCCGCCACCACGCCCGGCTAATTTTTTTGTTTGTTTTTTTAGTAGAGACGGGGTTTCACTGTGGTCTCGATCTCCTGACCTTGTGATCCGCACGCCTCTGCCTCCCAAAGTGCTGGGATTACAGGCGTGAGCCACCGCCTCCGGCCAATTTTATGATTATTTTAACAAAATGTACTCTGTCCAAAGGTGAGGCCACTGGATTTCCCAGTGGATGATGGCTATCAGAGTCTGTGTTAATACCTTTTGACCTATGCTAAAATTCATGTTATAGGGGACTAAGAAGAATATATTTGGACTTTTTAAAAATGATGTACTCTAATGTTAATTATTACTATATGCAGAGTATTGTCCTATTCATTGAGATCATATTTGTTCTTTAAGATTCAGATCAGATGTTATTTTTCCCTTGATTATCTTAGAATTAACAACTTCTGTGTGCCAATACATATTAATTTTAATCCATACATCCTAATTTTAATCCTATTTTCATTGACTTATAGAGGACGGTTCATGCCCTATTTGTGTGTTATTCACATTGAATACTGAATTGAATGAGTAGTTTCTTGGGTATTTAGAATCTTATTTTTTAAAAAAACATATTCATGCATAGGTGGTTTGAATTGTTTGAAAACGAATGCCAATAGCTGCTTTTATTTCCCTCTGTTTTATATTTCTTTGAGGGCTAATGGAAAGCTGTTTGCATTTATGTAACATTAGAGTTAAATCTCAGTTATCAGATTAGGACACTGTAATAAATATTATTAGATACTCCTATCTCACCACACATTTCTCAATTAGGACAAATACTCTGAAATAACTTGTTATTGTTCCTATTTTACATGAAGAGAAACCCAGGGCATAAAATAACCAAATAACTAAGGCATGCGATGACTGAAATTACACAGCTGAGAATCCCAGCTCATGGTTGCTTAGTGTGTGCAGATCTTCCCTCCCTGATAGCCAGTACTCAGACTACATGTACAAGCTTCAAAACCGTTTCTATTCTGGAAAAAAAAATCTGCATGGCTAACAAAGAATGTGTTTTGCTAATAGTTTTTGAAAATTATTTTCATCAACATATGATAGAGGAAGAGAGACCAAGAGGACCTTCCAATAGAGGTTCATCTCAAGAAAGATGTTCTGTGAATTCATCTGAGCGAATAGCTGTGAGAAAAATAGATGGGAGGACATGGTGTTTAGGAACTATTCCAGTCCTTGTCTAGGCTGCAGTGTGTGCGCTTCTCTGCCTCAAAGATTTTCTCTTATTTATCAGAATTCGAGAGATGTTTATGATAACACTGTATATTTGTGTGTTGTTTATGCACAGGTTTTGGCCCCAGAATGTTTCAGACATGGCGTACTTTTCTCATGGAGAAGAACAGCCGTTTGGGAACGGAGGCAGTAGTAGTAGTAGCAGCAGCAGCAGAGGTATTAGTAGTAGTAGGAGAAGTATTACTAGTGATCATGGAATTCCCATTATAGTAGTAAATATTCATAGAAGTTTCAAAACTGCAGCTTGAGATGATAAAGATTAATGATATCAACACCTTTCATTTAAAGATGAGAAACTGAAATCCAAAAAGGTTATCAGGCTCTTTATGATTTTAAAAGAAAGATTGTACGCCCTTAGCTGTGTGTTGGGAAAATAGTAAATAAGGAAAAATATGAACCTGGATACTTTCACTAATTAGTGATTTTCTTTTCTTTATCAGATTCACTATTTGTGACACTGGAATAAGAAATACTTTTCTCACCCATTTTGTTATTCAAAAGGGTATTTTAAAATTCTGCTACATCACTAGCACAAATGTATATTTGTTGGATGTAAGAATAAATTCAGTTCAGTATCTTTATGCCAGGTTTTGTCTCCTTTATCAATGTTAATGTATCTATGCATAATTCTTAGCTTAGTATTATATAGATTTTTCACATTAAGTATGATCATGATCTATAAACCAATACACAATTCTGGATAAATTTTGATTAGAAATATATGCACCCCTTTCTCCATTTATCCCCCAGAACTTTTCAACACTGACATTTAGTCCTAAACCATAAGATGCTTTTCTTAGAATTATTTCCAGCTACAGAGTTACCAGCAAAAGTTCTGCCAAATACTATCAAGGCCACCCAACATGGTTAAAAATGGCTCATCCTTATCAAGATGTAGGGGTAGTGTTGAAGCAAACCTCTCAGTAGTGTCAGCTTTTCCTTTGCAATGGTGGTCATGCTGTGAAGTGAACTTCCACTGCTGTTTGTGGTTGTTTTTCTCCATCCTTATGAACACAACAGCCTTATTATGTTGATTTGATTTGATTCCGTAGTCCTTGGCACTGGGGCCAGAATATCAGGTGATGTAGTTGTCTCAACTCACGGGTCTGCAGGGGAAGCCAAATAGCTGGATGTCACTGCTGTGTTTCTGTGGATATTTTTGCCATCTGAAATCTCCACGTTCTTGTATTCTTTTGGGAAAATCATCCCTGTTTTCCTTTGTGAAAGCTCTATTTTCATTCACAGTTTTATTGCAGATTAAAGGCTGATGCATTAGAAAGTTATCAGCTAATCAATAAACATCAGTTATCCCATTTTATGATAAAGCTGTCCCATTGATCAAAGTGGAAATTTAGGCGTTTGGCTTTTACACAGCAATTTCTGAAAGTTTGGGTAATGTGCTTATGGAATATATAGACCTGTCCTCTTAAGTATTGGTCTTATGTAGAAATGGACATACGAATTTATGTGTGTGTGATGTACCTATATGCAGGCTAATATATACAAACATCTGAATTTTATGTAAACTATAACATTCTTTTCTTAGAAGTTTTGTTAAATTCTAAGAAAATGAGAAGTCATTAGTAAACTTCTCTCTCTCTCTATATATGTATAGGTGTGTGCGTGCATTACATTTTTTTTTTTGCCAAGATTGGTATTAAAATACTTTCAAAAACCTTAATGTAAAATTTCAATAGTTGTGAATATAGTAAAACACACATGAATTTTGTAATTACAAAATTGGAAAAATATGCTCTTATTTTCATATTATTTATAATAATTAAGGGAATAGCAGTTTTAGACTCTTTAGATTTGGCATCTTTATTTTGGTAACATGCAGCTTGTCCTGTTGGTTACATTCCTACCACAGCTTTTTTTCATAATGAAAAATAAATTGTGTTCATAAATATTCATAGTGCCAGGCATTGTGCTAGGTGCTGTGAACTGAAAGATGAATACAATACTAGCAATAATACTAATCATTAATCATTTGTATTTGTTTAGCATTTTAGATTTCATAGGCCATTTTCACATCCTACATCTCATTTGATTCTCACAATGACCTTGGGATGTAGACAGAGTAGACAAAGCTCATACGGGTTTAGTGTGGTTCCTATATAAGGAACTACATTCATAGGTGTTGAATGGCAGAACCAAAACTCACCTTGTAACATTTTCCCTTGTATGCATTCCAGTAAAATGTACAAAGTTGTTATTCATTGATTTGCCATGACTATACAAGTGAATTAAAGACATAAAATAAGTGTTTTTGCCACATCCGTATATACATACATGGATAAATTTGTATGCTTGTGTAATACATACATACATAAATTTGTATGCTTGTGTAATACAATAAAAGAAAAATAGAAAATTTATCAAAAATGATTTTTATTCTTCATGGAATTATTCTAATTTATAACATAATGCACAAACTAATACATATGTGGAAAGCAAGGGTGGAGTAGACAATTCCTGAAGTTCCCTATTTCTCTATGAAAATCTTTATCCTTGTGCTTTGGATTGCAGGAATGTAGTCAAGGTCTATGTATACATAGGTCTTCAGCTTCAGGAATCCTGAATGTTTGCTTAACAAAATAATGATGTTCTCAAAAGAGAATTTTTAAATTTTGGTTTGGACTCTGTTTGGCAACACATAATTGGACCAGGAACATTTGCTAATGTGCCGAAATTAATTGAATATCACATTTTGCATTTTGTCTGATACGTCTTTTTTATATTATTTCATGCTACTGATAGTGTTCATGTTGAAGACACTAAAGCCGTATGATATAAACATAATGAGATTTATTTATGGGACTGAGTACAATGTACTGTATAAGAGTAGGACATTGGACCTAGGCCTCTTGAGTTCAAATCTCTACTATTTACTATGTGTGTGACCTTGTACAAGCAATTTAAGATCATTGTACCTCAGTTTCCTCTTGCATAAAAATGGGATAAATATTATCTTCCCTAGGGTGACTAAATCAGTACTAAATGAGAATATATATATATAAAAATATATATATGTGTATATGTATATATGTGTGTGTGTGTAACATTGTATATGTTTATGTGAAATATCTAAGTAATATATTTGGCACATAGAACATAATATATAAGCTTTTATTCTGTATATACAAAAATATATAGATATATGAAATACACAGAACGTACCATTCATAATATATCACAAGTGCATTAATTTCTGATCAACTTACCTTTTTGTGTTTTTCTTCATACTCATAAATAATGTCTACACCTACCAACATGTGGGCTTTATCTACTATATCCACACGTACTGTAAATAGTTGTAACAACTTGACCTTTTGCTGTCGATCACACTAAGTAGTTCAGTGCATATCTGTAATGATACTGTCAGAAGAAACTCAGAAATGTTGTTTGTTCAAATCTACTTTGACCGTAGGAATTCATAAACAAAAAGTGTTGTGCTGGAAACATTCTGATACTTGTAATACAGACCCTGTTATAGGATCAGTTAGCATCTTATGTGTAAGATTATGGGTTATGAATTCTGGTCAGTCAAGGACACCCTAATTTGTGGGTCTAGCAAAATTGCTTCTATCCTCAATATTTTGTTGATTTCAAAGTTGATGTATTCATTGAAAGGGAAAAAAAAGTGTTGATTTTTCAATTAAGATGCAACCTTTACAATGCAAAGCAATAATAATTATAGTGTTCACTCAGCCTGAAGAAAAAATTTCACTAGTTAAATAGCAATAATCAAGATGAGAACTACATTAGAAGGGTGCTAATTTTATGATCATTGCTATTTAAATAATAAAGATGAATCCACAGGACCTTTGCTGTAACACTATTTGCAATGAAGTGGTATTCAGCTTTAAAATGGTCCTCTTGAAGCCCATTTAAAATTAATGGGCTGCTTAAATTGTGAGTGACCAAAGATCACCTTATAAAATAGCTGCTTTTCCAATGAATCAATTATAAGGCTATGGCTGGGCTTCTATAGGACAAGATTTGTTTGACCCAAAGTATTTCACAAATATTAGCGCAATCATTCTTATATAATAACAGATTTTTTTTTTTTTTTTTTTGAGATGAGGTCTTGCTCTGTTTTCCAGACTGGAGTGCAGTGGGGCAATCATGGCTCACTGCAGCCTCAACCACCCGCACTCAAACGATCCTCCCAACTCAGCCTCTTGAGTAGCTGGGACTACCGGTGTGCCCTACCATGCCCAGCTATTTTTAAACTATTATTATTTTTTGTAGATAGGAGGTATTGCTGTGTTGCCCAGCAGTCTTGAACTTGTGGACCCAACTGATCCTTCCTCACAAAGTGTTGGGATTGTAGGCATGAGCCACCACTCCTGGCATATGATAACAGATTATTATATTTTCAGCTCCCAAGGAAAATCAATAACAACAAAAAAAAAACAAATTAGAATTTGATTTTCATCAATCGGATTCTGCATGCTAAGTATAAGAAAAATAGATTCTAGTTTTTCTCTCTCCAAAAAGAATTACTGGCCTCAGAGAATTTGGCACTGAGGTAAAATCTTGAAGTAGTTACATGCTTACATGGCAACATGTGAGCTTTGGAGTACAGCATGTCTAGGTTTAAATATTAGTTTTATAATTTGCCATTTTTGTGATTTTGAACTAATTAATTAACTTCTTTAAGCTGTGTAAGTTAAAGGGGAAAATAAATGGGTGAAAGTAATGATTGAGGAATATGTATGAAGAATTTGGCACATAGATGAGTATTGAATAACTCAGTAGCTCTGTAGAATTCAGGCAGTATCAATATCTACTTAATTTATGTACTGTTTTGAGGGCAGATAACAGTAATGAAGATTCAGAATAGTGATGTTGATAATATAGTTAAAAGAATGTAAGATGATTGCATTTGATTAATTTAGCCATGAAAGAGTTGGTTTGTGATGTCATTACTGCTGCCACATACTGGTAGCATATCTTCCCTAGTTAGATGTAATTATTCATTATAGATTGTTCTCTAAGAGGTGAACACCATCTTCCTTTCCATTGTCCTCCACTAACAACTCAAAAAGAAGAAGTACTGTAGATATAGCAGCAAATACATTACAGATCTGTGGAAGACTCGGATCTTTATTTTATGTGTCAGGTTGTCTATGCACAGTACTCTAAGTATTTAACTTAAGAAAGATAAATAATCTATGTATGGCTCCCAATTAAAAAAAAAAAAAAAGGTTCCAGGGAATAAATCTTTTTTTTTTCTTTTTTTTTGAGATGGAGTCTCACTCTGTTGCCCAGGCTGGAGGTCAGTGGTATTATCTTGGCTCACTGCAACCTCTGCCTCCCAGATTCCAGTCATTCTCCTGCCTCAACCTCCTGAGTAGCTGGGACTACAGACATGTGCCACCACTCTGGCTACTTTTCGTATTTTTAGTAGAGACGAGGTTTCACCATCTTGGCCAGGCTGGTCTCAAACTCCTGACCTCAAATGATCCACCTACCTCGGCTTTGCAAAGTGCTGGGATTACAGTTGTGAGCCACTGTGCCTAGCCAGAACAAACCATTTTTAAGCAATCGTTTTGAGACTCATTCCATTTTAGACATTGTGTGAATTACTTGCATAGTTATCATGCCAGGATAAAGATAGATAGGTACTTAAGTATCTATTTATATGGGATACAATTCTTATGCATAAAAATATTTAAAAAAACATGATTCCTGCCTTGTAAAAGCATACTGTGAAGTATGGAAGAAGGGGAAGCATATGCTGGGACTACTTAAGGTACAGTGAGTGGGAAGTTAAAATAGCACCTAAGAGTGCAGCCTTTGGAGTCCTACTAGTTAGGCTCAATGCTCCATCTACTACTTCCTATTGATAGCCGGGTAACCTTGGTATGTCAATTAATCTCTTAGTACTTCCTCATCTTTCAAAGGGACTTTGAAGAGTGAGGATACTACAGATGTGTAAGGAGAATAAAATAGATCACTCATAGTTATTAATATTAATACTATTATTGTATTAACAATTTAAAAAATACTACCTGACTACAAATTAAATGAACGGTCCTTACAGACACTAAATTCTATAGATTTTTTTTTTTTAAGTAAGATCAACACAGATTGGAGTACTTGAGAAAGACCTCATGAAGAAATTGAAGAAAATGAAGAAAATGAAGCCTGACCTACAATAGAACGAGAAATATTAGAAATGACAGGAACCTAGAGATTATTCACCCAGTGTCTCTGTATTTGTTGGATAATAGCTAATACTTGTGTAATGCTCACTATGTGCTAATTCCTCTTCTAAACACTTTATAAATATCTTAATTCAGCCAGTCTTCATAGCATCCTTATTTAGTAGAAACTATTATCTCCTTCTTTTGGTGAGAAAATCAAGGCACAGAGTAGTTAGGTGGATTGTCCCGTGTCACACATCCAACCAAGTTGTAGATCTGGCTCCAGAGTTTATACTGTTAACCATGATGCTACACTGTCTCCTAGATAGAGCTGTGTGCCAAAACTAAGATTGTCGGGAGCAAAATAATTTGCTCAAAGTAACAAACAGTACCCAAGTACTGACGGAACTGGAACGATCTTCCTTGGCACCTGATTTTTAATATATCTGTGCTTACCACACATCAACTGGGCTTCTCAAGATTTGTATGATTTACCCAGTGATGAGGGGAGGGCCTATTAAGTCGGGAGAAGACCAGGTATTAATTGTTCTGAAGTAAGAATGAGCATTTTCTGTCCATCAGAGAGAATGGTAGCAGTGTTTGAATATAGACATACACA
Source organism: Theropithecus gelada (assembly GCF_003255815.1). Taxonomy (NCBI): domain Eukaryota; kingdom Metazoa; phylum Chordata; class Mammalia; order Primates; family Cercopithecidae; genus Theropithecus; species Theropithecus gelada. Next base: position 98,843,512 of record NC_037670.1, read on the forward strand.
CTGGATAGCAATGGGAATGAAGTTTGATAGGTCATTTTGTGGGTTAGCAAAAGTCAGATGTATTCAGGTTTTATCTGAACAACAACAAATGGGCCAGCCTGGACATTTCTGAGGATGAAAATGTCATGTTATTGGGGAGGAAAAGTGGAAAGAAAAAAGCAAAGGAGTATAATGTATTTTTGTAAATGGATTTTAGCATATAGGCACACTTCTACTTAACCATATTTAAAACAAATACATGCTAAATAATGCATATATACCAGATATTTTATGTCAGTGGACTCTAATGTAGTAATTAAAAGAAATAGTCACTGGCTAAGAATTTATGCATGCCCTGTATGGGAAGAGGAGAATCAGGCTTTATCTGAATTAACTTTTATCCCTATGCACACCCTCAATTTACAAAGCTTCTATTTACTTCAAAGGTGTGAGGAGGAGAATGCAAACCAGGCCTATCATGGTTGTGATCATAGGATTGTTTTGCAGGTGGTATCCATGTGTTTCTCCAAAGCTCATCTTTTCTTTTTGCACACTTGGAAGGAGAGCAGAGCGCGCTTTCATCTTCATACTTTTCTAGTTTCTTGGAACTATCAATTACAAAGGAGTGCTGTATAAATCTTCTTTGTGTGTTTAAGTGCTAATATAAGCTGCTGAATATATCAGCTGGCTACAGTATTTGATGCACCTTCCACCTGGAGTTACAGCAGACGCTTTGGCAGAGCTCAGTATTTTAAAGAATTAGATTATAATGCAGAAAATAAAATAAGACAGAAATACTAAAAAATTCATTCCATGTGCAAGTTTCCCCCATTGTATTGTGTTGGTAGACAACCAATGCTGTTTGCTGCCATTGTTTACCGTCCTCTTTGATCACCAAGTTATAGAAAACTGATTATCCCTATGATTGATCTGTGATCTAGAGCAAACATTGTAATACCTGTCCATTCAAAAGGGCTTGGTGCCACCATCTAAGCATCTTAAAAGGTTACATTTAAATAGGTGTCTTAGGTTTACATAGCAGTAAATATAGTTTGATGTTTTAAAAACAGGCAGTTAAACATTAGAACACTTGAGTATTTGGATATACCTCCTCATTTAATAATAGAGATCCACCTTAATAATCACATCTTAATTTTTTTGACATTTTGCTATTTTCCTTGGAGTCTTTTAAAAATTTTATTGATCCACAGAAATTAGTAACTGGTATTTACTTAAATGAAATTTATGTGACAATAAAATCAAATGCAGTTTATTTCCTATGTAGTGCCTCTGTATACTGTATATTATGTATAACATAAAGACTTGCGTTGTGCAAGGATTAGTATGATTTGATATGTATTTTGATGTTACTACAAAATGCTCTGCCCAAGATAGAAGTAAAAAGATTTGTAATGTTGAAGTATTATTGCTTCCATGCTGAGATTTTCTATTTCCAATAACACCTGTACACCACCGCTACCTAGTTATGCTCTACACTTTATGCTTAATGTGGTAATCTAATTTCCCCTTATTTGCAGTTAGCAAGTCAAAGTAAAAAATATACATTGGAATGTTGCCATGACACTATTGCTATGGAGGCAAATTTAGTAACAGGTGAACTATCTTGGTTCCCATCAGACAAGGCTTGGTTCCTGAAGGATGGCAATGATCTTATTATACGGAGTTCTCTCCTATAATATAGCCTTAAGGGTACACTCCTGGAATAGTGTAATAGGGAGACTCTAGAGCCGATAAAAAAGAAACAAAAATCCTTTGAACTAGCAGCTGGGAGGTTATATCAACAACTCTATAAAGTGTAACAAGAATTTAAGGAACATTTAAGAAGCCCTTGTGGATTATTATAAATAGGGTGAAAATTAAAAACATTTCTTAGGTTACAAGTGTATGTAATTAAAGAATAGTTGTATAATACTTGATTTTATATTTTCAGCTATTGTAATATTTCTTTATCACTAGATCATATCAACTAAGTCAAATGTAATTGTAACTTTGTCTAAATATGTCTTAGTATAAACTGCATGCAGGGTATTGGTATTGAAATCAGATTTAACAAGCTGTGTGTCTATGATTACAGCACTTCTCTTCTCAGTAACTGTTCATTTTAAAGACTGTGCAGGTGGACAAGAGTAATCTCTTAAACTCCTTATGAAATACTGTAATTTGGCTTGGTTCATGTGTGATTCAGAACTCCTAAATGGATCCCGATGAGAAATTAGAGATATGTTCTTGTAGAAAAAAATGAGTGTGTTAAGAAATCACAAAAATTACTCATGATATGCTAATATAATTCAAAAATTCTTCATTCCAATAATAATTTTCTTGGGATTATATCCTTTAGGTATGGAAATGTGATCTGTGCATTCACTGATCCAATACATTTAGTTCCTACAATACTTGCAAAGTATTTAAAGAGGTATTCAAATTAATTTCTTACATAGGTATCTTACACAGTGTCTCCTCACTGTGTTTTTCATGACCATGGTTAAGTCTATCCAAGGCTTTCTTGCTTGGCTTTCCTTGTCAGCATTTGGCTTGTTTGCTTCTTGTTTTATTGGCAATGGCTCGGTTTGCGTCAGCAGAGACTCTTATAGTTCATTATTCTGATGTAGCTCTTGGGCTGTAAATGTTTTTAAGTTAATATTTATTTTATTGTTAAGAAATTTAAAAAGGACTTGACTGCTTAAAAAAAAAAAAGTGGCCCTGCCCAATCACAGCCTTTACTTTTGTATGTCATATAGCAGCTCCCTTTTTTTTGAGGGGGGGGATTCTTAATCTTATAGAATTCAATGAAAATTTTCAAGTTGGGTGAAATACTTTGGGTAGAAGCTTTTCTGTAAGAGTGACGGTTCCTCATGGAAACTCCTTTAATATACATTGAATTAAATATTAGAAGGGATTTTTAAAGAACATTTTCCAAATTTATTTTGGGATAAAAATTATAAAAATGTTGTGCCAAATTAGTAGTTGGTTCAAATGAAATGTTTTTGCAAGATTTACCCCAGTCAGTATTAACAGCTGTAACAATTGAGGCCAGGTGACAGAAAAATTTGTTTTAAGAAGGTGTTTATTGTCAGGAAAATTGTGAAGATTCCTTTGTAATTACTCTATCTTTGTTATTTTGGCAGCTTGTAAAGTTTTATTGGCATTTACTGAAAGGTACTTTTTTTGGCCCTAGCCAGCTGGCTTTCTTTTTTTGGGCAAACTTTCCTAGCTCTGGTATTCAGAACATATTTTCAGCTTTGATTGTCTACCAATGGGGTTGTTTTGAACAAGGAGCCAAGTGACTAGTGATGTCTGAATTGATCTCAATCTTGTCTTCAGTAGGGTGACATAAGAATGCTGCAGGTGTACTTCAACCATTGAGGGTTGTTTCTCACTTATCCAGCATGCCACTTTGGTGCTAAAATAGTCAGTTTACGACCATTCGAACTACAGACTCTTTTTACATACAGACTGGAAGAAAAATAAGTGAAATGATGTATCAAAAGTGAGGATTCAATAACTCAAAAGACAATAATTTTTTTTTAAGCAATATAGGATCACCAAACTGAAATTGAAAGATCCTTTCCAGGAGCTAAATATTAAAACAGGTACTGCACAAACATTTGAAGAATGGAACAATAATAGTGTTTCCCTAGATTCATGAGTGTGGTGTATACATGTGGAGTTTTAGTTGTCTTGGTGGTGGTCTTCTCCACTTTGTAAGCCATGTACCATTGCTCTTACCTCTGGGCTTATTTGAAGAATTGTTTAGATCATGCTAATCCATGTGAGATGAATTCTAAATTTAGAATTATACTGCTCTGGTTCTGAAGACCACAGTAATAAATTCATTTAAGCAAGTATTTGCATCACTAATTACTTATTTTATTGCCTTTAAAATACTGCTGGAGAAAATGATTTTATTTTATTTCATGTTAACATACTTATTTGACTACTTGTTCTTAGTGTATAAAATTTACAAACCTTAGAAATGCCTTTTTAGTAATTATCATTTCAAAGTGATGACAGGCATATTAGTATTTTGTAGTCTTCTATGGCAATGCAATATTATCTTAATTTTGTTTCGTATGTTACTATGGTGCATAGATACAATAACTAATATAAAATCTTAAGGTGAGCTCCTGTGTTTGTGATTTAATAAAAAAGGAAAATTAAAGATCACATTTATCGTTTATTTCTGAATAAGTTATCTTTAGATGCTACATCTTCATCGACTATTGTCTGTTATGATCTGCTTTCTTTTTTGTAACACTGGATTTCAAGGAATATATTTACCACTTTGTTCTAAACTATTTGTTAGAGATCTACACAGATAGCCTACAGAGGATAGCACTATGGAATCTGTCCTGGCATCCTGGTGGAGGTGTGGGGGATGCAGGGTAGAAGGAAGCCCACCTTTTTTTTTTTTCTTTTCTTTTCTTTTTTTTCGTGTTCTTATGGTAAGAACCTGTCTTCATAGTCACTCAGTAGCCAAGACAAAGCACCTTTGGTGTCTGCACATTCTGCAGGCCCATCTGCCGTAGCATTCCTCAGTACTTCATCCTGGCCTGAGAAACACCAGGAAGTGTTGGGATCTTTCAGCCCCTACTCAGCTATGAATAATAACAAATACTTCCCAGTCTCTTCTAAATACATATCGTCCATTCTTTGAAAACAATTACGGAATTGCTAGGCAGAGAAGATATTTTTATTTTTGGAGATGTGCAGGGCTTAAAGAGTGTCCCTATTACAGCAAAGTGGGACAATTTCTGTAGAAGAGGTGTTTTCAATATTCATAAAGGTCATAATTAGGTAATTTATTAAGTATAGCAAATTTTGAGAGTTGTGGATTTGGATGGGTATCTTGATTCAGCCATTTCATTTCAATTTATTAGATCTGTTTCTCAAATAGCTGCAGCTTGTTCAGGTTTTATTCCTGCCAGTTGGATATGAAGTACTGTATGTTTGGGCTCCCTGTACAGAATTTGTTTCCAAAAAAATAGTGTCGTGCTGCTTTCCATCTACTGGACCAGTAGGGGTAGGAAGATCTGATTTGAAGCCAGTGCAAAATGCAAAACTGATTAGATTTGGATTGTTCATACATTAGGCCTTCCTTTCCCTGTTCTTATCCTTTTTCCAGATGGAAGAACCAGTTTCCTCCCAGGGCACTTTCTCCTGGCAATTAGACTGTGAAGACGAGAATCATTTAGTACCGCTACTGCTGAAGTACCATTATATTAAGTTTAGGCTTTAAAATTTAGAGGAATGAATCAACATATTCTGCATTTGGTCTCTTTATTTTTCAATTAATGATGCTTGTGATGCTTTTAAAATTAGGAATCTAACTTTGTCTTTCTATTCTGCCTTTTTAAAATTAATATAATAACATCTTACTTTCCCACATTTCCTACTAAAATGTGTGTGGGGGGTGGGGTCCCTGTAGTCAAATTTTAAAGCATCAAGTGTTTTAAAATGTTAACCATATTGCATGTACCTCTTTCTAATGTGCATTATGTACCCTCCTTCCCTTCTTAAATATAGTACTTATACCCAATGTTGCTTTTTCATGATGGTTAAGGGTTGTCATTATGAATGTTGGTTGCCACCCTTTGCTAAAATGCAGCAAATGCCCTCAGTTATTATTGTGGCTTGTAGAGCTCTGTGCCCTTATTAGTAAATGACTTTAGAATGTTATGCCCTTGGAATTCTTGTATCAGACCTTTGCCATTTTCCTTTTCCCTCTTACATCAGTAAGTAAGCAAGCACTTACACACAGGCACTACATTTTAGAACAATAAAAAAGATGATTTGGCCTAATGGCTTTAGTTTGCAGATTAGGAATAGAAGCCCAGGGAGGTTGCACAGTTAGTCCATGATTATGCAGCTAGCTGGGCTAGGAGCTGGGTAGAGATTACTCGAGTCCTAATCCAGTGTTCTTTCTACCAGGCCACACCTTTTGCTTTTCCTTCTGTCAGGATACCTTGTCCAAATTGACTTTTTCCATGTTTATTTATTTATTTTTGCTCTTAGTGTGTAGTTAACTGATAGAGAAATTGGAAACAAGATTAAATAGAAAAAGCAGTGAAGTAACATCTGATGGCTTGAAGCTCTCTTTCTACAAGTCAATGTACATCCTTGACTCTGTTTGTCTTTTGTATAAGGAAGTAGTTGGACTAATACTAGTAGTAACAAACATTTACTGAGTACTTGCCACATGTCAGGTACTATTAAGTTCTCATATGTGTTACCTCATTAAATTCTTACACAAATCCCATGAGGAAGTTCTGTGGGATTTGTGACATTATAATATTTGATATTATAATTAATAATTTTTATATTACAATATTTGATATTACAAAAGGGGAAACTCAGTGACACAGAGGTTACCCAGCTCACCAGAGGTCCTTCGTTTAGTAAGTGGCAAAGCCAAGATTTAGTCTCCATGTTCGTAACCAGTCAGCTTTTATGTGACTGGATCATCTACATTTTCTCTTTTGGCTGTAACACTTGATGATTCTGGGTTTGAATAATAACACCAACAACTAACGTCACTAAGGACTCAATATACACTTTTTATATAGTGGCTCCCTTAGTCCTATCAGCAACTCTATGAGGCAGGTGCTGTTATTATCCCATTTTATAGAGGAGAAAATCGAAGTACAGAGAGGTTAAGTGGATTGCCCAGTCTTATAGTTAATAAGTGGCAGTGGCAAGATTTAGAACTAGGCAGATTTAAGTGCCTGCTAGCTTTGCCACTATGTCTTATTGCCTGAGAGTAGGGACTTGAGTATTTAATCCATGGGTGTAACATGAGTTTTATAATATTTATTTTTGCTGATTAGAGATGATGTTTTGTGTGTGTGTGAGAGAGAGAGACAGAGAGAGAAAGAGAACATGCACATGCATATTTACTTGTAAACATGATTTCTTATATGTGTGTTAAATAGGGGGTAAGCAGGCAGATAAGTGAGTGAAGTGAACTTAGCACAAGTGGTGTAGGGAATGGGGTGGTGGGGACTGTGGGGACTGTGGCATATAGGAAAGCACAGGTCCTGGCCAAAGGGGCAGCTGACAGTGGCTCAGCCAACTCCTGACCTGTTTTTCAAGCAGGAAAGTGGATCCAGTGTTGCTGGATAGTGTGTGTGTGTGTGTGTGTGTGTGTGTGTGTTCCTAGAGAGGCCAGCAGTTTGGATTTTTAAACCAGAAGAAGATTTTGAAGCTGATTTTTAAGTAATCACAGTTAATTGAAGTTATTTGCAACCACTCTGAAAGAAAGAAATATTGGCAACCTCTGATTTAGATCATCAGGGCTGGGGGAAAGTGACCTTCTGGAAGTGAGACTTGGCCACATCTTGGTATCCCCACTACTTTTGGAAAAGATGAAAGATGGACCCCAATCCAGAATACTTATCCATTCTCTTCTATTAAGATGTTATGGTATTGTGCAATGTAGAGACAGTTGAATTTTTAAGTCTGCTTTTGAGAAACAGCTGCCTTGTGAGGTTGCAGCATTCATCCAAAGTCCCCCAATCTGTAGAGTGAGGAATCCTGGCATCCGATTTCAGCTCTGTCCTCAGCACTAGTTTCCAAGTCTGTAGACACCTGATCCCTTCCAGGACTTTTTCAAACTGTACCTCCTTCGTTTAGGTACACCCTGGCAAGACTACTCAGGGATCCCTGCAAGACAGTGTGAAGTTACTGTTACTGATAGGAGTTTGGGATCTCTCTCTCTCACACACACACACTCACAAAAGTTTGATGCTTCCTTCTGTGAAATGAGTTCTGAGACTCAGCACTGGTTTTTGAACTGCCCAGGAAGATCCTTGCACGTGCTAAGGATCTACTTTCTACTTCAGGAAGCAAGGTGGGGGCATAGTGATAACTGCTTGCTTTCCCCCATAAAGGTCGCTCCACTCTTACCTGTTTTACACATTGGGCTTCCACTTATGATTCCCTTAGTACAAAGGTCTCCGAAGCTAAAACAAACATTGACTCAATCCTGAAAACTTAATCATATCTAATGTCTGCTTCAATTTAAAAACCCTGATGTTCCTAAAAAGGGAGGAGAGTTCACATTACTTTTCCCCTGTGTTGCCAAAGTAACTTCCAGGAGCAAACTGGGTATCTGATCTCTGCAGACTGACAGTACTCCTTTAAAACTTGGTGGCATTTTTTTTTTAACGGTTGCTCTCCTTAAAGAATATTATTTAAGAAAAAAACTCATATCAACTTGCTGTGCTATGGTCTAAATTCCTGTCTCGGAAATATTATAGGTGAATGTATTTCCAGATGCTGCAAATAATGGAAAATCATGAAAACTCGAATCAGGGTCCCTGTCCTTAAATGTGTTTCAGTTTGCATTTTGATAGCAGTTTAGAAATGTTATCGCTTGTTTTGTCACAGACATAATTCACATCTTTCTTCAGGCACTGTAAACAAGAGAAATGGTTTAATGGCCCCATAAAGGCACTCTGCTGATGGCTGAGATTAGGCCCTTTAGTAATGGATATTGGTGTGTGTATGTGTGAGTGGTATATGTACACAGTGGGGGTGGGGAGGACTTGGAAGAGGTAAATGTACTAGAAAGAATCTTTGAGAGCCTCAGATGCAGCTGAAAGTGCCTTCTGCTTCTGTGTGTCTTGGAAGATGGATTCACAAAACATGTGACACCATTGTCTTTATTTATACTCAAGCCTTCCCCTTTGCTTCTGGAATTTAACTGAGCACTAATTGAGGTCATTGCGATCCATTTATTACCTGAAATTGAAGTCATATTAACTTAAAGTGAATGCTTTTCATCTACTGAGTGTATTCCTAACTACATATATTTGTATAAAAGGCTGTGTGCATTTTTCATGCCATGCTTGTATCTGGTCTTAAATAATCTAATTTATATATACCATTTGCTTCCCCCCTCCCTTTTAAAGAGATTTTTTTTTTTTTAATCACTGCTATAGCCAAGTGAAATTTTTTTTTACAAGCACTTTAGTATCCACAATATGATTTGTTTTGACTTTTTCAGTTACATTTTTTAGACAGGTGCAAAAAATTCTCCATGTTATACATCATCACCCTGATCTAAGTAAATGCCTTGAAATTTCTCAAAGCACATAAATTTGTAGATTTTTAGTCTCAATTTTGTGTCATTTTTTTAATCAGCTAGTTTGTGTATATTGCTGTAAAATTGGCTACACAAGGCTCCACATTTTTGGTTTTGAGAGTCAGAGTAAACCAAGAGTTAAGAGATTAAAATTAAGTGTCCTTTGTTGACTAGTTGAGCTGTCTCTGTCACTAGCAGGTGTCACTTTCCATCCAGCCACTTTAGTGTTTTCCTTCTCCTTTTTCATTGTAGACTATATTCTGGAACAGGAATCAGCAAACTTTTCTCTGTAAAGAGTCAAATGGTAAATATTTCGGGCTTTGTGGGTCATATGGTTTCTGTTACAACTACTCCATTTGGCCATTGTAGCTCAAAGTAGCCCTAGACTAGACCGAAATGAATGGGTGGGAGAGTGTTCTACTAACGCTTCATTTACAAAAACAGGTGGAAGGCCGGATTTGGCCCATGGGCTGTAATTTGCCAACCTCTGTTCTAGAACAGCATACAGAAGACTATTCTAAAACATAATTTTTGAACAGACCAGAAATTGCAACCTCAAAATAAAGAGACTGTCTTCAAGGCTCTTCCTCCAAAACTATAGATTTTATTTCTGTTTAGAGAAGAATTAAAAATGTGATGTGTTTTTCTTCCCAGGGTAATTGTTTGCTACTCACAGAAACTGCTACCCTATTTCACTCTTATGACAAGAGTTGGGAGGAAAGCAGAGTGAAAGGTCAGAGCCAAGACAACTTATCACTGTATTTACTTTCGCTGTCCACATATAGAAGGAGACCTTTCCATCATTGTGACATTTTGGCTATCAGAGTATAGGGGAAGCTTCAAATGTTGAATAGCAACATTCTTCCTTCAGTGGAATACGAGTGGTGTGAATTTTTAAATGCCTTTGGTCACAGTAATAAATTGAAAGAAGGCAGATTGCCTGAAAGCAAACATGAATACTCTGAGAAACATTTTTATTTGGATACAAATGCCAAGAATATAGTACTAAGGTCATACATACAGATACATGTATCAGACACACATGAATTAGTCATACTTAAAGAATACTGCCTAATATTTTTATTAGGGAATATTTAAAACACCAAATAAAGCTCTAATTGGACTTCTATGAGCTCTTGATAATAAGGACTATGTCTCACTATTTATCTTCATTCCATAGCTCCGCATTCCTTCACCCTCTCAGGACCTGCCATAGTGTCTGGGGCATGGTAGATGAATTAACGAATGAATTAATGAATTAGTTGCTGAAGAAATGAATGAATAAAAATCTCGTATAATGTGATAGTAGTGCTCATGCATGAAGGAAATAATGAGTGTGTGTGTATAAATAAATTTGAATTATATACTCAAGAGTTCAACAGTTACAATCTTAAGATTGAGCCCAGGACTCTAATTTATTTGTTTATTTACTTATTTTGAGTCGGAGTCTCCTCTGTCACTCAGCCTGGAGTGCAGTGGTGCAGCTCACTGCAAGCTCCGCCTCCTGGGTTCATGCCATTCTCCTGCCTCAGCCTCCCGAGTAGCTGGGACTACAGGTGCCCGCCATCGCGCCCAGCTAAATTTTTGTGTCTTTAGTAGAGATGGGGTTTCACTGTGTTAGCCAGTATGGTCTCGATTTCCTGACCTCGTGATCTGCCCTCCTCGGCTTCCCAAAGTGCTGGGATTACAGGTGTGAGCCACCGTGCCCAACCAGGGCTCTAATTCTTAATGTGCTATGATTTAGTGTTAGATCTTTAGTCAGACATGGTCTTAGCTTCTTTGTGCCTTTTAAAAAGATCTGTTAAATGGGAGTGATTATATATGTTCTTGTCTTAAATGATGAGAATCAAATAGAGTATGGGACAATTCTTTGAAAGTGGTTAAATGTTATGTGTGTTTGAGTGTTTTTTTTTTTGTATAGTTAATGTTTTCTATTAGGATTACAATTAGTGTTTTCTATTAGGATTCCAAACTCAATCAGAGTTTGTTAACACTTAAGTTAAACATATTATCTTTGTTAAATTTACAAGACATCGTCTTCACTGTAAAAATATAAACAAAAACATACATGAATCATAGATTTCATTGTTCATTCTCTGGATTTACATTAACCAGTCAGTTGTAACAAACATTATCTGTTTTCAATGTAAGGATACAAATAATGCCCCAATCTTATGATTGTTTGGGAAATTATTCTCCTATGAGCAAATTTTAAATTCATATTCTCAGCCAGGTGTAGTGGCTCATGCCTATAATCCCAGCACTTTGGGAGGCTGAAGTGGTCAGGAGTTTGAGACCAGCCTGGCCAACATGGTGAAACCCCGTCTCTATTAAAAATGCAAAAAAATTAGCTGAGCATGTACACCTGTAATCCCAGCTACTTGGGAGGCTGAGGCAGGAGAATCACTTGAACCCTCGAGTCGGAGGTTGCAGTGAGCTGAGATCGTGCCACTGCACTCCAGCCTGGGAGACAGAGCGAGACTCCATCTCAAAATAAATAAATGAATGAATGAATAAATAAAATAAGTAAATAAATACATATTCTCCACTTATATTTCAAGTGTTCAAATGTGATTTTACATTATGTATCTACCCTCAGCCAAAGATGTAGTTGTATACCAGCATTGTTGCTCTTAGAAAGCTAAGGGCATTTCTATGCTCTGGTAAAATAATAATGACAAGATTGTGCCCTCTTTCTAAAATATAGGTAGAAAAAATTGAAAGCAATGATGTGTCATAGTTCATAGTTCTAAAATGAAAACAGTTACTAATTAAGCAAAAACTTCATCAGGAATCCCATAACCCCAAGTAAACTTCCGAATTAAGAAGTGGTTAAGTTTATTTTGGAAGTGCATTTTTTAAAGTCTTGGTATTTTGGAGCTCTTAAATTTAACCATTAGAAGAACTCAAGTGATCATTAGTCAGCCTTAAGATGTGGTTTTAAAGGTCAAGCTTCCATCAAAGAAAAAATGCAAGACACATCTCTTGAGCGTTCTTTCTGCCTTTCCTCCCAAAAATTTGATTGTCCGGAGGAGTTGTGGATCATAAAAGTTTCCATGGAAAATGTGTTTGAAGAATGCCAGAGGAAGACTGCAGATTTTCTAGATAAATTATCTGACCTGTCTGAAGTCAGGGATAAAAAATATAATATCATTTTGAACCACCACTTTGCAAATGAAATGAAGGAGTTAACTCACTTGATTTGGTGCACTTGAAGAAGGAAAGATTCACTTTAATTAAAACTACAGACAATGCAGATGCCTGTAACTCTGTTCCAGACCCAGCAAGGATGGTACTGCAAGAGAAATGAAAAGTACCTAGCAGCCTCGGCAGCAGGCTGGAGCCGTGTTCAACGAAAGTAATTTAATTAGTGTTGATCATGACTCCAGATGATGGTGATTTGATAAGGAATAATTTAGTACTTAACAGCCTTTTACATGCACCAACTCCATGTGGGAAGGTAAAGCAAATTGCACAAAATGAATGTGCTGCTTTTGCTTGTGCCTGTGCCAATGAACTGGAAAACCGCCTGTTAGCAGACTCAGATTCTCAGCCCTGTGATGAAATACCCAACACGTTTTCAACTCAGCCCTCTCTGATGGGAGTCTCTACACTACTCTTATTTAAGAATAAATAAGAGAAGTCATTTTTGTGACACAGAATCTCCAGGAAGCAGGAAAGTTAAAATGAGGAAAATAATGTAGCCTACGGCTTTTGTGCTGTAAGTTGAAGATTTTTAGGTTGGCTTTCTCTTTTTTCCTCACATGCAGCAATTCAAAAAAAAAAAAAAAATTCTTGCCAACTCAGATTCATTGGATTACTTATCTGGCTTATGATTAGGAAAAAAAAAAAAAAAAATCAGTTTCAAGGGCCCATAGTGACTGAGGCCCACATAGGTTGAACCTGTTATGGAGAGAGCTGGGTATCCCAAAACTGCTGGAGTAGGAGAACTTGTAAGAATCCTTGAGTGTTGGCATCTAAGGAAAAGGAAGATGTTACTGGATTTAAAAAAAAAAAAAAAAAAAACTCTTTTCAACTACTGGACCTATTTGAATGCAGCATACATCAGAACACAGTGGATTCAAATTTGCCCAATTATGAGCAATCACCTAGAAAGTTTTATAAGATTCAGAATCCTGATACAACCCAGTTCTAATGAATGGAATTTCTGGGAGTGGTGTATTAGTTTTCCCGGGCTGCTGTAACAAAGTATCACAAACTGGGTTGCTTTGTGAAATTTGTTGTTTCAAAGTTCTGGAGGCTGGGAATCCAAGATGAAGGCTGTCAGCAGGACTCGGAGGGCTGTGAGAGAGAATCTATTCCCTGCCTCTTCCTAGCTTCTGGTAGTTTCCTGGGAACCTCTGGCATTCCTTGGCTTGTAGAGGCCTCACTCTTACCTGTGCCCTCGTTTTCATGTAGCAGTCTCCCTGTGTGCATGTCTCTTTAACCAGATTCTCCCTTTTATAAAGATACTAGTCACATTGGATTAGTGCTCACCTTAATGACCTTATGTTAATTTTATCTTCCAAATAAGAGATTCTGGTGTTGAAATTTCAACATGTAAATTCTGAGGGGACACAATCCATCCAGTAACCAATGGGGTTTGAGAATCTGTGTTTCTCCAGCAGTTCCCTAGATAATTTGATGATGTGCCAGATTTGGGAATCCTGTGTTCAGGGATTAGCTCACCTCTGATAACCCTTTGAGAATCCTTACGCCCTGCAGTAGTAGACTGAATGTTTGTGTCCCTCTCTCACTGCCCCCACCCCAGCAAATTCAGATATTGAAACTGACTCCCCAGTGTGATGGTATTTGGAGGTGAGGACTTCAGGAAGTGATTAGGTCATGAAGATGGAGCCAATGGGATTAGTGCCCCTATTCCCTTACTAAAGAGATCCCAGGGAGCTCACTTGTGATTTCTGCTATGTGAAGTTGCAACGAGAAGATGACTATCTGTGAACCAGGAAGTGAGCTTTCACCAAACGCTGAATCTGCTGGTGACTTGATGCTGGATTTCCCAGCTTCCAGAGCTGTCAGCAATAAATACCTGTTGTTTATAAATCATACAGTCTATGGTATTTTTGTTACAGCAGCCTAAACAGATTAAGACACGCCCCTTCTTCTGAGGTCACTTCAGGAAACTCATTGGGCCAATCTGAAAGTAGTAGAGCACCAAATAGCATTTCCACTAGCATGGATCACGCCTTTTGCTTCTAGGTCCGTACTAAGGGATATTTTGATAGAAGGCTGTTGTTATGCTAGCAGCCATTCATGATGGTGCCGAAAACATGCCATTCCTCCCCACCCTCCATTCCCTACCCATCTGGAATAATCTCTCCTGTGAAGTTGAAGCGCATTTTCAGATGTCTCAGCTGCGTCAAAAAGTCAGACATGTTCAAATAACTTAATTAGTGTAGCTTTGATTAATGTCCCTCAGAGTTTTTTAAACTTTATATGGATATACATTCATTATAATGCAAAAATCTGAAGTGTATATTTTGATGAATTTTACATGTGTATATATCCACATAACCACCACCCAGAGCAAGATATAAAATGTTTCTAGCAAGATGTATTTCCATAACTTCGTACCTGTGAGATCATCTGTGTTTTTGCATGTAATTTGTCCCTTTTTATTCCTGTGTAGTATTCATTCCACTGTATGCTTATGCCATAATTTATTTATCCATTTGCCCATTGGTGAATATTTGAGTTTTTCCAGTTTTTGCTGTCATGATTAAAGCTTCTTTGAACATTCTCAAACATGTCTTTTGGTGAACATATGCACTCCTTTTTCTTGGATATATACCTAAGGGTGTATTATTGGATCATAGAGTAGATTTCTGTTGACCTAGTAGATATTGCCAGACAGTTTTCCAAAGTGCTTGTTATACTAATCCATACTCTCAGCAGCTTGTGTAAAAGTTCCCATTGCTTCTTGTCTTCACCAAAACTTCGTAATGTCTATCTTTTGCAGGTTAGTCATTCTGGTGATATCTATATCTATCTGATACAATTATATAGTGATAATCTCATGTGAATTATTTTGCAGTTTTCTGAAGAATAGAGATTTTAAATACCTTTGCATATATTTTATTGTTATTCCCATTTGTTTTGCTGTCTGGATATCCTCTTTTGTGAACTGCCTGCCTGTTTCAAGACTTTCTGACAATTTTTTAAATGGGGAATTTGTCTTATCTTACTGATATGTTGCAATTCTTATTTTCTTAAATATGAGTTCTTTGTCAGATCTTTCTACTTAAAACATCTTATAGCTTGTGACTTACTTTCCTTTTTTTTTTTAATTTATTTATTATTATTATACTGTAAGTTGTAGGGTACATGTGCATAACGTGCAGGTTTGTTACATATGTATACTTGTGCCTTGTTGGTGTGCTGCACCCATCAACTCGTCATTTACATCAGGTATAACTCCCAATGCAATCCCTCCCCGCTCCCCCCTCCCCATGATAGGCCCCGGTGTGTGATGTTCCCCTTCCTGAGTAGTGTCTTTTGAAAAAGTGTTTTTGATTTCAATGAAGCCTAATTTGCTGATATTTTTTCTTTTATGGTTAGTGCTTTTTGTGTCCTGTTTATAAATATTTTCCTACTTGATGGTACTCAAGACTTAAAATATAGTAATATTAAACCTTATAGTCTCCAATATGGCCGACATTTTGATAAATATGATAAACTTTACATCATACTGCATGCATATTTATTAGCTATAGAGGTCATCAATTTTTAGTCGTATAAATTTGATCTAATCTCTCAGGTACAATATGATTTGTTACTTGAATTCCTTATATGTTGCTACTGCTTTTTCTTATGAAAATGTAAAACCCAATACTTAATCTGAAGTGCTAAAACTTGGATGTATGCGTGTTCTCACTTATAAGTAGGAGCTAGATGATGAGAACACATGGACACAAAGGGGAAGAACAGACGCTGGGGGCTACTTGAGGATGGAGGGTGGGAAGACGAAGAGGATCAGAAAAAAATAACTACTGGGTCCTAGGCTTAGTATCTGGGTGATAAAATAATCTGTACAACAAACTCCCATGACACGAGCTTACCTATATAATAAACCTGCACATGTATCCCTGAACCTAAAATTAAAGTTAAAAAGCAAAACAAAACTTGGGAATACACGTTTTGCTAAATATGTTCAAAGATGTAATAAATAATAGAAAACCATTTGTTTAAAAAAAAAAGAAATGCATGGTTAATGTATTACAAAGGTGTGTCATTTAGTATTTGTTATTCTAAGATGTCATGTACACACACACAACACGCAGATATACACTGGGAGACAATTTTCTTATAGAGTACTACTTTATTTGTTTGTTTGCTTATTTATTTATTTGAGACAGAGTCTCACTCTGTCACCTAGGCTGGAGTACAGTGGCACGATCTTGGCAACCTCTGCCTCACGGGTTCAAGTGATTCTGGTGCCCCAGCCTCCTGAGTAGCTGTAATTATAGGTGGACACCACCATGCCTGGCTAATTTTTGTATTTTTAGTGGAGATAGAGTTTCACCATGTTGACAAGGCTGGTCTCAAACTCTTGGACTCAAGTGATCTCCCCACATTGACTTCCCAAAGAGCTGGGATTACAGGTGTGACCCACCTCACTGGGCCTAGAACACTACTTTAAATTCTTCGTAGGTTTTCTTTTCACATTTAAAAAATGTTTACCCAGGAAATTGAGGACACATAGACAAATGTGAAGAGAATAATGTTAATTCCCTCCTGCCCTTCAATTGGCTTTTACCATTTATCAACGTTTTTCTAATCTTATTCATCACTTTCCTCACAAATAATTATTTTTTTGAGAGTATTTTAAAGAAAATTCTGGATATTTTATCTGTAAATATTTTATGAACCTCTAAAATTAAAACTTTTAAAATATAGCTACTGTGCCATTATCACATCCAACAAAATTAACAATGATTTATTAAATTCTCTAATAACTAGTCTATACTAAAATGTCTTATTTATTGTAGAGTTGCCTTTTTATAGTTGGCTTGTTCAAATCAGAATTCGAACAAGTCCTCATAATTGATTCTTGAGGTCCTTAAGCCTCTTCTGTCAGAAGAATTAGAGCTTTCTGACTTGGTAAAGTTAATGCACATGAGTATTCTTGACATATGGAGATATACAAAATTTCTCTTTTGTTTTTCTTTTTACTTTGAATAGGCGTACTAAACATGTATGCACATACACACACACACACACAACATTAAAAAATGCTTTGAAATTGTATACCTAGGGTAATTATTTTATTATTATCTGTTAAGTTTCTCTTAGATCACTTAAGTAAAGTTTACCTATTTGGCAAATTTATTTTCTAGAATATTTCAGATGACTCTTGATTGCCATTGAACACTTGTATCAAAATTATATGCATATAAAACAAATAGTACTTGTTTTCCTGAAGCTTGGTAGTTTGTGATATCAAATTTCTATATTAAAAATTATATATACCATTCAAGCTAATGCAAGTTTATAATTCTGTAATGGTATAATTAGATTGAATGACAAATGACATCATAAACCACAAAATTCCTCTTGTCATATCTTTCTTTTTGGAATGCAGACTTAACATACGGTGTTTTAATTTCAGTTTGTATAAGAGTTAGAATAAATCTCCACAGCATGTGTCTCTGTTACATTTATCCCTTGACTATTCATACCTGTGGATATTATACGTAAATTACAAAATCTATTCTTATGACTATTTTTTCCTTTTTTAAACCAATTTCCCATTTATACCAAAAATTTAATTACTCTGATAAGATTTCTAATAGGCATTTCTTCAGTTTCATATTGAAGAATAAAAAATATATAGCTTTTTTTTTTTTTTTTTGAGATGGAGTCTCACTCTGTTGCCCAGGCTGGAATGCAATGGTATGACCTCGGCTCACTGCAACCTCCCCTTCTGGGTTCAAGCAATTCTCCTGTCTCAGCCTCCCAAGTAGCTGGGATTACAAGCACCTGCCATCATACCCGGCTAATTTTTGTATTTTTGTACAGACAGGGTTTCACCATGTTGCTCAGGTTGGTCTTGAACTCCTGACCTCAGGTGATCCACTTGCCTTAGCCTCCCAAAGTGTTGGGATTACCGATGTGAGCCACAGCGCCCAGCCTATAGCATGTTTTTTAATTATTGGATTTAAAACTGTGATTCCCTCCCCATATACATATTTTTTAAGTTTTCATATTTTGTGATGTAGCTTTGTATGTTATTAAACATAAATGCATATAAGCATTTATATGCTTTAAGTCACAGTAAAAAGGTGAAAACATCATTTCATATAGAATAATTGTTTCATGGTAGATTACATGTGACAAACAACATTTACATATTTCTCAGATTTCATCTTCACAGTTCTGTTAATTAGATAGGCAGATACTTAACCTCTATTTTATAGATGAGAACTGGCCTCAAAGATGTTGACTTTTTGCCCAAAGTAATATCAGTCACTTCTGGACCTGCGCCTGGATTTTCTTTGTCCTAGTCTAGTTGTCATTTCATTAAACTATTATTATTGATGCAGTTGATATATTTTACTTTCAATAATGCTTAAAATTGTATTTTGGTCTTTAATTGATTCTTGGCTAATCAGTTGTAATTTTTCTGCTTTAGTCATTGTAAACCTTTCTGATATGTTTTCAAAATGTACTTTCTTGAAACTGAGCTTCTAGCATTGTTAATATCAGTTAAGCAAACTACAAGTGACTCACTTAAGTAATGAGAGAAAATTCAAGCATGCATTTTGTTACACAATAAAGGCAGAAAAGGAGTATACGAAGATTTTCTGAAATCTTCTGCTACTGAAATTCATCAAATGTGATTTTTCTTACATATATAATATGAGATGTGAATGACATTTTCAACAAGAGAAGTAGAACACATTAATCTCCATAATTCCTAACAGCATTTAATTTTTGTGGGTATTTTGTTGTTTTTTCTAGTGGCTTTTCATGGCCTACCCCTGAAAATCAAGAAAGAACCCCACAGTCCGTGTTCAGAAATCGGCTCTGCCTGCAGTCAAGAACAGCCCTTTAAATTCAGCTATGGAGAAAAGTGCCTGTACAATGTCAGGTAAAGCCACCAGGTGTTTGTATATAAGACAGTGGTTCTTATTGAATCAAAAAGTCCAGAATAATATGAAATCTCAAGTCATATTTTATGAGTTACATCTTTAATATGTAACAAGCTAATTAGGTAATGCATTTAGCAGAATTCTAAAGAACCATTTACCATCCAAACACACACTTTGGATTCATTTTAAAGCAATAATTTTTATCCAGATCATTAGTTGCTTTTCTACTGTAGGGATGCATCTTAGGTTTGAAAAAGGAGTTTTACTTGGCACAAGCAGCTTTTGAAAGTTCCCATTAGAATGAATGCATTATACACTTTAGATAGAGTTTGTAGAAAAAAAAAAAAAAAGATGAAACATTTGGCAGGTCTAAGCAGTACATTAGTTATCTGTCAGGTTTTGCAGATGATCTATAAGATGAGTTCATGGACAATTTGCAATAAAACTGGAATTTCATAAGACTTAGCAGAGGCTATTATCTATTAAAAAGCTGGTTGTTCTGATGATGATAATAAAGGGTGGTGCAGTAAAAGTACATTGTTCATTTGTTAGAAAATTTTATCACATATATGTTCATTAAAAACCCTTCAAAGTAAATTGCATGATGCTACTTTTCATATTGGCCTGTAATTGTATAAAGAAAAAGTTGGCTGTCTCTACTGAGTATTATCACTCTCAATTACAGTAGAAACTTAGTTCTTACAAGGAGTTTGGAAACTTACACAAATGATTCCAGATATTCGTACTGTTTTGTAAGTTATGTCAATTCAGATTCATCATACATTATGACCCAAAGGAGTCTTCTATTAAATATTTCTTCAGATATTTATTGCATACACTGTTTATGTCCAAGATATGTAAGAGTCTAGAAACATAGGCCATACGTGGTGGCTCATGCCTGTAATCTCAGCACTTTGGGAGGCAGAGCTGGGCAGATCACCTGAGGTCGGGAGTTCGAGACCAGCCTGACCAACCTGGAAAAGCCCCGTCTCTACTAAAAATACAAAATTAGCCGGGCGTGGTGGCGCATGCTGTAATCCTGGCTACTCCAGAGGCTGAGGCAGGAGAATCGCTTGAACCCGGGAGGTGGAGGTTGTGGTGAGCAAAGATCGTGCCATTGCACTCTAGCCTGGGCAACAAGAGAGATAATCCATCTCAAAAATAAAAAAGAAACATAGACTTGTGCCATTATGGCAGCTGACCAATGCTCAGATATTTTATTACCATTTGTTCTTGCAAACTTGTCTTTTATGTTTGCTTTTCTAAGAGGTTCACCAGAGCCCGAAATGATGAGCAGGCTCAATTGAAACTGCAAAGTTTTATAAAAAAAGGTCTCTTGTAGAAGCTAACTATTAAAGCATACTGAGTTCAGATAAGACAGTATTGATCGATCTGAGTTTTATTTTATAGTTCAGTTTTGTTTTTGCATTTTCTTCTTACAAGTACTGTGTATCCACAATGTAATTATTTAACATATTGAGGAATTTCTAGTCAATGCCAGTTAGATATAGAATTGTCATTGCCTTTCAGCATTAATCAGAATTGTGATTGTGAAATCATCACTGTTTTATATGCCATATCTGACATCCATAAATCAATAATAAAGGAATTGCCTGAATATTTTGAGTTTCTTTTGGGGGATGAATAATCTCCACAGTGATATATGGTATATGCAATAAATTCTGGTACTTCCATCTCTATACAGAAAATATTATTGAGTACAGCATTTCATGGGGAAATAGTTTCTTTTTTTTCTTCATTCATGAGAATGAGTTAGGTTAACCATTTCACAAAAGAAGTGGGTTTTTCTTCAGAAATACTGGTAAAGAACATACGTGTAACCAAACATGCACTTCATTATATGAACATTGTTGACTTTGCTTTAAAGCAGGAGTGGGCTTGTGCAGCATGTATTCCTTTACTCCTTGTAAAAGATTTTTGCAGATGGATATAATTCCGTTGCATTGATGGAGCAATAGAATAAATTATTACATAATTTAATTCAAAAAGAAATATTTCTTTCTAAAGGAAAAAAAGTGTACTGATGATTGCTTTTTATTTTATTTTACTTTTTTTTTTTTGAGACAGGGTCTCACTTGGTCAGCCAGGCTGGAGTGCAGTGGTGCGACCTGGGCTCACTGCAACCTCTGCCTTCCGGGTTCAAGCGATCCTCTCACCTCAGTCTTGTGAATATCTGAGCCTACAGCCATGTGTCACCACGCCCAGCTAATTTTTTGTATTTTTAGTAGAGACGGGATTTCACCATGTTGCTCAGGCTGGTCTTAAACTCCTGTGCTTAAGCGATCCTCCCACCTCAGCCTCCCAAAGTGCTGGGATCACGGGCATGAGCCACTGTGCCCAGCAAAATGAAATACATCATTCTAACTTAGAAATGTCCTGTTTTAAAAAAAATTTAAGGAAATTGAGTTTTAGTAAAATATTTTATAGATGACATTAGTTAAATCACATTCCTGAAATTTACACATAGGAAAGCAGTTTAAAATCGTAATATAAAATCAAGCTTACTCATTTTATTATTTTGTAATTGTGAGTGTTTAGGAGTTAGACTGTAATAGGATTTTATTCCTAATAACATTATTTTGTACTTATTCTCCAAGAAAGTTTAAATATATCAGACATTTTAATTTACCTCATTAATCTTCATTATTCCATGTGAGGAAGTTAAGGCCAAGCATCATTTATTTAATATAATAAAATGAAAATAAAGTAAAAGCATTGCCTTCTTAAAATCCCACCACAAATAAAAGCAAGCCAGGTATAGTCTCTACCTTATTAAGCTGATGTTAGTTATTGTTTTAAAATCTTATATAATATAAAAGAGAAATATAGTGTTAGAACTATTTAATGATTCAGGAAAGATCTATCAAACTTTCTTAAATAGGTATATCAAGAGTAAATGGAAAAAATACCACTACTTTTCTGAACAGTAATTTTCCTTATACTAAGTTGTTTGTATATGCATTAAAAATACACATTTAATATTTGTTCTGTTACAAGGTTTTGCATTAATTATCCTATTTTCTGTTTAAGGGTGTTGTGATTTTTGAAGTTTATCTGTTCTGGATTTAAAAAACAACAGCAACAACAAAGTTTTCATTTCCATTTGACTTAAGTCTAAAATATCTTTTCTTCCTTTGGATTAGAAACTTTTTTAAAAAATAGCTCCAAAGAAAGAAATGTTCTCTTTTCTTTTGTCCCCTGGGTAGTGCCTATGATCAGAAGCCACAAGTGGGAATGAGGCCCTCCAATCCCCCCACACCATCCAGCACGCCAGTGTCCCCACTGCATCATGCATCTCCAAACTCAACTCATACACCGAAACCTGACCGGGCCTTCCCAGCTCACCTCCCTCCATCGCAGTCCATACCAGATAGCAGCTACCCCATGGACCACAGGTAACCTGCAGATACCACTTTTCTAGAAACTGTTTTTTGCATTCTTGGAAAAAATTTCTATTAACAGTTCTGAAGACCTAGAGTAGATTTAAGGTGAGCCTATTAATTTTGCACATCTGTGCAAAATATTTTTAGAAAGAGCTCACTCTATCTATACTTATAATTTGTGGAGAAAGTCATTTATAAACATTCCTTTTATAAACATTTAAATTGGTTGCTAAAATGGAAAATTAATCTATCTACTGACATTTGAGCATTTCCCTTTCGCTTTGCTTGAATTAAATTGCTTCACTTAAACTTTAAATCAGATCATCCCACTTTTATGAGCATATGTGTGTACTTCTTCTGTAAAGTTAGGAGACTAATTTTAGTAGGTAGCTTATGGAATTAGGTTTTTTACCTTATATTGAATGGTTCAGCTGTACATAGTTTTGCAGAATAGAACTTATTTCATTAAAACTGTTTACCATCCTTTCCAAGTGATGAATATTTAATATCAGTAGACACATGACTCTGGACACTGAGAATATACAATTAAAGAGATAGAGACTCAATTAGTATTACTTAGAAAGGAGCAAGACAGGAAACATAGCATAGATCTAAGGAGAATACTGTGTTAGGTAATTCGTGACTCCTTGAGATTAAGAAATTCATATTTAAATAAAATATGAAATAAAACCTGTAGAGGTTCTGAGATGTACTACCTTAATATACAGCTTAAAATCCAGGTTGCTCATATACAGCAGCTCTCCTTCTTTATCACTTCTGCCTTGTGCTGCTGTATGCAGTGGTGTGCTGGTAAATGTTTAGCAACATTTACCATTTACTGGTAAATGTTTAGCCTGCATGGGAGAAAAACAAAAAGGCCTCATCAGTAGCTTTTGCTGGGTATGTGATGTACATATTGCTTTCATGGCCCACGATGAACCATCACTGTGACAACCCTGAATGCCGACTTGCAAAGATGCAATAGCACAGCATAATGTAGTACTTCTAGCATACGGATACGGGAGACATAAGTAACCTCAGGTGTATAACTGGTAATGAAATGTAGTAAAATAATTAGAAAGTGATGAGTATTGCATTTTTATCTTTTGTTTTTAACATTTTTATGACTGTGAAGTTGTATAATTTAACTCCTAATAGTGGCTGTGTTTAAGAACTGGCTCAAAAAATGCCTGCAAATTTAACAATAAGTCAGTGCAAACTGGCTCTGAGACACCGTTGTAAAAATAACTCAGCCAAAGGAATCTTCTAGATCAGCAGAGGAAAGCAGAAGATATGCCACTGGCAACTTTCTGAAAATAAGGGAGCACTCAAGTCTGCTTTTTATAGGTTTTTTTCATGGGACTCAATCTCAAATTCAGAAACTCATTTTGCTATAAAGGGCATAAGATGAAAGCATTCTTTACAATGTGATACAAAGCCTTATCTTTTCCACCCTTGTATCCATCACTAGGTCCTCTTGTGGGGTAGTTATTAAATGCTTCCTATTATCTTTTTCTTCTCACCCCGTAGCCTTGAGACTTTGTCAGAGTGCAATGGTATGTGCATCTGTGTAAACAGTTTTGTAAATACAGATAAAAGAATTCTTATTGCAGGGTGGGCCATTAAACAGATGCACATTGTGCACAGCTAAAAGGGAACAAAAGTATGAACAAACAAAGTTTTATTTCCTCCACTACTGGTGACTTCTCGGAGTTCTTGGTAACTGAATCTCACTCTTCTGATCAGTGCCAGAATTATAGATTGTATAATTCACTTTTTGTGCAAACTGGTTATTTCTTAGGGAAGGTGACTGCTGAATAAGCAGTGTGCCTGGTTTTAGGTGACCTAACTTGAAATGCTTTAGCCAAATCCATTTTAGTTTCTCTACTTGAAGTCAAATATTTGAGACTGAGAACAGCCGGCCCGGAACTCCAAGAGGGAAGCTCGGGGTCTTTTCCCACTGACCCCTGACTGAGTTTTGAGGACAGTACCAGCTGGCCAGTCCCGGGAAAATCTCTAAAGCCGTATGTTTCTGAGGAGGATTTCTTAGAGGGCTCTGGCCAACAAATGACAGTCCCTCAGTTATAAATGGCAAATTTGCTCTGGGAACAGATCCTTTCCCCAGAACACCCCCTCCAGCCAGGCACCCCACTTCACTCTGGGAACGCTTTACGGCCAACTGGCCTGCACCCTGCTTCCTTTCCTCAGCCTCACTCTGCTCCTCGGGCCAGCCCTTTGGCACTTTTTCCTGAACCCACTGTGCAGGAGCCCTGTCTCTCTTTCTCAGTGTTTCCACCACTTACACCCTGTTTTTCTTTATCCGGGAGTTCATCAGCATGTTCTCTGTATCTGTTAACTCCTTTCCAGAAGCTTCTTGAATCACTTTCTCTTTACCATTGGTCAGCGGCTCTTAAGAATTGCACCGAAACCTTGCAACTTCTGGGAAGCATGCGAGTTTGATATATACATGTTCCCCAGCAACTTCCAACTGGAATCAGGTCGACTCGTAAAAACAAATGGCTTGATTCCTTACAAAGCTTTCAGTTACAAGTATTATTAACTTCCTTTTAAGGCTTCACAAGTAAGCCAGTTTCTTATTTTAACTTCAAGTTACAATTTTCTGATTCACTCCTTGACAGTTCTTAATGATAATTTCTGTTTCTTTTTTTGGCTAATGAAATAAGCAAGAGAAGGGAAATGAATGCAGTGCCAGTCAGCCTAACTGCTCTGCAATATCCGAGTTTCTAAGTTTATTTTCTGCAGGTGTAGGTGGAATTTCAGTGCTTTCCATGACCGCCAGTGAGCCTAGAGTTAAATCACAGGATGGAGTGTTCTTAGAAATGCTAAAGCAATTGCTTTGCCATTCTTTAGCTTTTACCTTATTTTCATTTAACATTACCGAAATTAAATGCTAACTTTCCAAATTAAAGTCTCAGGAATGCTTTTAGTAGGGGGGTTAATAGGCTTATATTTGCTCATAGAAATGTTTTATAGGTTATTTTTAAGCACTCCTGGGGCATTTTTAGAGCACTTTTAAATCTTTAATTAATCCACATCTTTGTGGTGGGTCAATGATATTATGGATGAGAAACACAGAACAGTACGATTATGTGATTAGCCAATTGTTATAAAGTATAACCAAGAACAAAGAGGCATAGGACTCATTTCTAGCCTTCTGCCGAGGTCTCAGAACTTCCTCATATCCTAACAGCGGGACTTGCCCCAAATCTATACAACACTAAATGTTATTTTCACCTTTGGAGATCAGCTGTGTATTTACGCTTATTTTTATCACCCTGATAATGTATTTGAATCTATTGGAAGTCAATATGGTCTGCATTGCTGTTTGACAGTAAAGAGGTAGTCTTTTTAAAACCAGCTTGGGTTTGAGTCCTTATAATAAACAGTTTTGTTTATTGCTAAAAGACAATGTTAACTAGGACATTGTTGAGGAATTGAAACTCCTGCTGATTTAACAAGAGTCATTCCTCTCTTGCTTCCTCAGCAATGGATAGTAATGGAAGGAAATCCAATAGGTAGATTTTTGTTTGGTTGGTTGGTTTTTTGTTTCTTGATCAGTTTGGTAATAGAATTAAAAGACAGAGGATGTAGTTTGAGATCAGACTCTATTCCTCCCTCCCC
Organism: Theropithecus gelada; assembly: GCF_003255815.1. Taxonomy (NCBI): domain Eukaryota; kingdom Metazoa; phylum Chordata; class Mammalia; order Primates; family Cercopithecidae; genus Theropithecus; species Theropithecus gelada. Next base: position 98,869,749 of record NC_037670.1, read on the forward strand.
TTTTTTTTCTTGTATATAATCATTTCAGACCCTTTTGTGTGGAAATTATCAGTGATCCAATTGATTTAGAACTGGTCGTTTTAGCCATTAATGGGTGTGGGTGTGTGTGTGTGTGTGTGTGTGTGTGTAAAATCCTCAAAGTTGTTCATTGCTCTCCAATCTTTACTCAAAGTAGATCTTTAATTCATATACTGCAATAGTGCTGCAAGAGACTGATTAGAAGGGGAATATAAGTCATATGATTAAAAAACATAGAGCTACTAATCCAGGAAAGAAAAATGTAATGCTTGTTAAAGATTTACACTTCAGGTCAGCTGGTATCATGTTCATTCACTAAGAAATGAAAAACTGTATTAGTATTTTAAAGAATGTTCCATGTTACCATTTCATCTGAAACACACTCTCTTATTCCCTAGATTTCGCCGCCAGCTTTCTGAACCCTGTAACTCCTTTCCTCCTTTGCCGACAATGCCAAGGGAAGGACGTCCTATGTACCAACGCCAGATGTCTGAGCCAAACATCCCCTTCCCACCACAAGGCTTTAAGCAGGAGTACCACGACCCAGTGTATGAACACAACACCATGGTTGGCAGTGCGGCCAGCCAAAGCTTTCCCCCTCCTCTGATGATTAAACAGGAACCCAGAGATTTTGCATATGACTCAGGTAGGCCCCTGCTCTACTCAAATTACATTCAAGGCACCTTTTCACCTCCCCTGGCACATTGGTTAGTGTTGGTATCAAACCGGGTAGCTCCAGACCATTTTTTAATGAGATCTTTCAGATATTGTCCCTTCATTGAAACTTCATCTACATGTAAAGATTTAGACTATCAAGTCATTTTGACATGAGGTGATGTTGAAATAGTGTCTGGAAACAAAACCAGTTCAAAGAAAAATACACTTTACAGAATCATGCACAGTCTCAGCTTGAGAGGGACATTGCAATGTTTTTTCTTAATTCTGCACTTTTTTTCTTCTTATTTTGCTACTACAGTGCTACTTAATAACATTGTTTACAGAAAGTAATATTCTTCTGAACTAGGTCACATATTGCTTATAACATTGTTTTAAAAATTACTGAGGTCCTGGTGTGGCATGTCACGCCTGTAATCCTAGCACTTTGGGAGGCTGAGACCAGCGGATCATGAGGTCAGGAGATCGAGATCATCCTGGCTAACACGGTGAAACGCCGTCTCTACTAAAAATACAAAAAAATAGCCAGGCGTGGTGGCAGGTGCCTGTAGTCCCAGCTACTCTGGAGGCTGAGGCAGGAGAATCGCTTGAACCCGGGAGATGGAGGTGGCAGGGAGCCAAGGTTGCACCACTGCACTCCAAACTGGGTGACATACTGAGACTCTATCTCAAAAAAAAAAAATTATTGGTGGCAAAGATTCTAAGTGTTCTTAAGTAAGAATTCTCACATATTAAGAGGGGAATAACACAGATTATTCGTAGAGCTTAGCTTTGTCTCTGTGAGCTAGAAAGTAGTACAAAGCTGCACGTCAAGTAGGGGAGAGGGGTTTCCTGAAAGGAGGGAGGGTTTAAAATCTTTTCCAAGCCGTACACAGTGGCTCATGCCTATAATTCCAGCACTTTGGGAGGCCGAGGTGGGCGGATCACAAGGTCAGGAGATTGAGACCTTCCTCGCTAACATGGTGAAGCCCCGGCTCTACTAAAAATACAAAAAAATTAGCTGGGCGTGGTGGCGGGCGCCTGTAGTCCCAGCTACTCAGGAGGCTGAGGCAGGAGAGTCGCTTGAACCCGGGATGCGGAGCTTGCAGTGAGCTGAGATCGCGCCACTGCACTCCAGCCTGGGCGACAGAGGGAGACTCTGTCTCAAAAAAAAAAAAAAAAAAAAAAAATAGTACCACCAACTTTACCAATATTTGAACCTTGAGACTTTAGAAGAATTACTTAACTCTGCTGAGTTTTTCCTTCTATAATCTGCCAAATCAGGACATCTGTTTTTAACACATCTCAGGTATTTTGAAAAATAATCTATGAAATACAAGCTAATGTTTATAAGGTTACCATGTACCTGTAAAATATTGTTAACATTATTGTATCTGTGGTCAACAGATGGTTGTGGATGTGGACATATCATTTCCTTTTGTCTGGATATAAAGTTTGGGCATTCTTTAGGAAGCGACTGTTGCTTCCTCTGCTGAGTTTTTCTTTTTCTTTTTCTTCCTTTTTTTTTTTTTTTTGAGACGGAGTCTCGCTCTGTTGTCCAGGCTGGAGTGCAGTGGTGCTATCTCGGCTCACTGCAAGCTCTTCCTGCTGGGTTCACGCCATTCTCCTTCCTCAGCCTCCCGAATAGCTGGGACTACAGGCACGTGCCAAGGCGCCCGGCTAATTTTTTGTATTTTTAGTAGAGACGGGGTTTCACCGCGTTAGCCAAGATAGTCTCCATCTCCTAACCTCGTGATCCGCCCACTTCGGCCTCCCAAAGTGCTGGGATTACAAGTGTGAGCCACTGCACCCGGCCCCCTCTGCTCAATTTTTGTATCATTAGTCTACCTGAGTAAAGAAAACTATCTCCAGGTCTTGAGTTACCAGTTTGCATATAAGATTACCTACTTGATAATGAACTGTCCTTAAGGCTCTTCAACAGAGAACCCTATGACTTAGAAGTCTGCTTCTAGTCATCCTTCTACACTGGCCAATAAGTTCAAAGGACGAGGGGAATTGGCCCTCTTGAGGCATGCCTCAACTTCTAGAAAGCATGCGGGCTCCCCAAGACCTATGAATTCTCTGCCCAAGTGGCCTTAAGTCTACTTCCAGGGCCTGAGTAAGTTCATCCCAGGCCCTGTTTTCTGAAAAGCAGAGCACATTGCTCCTATATATAGCCCTAGATTCAAGGGTGAAGGGCAGCTGTTTGTGAGGGCATGAGGATGAATCTTGATATGTGAGACTCTTACAGTGTGGCCCAATATTGAGCTCAAGGATAGGAAGAGACACAAAATTTAGGGTGTGCCAGGATCTGAAGACTGGGTACTGGCTCTCTTCATACCATACTCTTTCCGGATCATTTTAGAGATTTCCTCAATTACTAAATTTGACATAGCTGCGAGGTTGTTATGGTATATAGTTGCAAAGATGAGGAGACATCTTATTTATCACTTTGCTTGACTGATTTATAATTTAAGAAATTTTAGCAGATTATATAAGGGTCTTCATTTGAATTTTTGCCCCAGGGACTGTAATTTGGGGAGTATCTTGAAATTCCCCTTGTGGTTTCAGTTTAGAATCTTTTGTATCTGTCCATTGGTGTCTATAATGAAGAACCCTGCAATACAGTGGGCTTTATTGTAAATAGTATACATTTCTCTCTGTAAATTTCAAATACTGTTAATTCATATTATCCTTATTCCCTAAACCACATTTTAATTTGTTGTAGTTTTTAAAATTAATCATGATTTCAAGAAACTTTACGTGGAAATCATATAAATTATCTCAAATAATCATTCCAAAGAACACGTGTAGCATAGCACTTAAAATGTTTCTTTTTGTGCTCTAGAAATTTTTTTTTTTTTTGAGGTGGAGTCTCGCTCTGTCACCCAGACTGGAGTGCAGAGAGGTTCGTTCTCAGCTCACTGCAACCTGTGTCTCCCGGATCCAAGTGATTCTCCTGCCTCAGCCTTCCAAGTAACTGGGATTACAGGCACCCACCACCACGCCCCTCTGATTTTTGTATTTTTAGTAGAGACGGGATTTCACCATGTTGGCCAAGCTGGTCTCGAACTCCTGACCTCAGGTGATCCGGCCGCCTTGGCCTCACAAAGTGCTGGGATTACTGGTGTGAGCCACCATGCCCTGCCTAGAAATGTTTTTATATGTATAATACCAAAAAGAGCAACATTGAAACTCTTCTCTTTTTTTTTTTTTTTTTTTTGAGATAGAGTCTCGCTCTATTGCCAGGCTGGAGTGCAGTGGTGTGATCTTGGCTCACCACAACCTCAGCCTCCTGGGTTCAAGTGATTCTCCTGCCTCAGCCTCTGAAGTAGCTGGGATTACAGGCATGCTCCACCATGCCCAGCTAATTTTGTATTTTCAGTAGAGACGGGGTTTCTGCAGGTTGGTCAGGCTGGTCTCAATCTCTTGACTTCGTGATCCGCCCGCCTTGGCCTCCCAAAGTGCTGGGATTACAGGTGTGAGCCACCTCGCCTGGCCTGAAACTCTTTTCTTGATTCTGTGATTGCTCCATGTATATCTTCTCCTCATATTTATATTGTATATACAGTTATATGTAGTGTGGTATTGAGAATGTATAACTTTTCTTAAGAAGATGTGAACCTAATGGAAAAGAGATTTTACGATTCTAATAAGGGCGAAATATAGAATCTTGTGCTGTAAGAATTACATTCGTACATAATACGGACTTCAGAGCCAGTCACTCTTTGACCCTCAAAAGCACAGACTGAGTCATACATAATCTTCAAAACATAGTCCAGCATCGGTTTTTGAAGGTATGTATGGCATCTCTTTTGTAAGTATGCCATGTCTTGGAGATTACTTATAAAATACTTACCTAAAAAGCTGTTAATTTTATATTGTATTCTCCCCTTTAAACTATATTTAAAATTACCAAAGTTGTATACCACCTTTGAGTTCTAATTTCAATATTGCCAGTAGGATACAGTTGTGTTTTGCTTGAATAGGTAAATGGTAAAATTATATCCTTCTGATAGGATTTAAAATAAATATAGTAACCCCATAACCAGGGCCTATGAAAACTTAATCTGTGGGTATCAAAATGTATTTTGCTGGCCATGAAATTGCTGCAGTTAAGTTGACACATCTGTATATGTCATGCATTGCAATTAAGAAGTATGATCTGTAGATATTTTGTTTGCTTGTTGTTAGTTTTTTCATCCCTGCTGAAAGTACACTTAATAACCTTTGAGGAAATCTAATGTATTTATCACTGAATCACTGATTTCTTTTTTCACTTATTGGTGTTGAGCAAATAGCACATTAGGAAGCACATAGATTTATATGTGGTTTAAAAACAATGTAGAAAGCATTTTCTTTTGTATTTGTATTTGTATTTTGAGACGGAGTTTCATTCTGTCACCCAGGCTGAAGTGCAGTGGTGTGATTTCGGCTCACTGCAACCTCCGCCTGCCAGGTTCAAGCAGTTCTCCTGCCTCAGCCTCCCAAGTAGCTGGGACTACAGGCATGTGTCACCATGCGTAGCTGATTTTTCTATGTTTTTAATTAGAGACGGGGGTTCACCATGTTGGCTAGGCTGGTCTCAAACGCCTGACCTCAAGTGATCTGCCAGCCTAAGCCTCCCAAAGTGCAGGGATTACAGGCATGAGCCACTGCGTAAAAAGCATTTTCTAAGTCAATTACGATCTCAGCATCTACAATCCAAAGGCTATTCTTATGGAAGGCCTTTAGAACTCTTTATTGCTTAATTCTATACACCATAAATGTTGTGAAAATAAAAGAAGCCTCGTAAGGGAAAAGGTAGCATGATTGTGCTCTAATAAAGCCTGACATTAATTATGACATGGGAAATGGAAGGTCTATTAGTTATAATTATAATTACAGGAATGCAATTTCAACTGCCTAATATTTAAGATAAAAAATGCAAAATACTATGTTAGTAGAGTAGGAATTTTTATTCAGGAGAAAAGGAAAAAACTTTGATCAGAAGACAGTGAGGAAACAAGAAATAGATATTTAGGGCCAATTTGATGAACCAGTACAGTATGATCATGATTGTATCATACTAGGTTCTAAAAGATCCAATCCAGTCCATCTATTATTGTCCCTTTCCTTCTCTTCTCTAGCCTATTGTACTGCATAAAGCAGTACACATTTTTTGTTGTTGTTGTTGATTGGTTGTTTTTTTCTAAATCCAACATTTTTTTTTTTATGCCTTTATGGCCAAATGCCCACATAAGAAGTATTAAATACACATTGAGTGCTTCATCTGGAGTGCCTCATGGAGATTCCCGTACAAAGTATCCTGTTTTCTTAGAGTCAAGACTGTTTTCTCATTTTCATGACCACATATGAGGTTTTGCAAATTCATAATGTCCAGTGAGTCAAATATTTTAGATGTTTATAGCAATATATTTTATTAGAGCTGAATGTGTTAGTTGGTTGGTTGATATTTTGCTTTTTTGTTTCATTTTATTTTACTGGTTGATATCTTACAGTAGATTGTTTGTAGAGGGGTAGTGGGCACATGAAACTAAACTTTGACTTTAGAAAATATCAGCACACAATGTTCACATGTTTTGATGGGGGTAATTTCACTCTCAGGAATTTATTCTAAGAAATAGTGAAAGATGCATAGTGAATGTTTGAGAGAGACAGAGAGAAAGCAAAATATTAAAAATATATACTAGGTGAATGGTAAAGTAAGTTATGGGTACCTGTAAAAGAAATATTATGCAGCCATTAGAAGTGAGATTTTTGAAAAATATTTAATGAAATGAGACTACTGAGTTTTTAAAAGTATATAAAGCATAACATAAAGCATAACTCATGCAAATTAAGAGCCAGTGCAGAAACACCGTGGCTGTATATAGGTGGTGATATTATAGGTGGTATTTTTTATCTGTGAAGTATTAATATTTTATATTTTAACAATGCTTATGTTCTGCTTTCCTAATCAACCAGAATAAGTATTTTTTTTTTCCAAAAAATCAATCCATTTATAGTTGAAGAAGATAAGCGTCCAAACTCATCATGTCAGTCCTATAAGTGAAAACAAGTAAAGGATGTTATAGTCTCATATGTTGTAAGCGTAAATGACTTTCTATTGGTTTGTGTCTTGGACTGCCTTAGAGGAGGAAGGGAAAATAATGCCCTACTTAGTGGGATTCATGTTCCCCTTGCACAGTGCTTGCAATCCTACCATTAGGATTTTATTCCTTTGCACACTGTAGTGTTTTAAAAATCTTAACCCAGGAGTTGGTTGGAGGAATAATATACATTAATAAGGTGTTTTTAGCCCTTAAGACCTATTCTGTTATCCTAATTAGTTTAAACAATGCTTCTGGGCCTTGTGGTGGAGCAACTTAATCATGGTAGGGAATGAAGAGAGGAAAAGAAGAACTTTCAAAGGCAAGAGGAAGATAGCTAAAATAAGAAAATGAAGGACAATGCTGCGAACTTTGAGCTTAGAGAGAATAGAAAATAAAAGCAGAGGGTAGGGGTGAGAACTCAACATCATATGTTTGCCAAAGAAAATGTTTTTGCATTTTTAAATTGTATTTCTTAAGGCCACTCCTGCCCCTACTGATGAGGCCTTCTTTCAATTTGGAGGCACGTAACTCTTTGGCGGCAAATGTTGTTCGCCCTATTTTAAATTGGGAAGTTGATACAAATAAATGTTTCATAGAATTCTAAATCCTTTTATCATGAAAGCTCTTGAAGTTCACCTACTTCAAACTTCTTCTCCACACCCAAATTTTACAGATAAATATCCGAGGTTCATCCAACTAAAGTAACTTACCGTCAGCTACACAGATATATTGTGAAGCAGCCAAAACTAAAATTAGGATTTTCTAATTGTTAGTTTAGTACAGAGTTCATGATTTGTCTTTCTACATACTTGTTCAGATTAAAGGGAAATACTGAGTGTTTTTGTATGGTTTTCGAAGGCTCTTCATGATCCAGGGCAGTAAGAGCATCTGCTTGAAGATATGAGGTGTGCTTTCACTAATTTGGGAGGAGCACATTTCACATTAAATAGTGCTCGCATTTTACTCTAAATGTTAGGTGTTCACTGCAGTGAGGTAGAAAAATATAGCAATTCAATGATATAAATGAGGAAGATGCATTCTGCTTTCTTTTAAAAAATATACCACGAGCATTCTTAAGAACAGAGATTATCAAAGAAGTGATCTTTTGTGATCTTTTGAGATTATCAAAGAGGTGCTCCTTTGAAAAAGGCTGAAAAATAATGAGAAGAAAAAGTGGCTAATTAACGACTCTTCCAAGCTCTAAGTCCTTGATTGCATGAACTTAGAGCTTGAGTCTTCTCATTGGACCTCACTCTTTCTTTCTTAATGCCCTTGATGGCTCAGTGGCTTACACTTCACCTTGAGCTGTGCTTTTCAGACCATAGTCAGCTGAATCCATTTTTCACGAGTAAGCTTATGAGGGACTACTGGATCTCAAACAGATGTAAAGAAAGCTGGTTTTGAGGAATAGGGTGCTTTTTCTATTCTTTATTTTATTTTATTTACGTTTTTTGAGGCGGAATTTCGCTCTTGTCACCCAGGCTGGAGAGCAATGGCGCGATCTCAGCTCACTGCAACCTCCGCCTCCCGGATTCAAACGATTCTCCTGCCTCAGCCTCCCGAGTAGCTGGGATCACAGGGGTGCACCACCACGATGCCCGGCTAATTTTGTATTTTTAGGAGAGACGGGGTTTCTACGTATTGGTCATGCTGGTCGCAAACTTCCAACTTTAGGTGATCCGCTCGCCTCAGCCTCCCAAAATGCTGGGATAACAGGCGTGAGCAATCGCGCCCGGCCCATTCTTCATTTAAAATCCATCCATTATTCACCCCAACAACCCCTCTCAAGCTCCTCATATACTTCTTTATTACCCTATTAGGGCTTTGACAAAAGCCAGCAGAAAAGCCTGTAAATTTAGAGAACGGTTATCTGTCCTTAGCACATCGAAAAATTATGTGTAGGCAGAAAAATGATGAAATAAATACTGAAAAAATATTTACCTCATGTTAAATATGTTAAAACTGGAATATGTTTAACATTCATCTGTCAGAGCTGACAAATCTATCTGCTATTCACATAGGCCCAAGCTGGCACTTTAATCAAGAAATTTAAATACTCTTGGGTTTCTGAAATGGCAAGAGAGGAATGTTTTTATATTGTAAATGTTATTCTATGTTTTGCTGTGTTGGTGGATACTCATCCTAATCAAATAGTAGGAAAAGTAGTGAAGTAATTCCTAATGCTGCCTGTAGTAGTAAGCATTGCTTGGACTTCCCCTTGCAGAGTTTATAATATGGTTTGAAAGTGAAAGTTGTAGGACTAAATCATTGGGTAATGCAGCAAGAACAACACGGTTATTTTCTGCATCTATATAAATAAATGAGTAGTGTTTTATAGGTTTGGAGATGAGGTGTCAGAGCCTCAATCAACTGACTAAACCTGCACAAAACCTAAGAAAAAAATAACAAAATTCAGAGGGCTAAAATATCCCAGTTATTTATTTCTAAATGATTACTATTGCATTTATTACTACTACTCGTCTAGCAATATCTCAGAAATTGTGTCATCAGGACATTTTACCTTAAAAAACAATTTATTACTGTTTACTTACAAGAGGAGATATGTATTCTAGGGAAACTAACCTCATATTTTCCAATACATTTTTCTTTCATCCTTTCTAAACAATTGGAGCACACATAAACAACCAAAACTATTATCCAGGAAACAGAAAGCATACAGTGATTACAAAAAGGAAAGCTGTTGAAAGATACTAATTAAAGTCAGATGGAACACAGGGAGTAGAAATAAAGGTAACTGATATTTAGTTTGAATATCCAAGGTTTGCCATAAACTAGCAGGCTTCATCATTTCAAAAATGAAAAACCCATGATCAATAATTTATCCCTCTTGAACATTCTATGTGTGTGTGTCTTGTTTTGTTTTGGCTGATGTTTTTTAAAGAGGTGGGGTCTCACTGTCTTACCCAGGTAAGTTGCTAACTCTTGGCCTCAAGCAATTCTCCCTCCTTAGCCTCACCGTGGTTGGGATTACAGGCACATACCACCACTGTTTGAACATTCCAGTGTCACTTACTATTCAGTGTTTTCACATTGAAGAAATTATTTTATCTTAGTTATTTTTTTAAAATTGTATTATTGCTGGGATTCTAATTAGGCAGCTAAGGAGGAAAGGAAGTAGGATAGTATTTTTCCATTCATATTCCCTTTGAAAGTATGGAAGAGTCACCAAGTTATTATGAATGTGTGCCTTCTTCTCTTCTCAGCAACCACCTAACAGTCTCAAGGCCCGCCTCCCTCTTTTATAGTTATAGGAGAAGGCCTAGAATTATAAAAACCACAATATCTAGAATTCTGAACACCTAAACAAATTAGTTTAATATAGATAATGCATATACTTCTCAAATCAATCTATTACGAGTTTTATATCCTAATAATTATAAAATTGTAATTCATGTATTACATTGATCAGACTTTAAATACATTGAATAATATAAGTTAGGCAACATATTACAATTATTTTAAATATGAAATATTACATTTGAAAATATTCATCTTGTTTGTCATTTTTATTTGCATATTTTTGAACCACCTTAAGGAGTAATTCCTTAGAAAATATTGAATATTTTTAAAGCCCTGGAAAAAAAGTTAACAAAAAATTAATAATTCGGTATACATTCACTCTTTAGTGGTTTTCCTCTGTCCCATATTTTTTCTGAATGGTGGGTTCATTTCCCACCTGCCTATGTTAAGTATTTTAGTTTTGAGCTATAACATATGGCCATAAATTTATTTATTCTGTATGACTTTATTTATCAGATATTAGAAATTGGAGGTTAAATATTTGTCATAATGCCATAATAAATAATCCTTCCCAGGTTTAAAACCAAAGACTGGGCAATTTTTATGTTTATCCTCTTCCTTTTCTGTAGGCATGGTAAGGATCTGTTGATCAGTGGTTTAGAGATACACACAGGGACTGTTTACTGCAACTTTTTTCTCACATGGCTTCAGGTCACTGAAAGAAAAAAGTGATTTTTTTCCCCTTTGGAGTCAAGGATCAAATTACAAATGACTGATAAAACCCATTCCATATTTAACACTATTCAGGATAGGACTGACTCTTCATAAAGTATTTCCATTTCCATAATTACTCATATATTGCTTCCTCCCACTAAAAACTCTGGATATTTTTAAATATTACCATCTTCAGTAATTTCCAGTGCAGCAATGATTATGATTCCATGAACTTTGGCCTTTTGTACTTGATATGTAACACTTCCAAAGGCCAAACCGTGGCCTTATTCCATTACAAAACATCATTTGCTTATGGCTACATTTTCTCCTGAAACATGGCCACTCATTTTTTCCCTCCTAACTCTGAAACTATTGCTTAAAGAAATGCAAGTGTAGGATCACTTGGGAACTTTAAAGAATGAGCTATTGAACTTTCAGAAAATGTTAACATCCTAGCTCTTTCTCAATATCCAAAGATAATTTTCTTTTACTCAGCCAGTGATTTGTGGACTAGTAGATCACTTAATCTCTGATTTTTAGGTGCTTTAATTGTGAAAAGTGACAGTGATGTCTTCCTAATTGATTTTGTTATTATAATAGAGGTCATAGATTGGCCTCACAATTTGACTTTGCCTTTTATTGCTTAGCATGTCTCATATAAGTTTTCCTCATTCCTTTTGTAGTTAAAATAGCAAATCTCCCAAACCAGTACTCTGGCCCACTATATCAGTTTTTATAAGAAATCCTTAAATATGCTCTAAATCTACAGTTACAGTAAGTGGCATTGGCTCTAGTGATTTGATTTGAGAATTGAGAGTACAGTCTGGATTTACTCTTTATGCATTAACACAGGCCAAATGGACAGGGACTGCATTTTAAGTCAGTAATGGAAGGCTGAAGGCTGTCTTAAACCAATCATACCAGTTTTACCCATGACTGATTGATCCCTAGGGGCAGAGCCCTGTAAGCATTTCTCTTACATGAATGGACGCTATAGAGCCTGGAGTTTCATTCATAAAATGGAGACTGAAAGGACACACACACACACACACACACACACACACACACATCCACACTCACCCTCTCTTTCTCTCTCTCTCTCTCTCTCTCTGGAATGTCCATTTATACAGAGCTGAAGGGTGTAGTGTTCCATCAGCTGCTGCTTTTGCCAGTTGACTGGAAGTAATGATTAATGCTCATTGGTCCTGCTTGCAAGTAACCTGACACTATTTATGGCCTTGCAGTGTTCCTAATGTATAGTGAATGAGAAGACAACATTCTCAAATCAGAAACATAAACAGGAACTGGTGGGTCTGAATTCCATTCAAATATGTCATTTCAGCCTCACAGTGTTTGTCTAACTTGGATTTTACAGGCAGGAAAGGGGGAAGGGATGGATAATCTGCTTGTGAGTTGTACTAGCTTGGAAAAAGGCAATTAAAAGGGGGTGGAGTGTGCTTTTATAGTGTGGGACTTTTCGTTTCTTTTTTAATAAAACAACCAGGATATTTAGGCCCAGAATTGCTTATTTCAAGTGGGTAAAGTGAACATACAACTGTTTTTCTAAGTGGAACTGAGATTTGAAATTAAATGAGTTTAAAGATACATGTTTGGATGTCTCTCTCTCTCTCTCTCTCTCTCTCTGTGTGTGTGTGTGTCTTTGTGTGTTTTTGTCTGTTTCATGAATGTGAACAAAAGAAGAACATCTAACATTTTTTAAAGTGTTTACATAACTAAGTGTATGATTTTAGCTTTCAAATATAGTTGTAGAATTTTTACACTTACGTGATTTCTATATTTAAGTGAGTTAACTAATAGCTTTGAGGAAAAGACACATTTTATTTCATAAAACATTTTCAACTAGGATATGAACAACTTGAAAAAATTTTCAAGGAGTTTTTATCAGATTAAATAGATAGTTATTCATGTGTGTGTGTGTGTGTGTGTGTGTGTGTGTGTGTGGTTTCTATTTAGTTGTTTCTAACAGTCTGGAAAATTTTACAGGAGAGTAATTCAAAGATAAATATGAAAAGTATCAAAAACACAAAACCAAAAGAACAACAAGCATGTGTTATTGCGATTCATTTAACTATTCTCTTTAAAAGTGTTTTTGAACTCTCCATTCTGGTAATTTTTTTTTTTTTTTTTTTTTTTTTTTTTTTTAGTGTGTGGGTCTGTACAGTTCACTGCTTCATCTGTTTTTCTTAGTATTAAAAACTAAAACCACTCACGTAGTATGACACTGGAAATATTAAACTAAACCCTGGGCCTGACATCCATTTACGATTTGTGTCATATTGAGCATGTTTTGTAACCCCTTTTGCCTCCAGTTTCCTCATTTATAAAAGGGCAAATAACTCTCATCTCTCAGTATTTTTGTAAGGGTTAAATATGGTTATGTTCATAAAGTTACAGATACAGTTTCTAGCATGTAATGGGGTGCAGGCAATAATAAAGGATTTCCGTTGACGTGATTTTATTTTGACTAGATACTTCTTCAAAGACTGCTAGTCCTTTATTAAGATGCCATTATTATTTCTAACAATTAAAAGTACAATATTTGGGGCTAGAGGATATATAAAATAAGAGAGACGATACTCTTAAAACAATCATATTGTGCTAGTCCAGCAAGATACTGTAGTGTTACACTGCTTCTGACATAGGGAAACAGTCTTGCTGAACTTCTTACTAGTATTATTCATATTCAAAGCAAATAGAAAACGTTTTCTGAATATTTTGGTGATCCAAGGAGAGATGAAAACAAGAGGACAATGCTGTTCGTGGTATGTTTTTTTTCAAATCATGTAGATTCCAGCAAGAGAGAAATTTGGCATTGAAATTCCACATTAAAACCACTATCTCTTCAGAATTTTGTGTGGCCCATTTTGGCAGCTAATGGCATACTGTATCATATTTTCTTTTAAACCTCTGTTAATTGTCAGTGTTTGGTAGTATGAAATAAATACTCTAAGTGGGTCAGGCGCGGTGGCTCACGCCTGTAATCCCAGCATTTTGGGAGGCTGAGGCGGGTGGATCACTTGAGGTCAGGAGTTCAAAACCAGCCCGACTAAGATAGTGAAACCCTGTCTCTACTAAAAATACAAAATTAGCCGGGCAAGGTCGTGCATGCCTGTTATCCCAGCCACTAGGGAGGCTGAGGCAGGAGAATCACTTGAACCTGGGAGGCAGAGGTTGTAGTGAGCTGAGATCGCAGCATTACACTCCAGCCTGGGCAACAAGAGTGAAACTCTGTCTCAAAATAAATAAACAAATAAATAAATACTCAAAGTTACAATTGTGCCTATGTTTTCTATCACTTCAACTTTATTTTAAAATTTCAGCTTAATAAGACTATCACAGGCTTGTAAAACTTGTAATAGTGTAAGCCTAGTAGATCATAAAATCTAATGTTGTTTGGATCTGGTCATTATTTGTGAGGGGTACTATCCAAAAGAAAACCCTAGGTGCTTACAAGAGAAGATTTTAATTGTGTAGATAAAATTCTATACTGTTATTTTTTGCCATGTAGCCTTAAATTTTCAAAAGCACTTAAATTCAGATAACTGCGATAACTGCATTATTTACTTATTTTACTTTTACTTTTTCTTTATTTACTTTACTTCTACTTTTTTTTTTTTTTTTTTTTTTTTTTGACAAGGTCTGGCTCTGTTGCCTAGGTTGGAGTGCAGTAGTATGATCTGGGCTCACTGCAACCTCTGCCTCCTGTGCTCAAACCATCCTCCCATCTTAGCCTCCTGAGTAGCTGGGACTACAGGTGCGTGCCACCACACGCAGCTAACTTTTTAAATATTTTTGGTAGAGATAGGGTTTCACCATATTGCGCAGGCTGGTCTTGAACTCCTGGGCTCAATCAGTGCTCCCACCTTGGCCTTCTAAAGTGCCAGGATTACAGGTGTGAGCTACTGTGCCCAGCCTACTCTTTTTTTGAGATGGAGTCTCACTCTGTCACCCAGGCTAGAGTGCAGTGGTGCGATTTTGGCTCACTGAAACCTCCACCTCCTGGGTTCAAGCGATTCTCCTGCCTCAGCCTCCCAAATAGCTGGGATTACTGGCACGTGCCACCGTGCCCGGCTAAATTTTGTATTTTTAGTAGAGACGGGGTTTCGCCATGGTGGCCATGCTAGTCTCCAACCCCTGACCTCAGGCGATCTGCCCACCTCGGCCTCCCAAAGTGCTAGGAATACAGACCTGAGCCAGTGCGTCTGGCCCCTACTTTTCTCTCTTTTTTTAAGATTTTGCAAATGCTATTACAAGCGTATTAAAACCATAACATAGTTCTCCCCCTATACTCAGTCAATCAATAGTAGATTCAGTACATCTGATCTATGGGGAAGTAAATATCTCTGCAGATTTTACATTATTTATATTCACAGTTTACTTAAAACCCTAAAGAGAAAGATCCCATCTAAGTGTGAGTGAGGTAATACTAAATTCATCACTCTCTTGTCAGGATTTCTCCGGCTTTGCTGCCTTCTTCACATGAGGTTCAGTAACTAAGATGTTACATTCATGTGAAGTTCAGTAACTAAGATGTTATATTCACATCCAGTTCAGTAACTAAGATGTTGCATTCACATCAGGTTTAGTAACTAAGATGTTATGTTCACATTGAACTTCCCAATAAACAGCAACTAGGTCTCATAAAACGACTTTTTTGTCTAATTCCCACATGAATTCAGATATATATGTCCTTATTTTGGGAGATAATTACTTTTAGACTTGTTCTATAATATAGTGGTTATATGGTAAAAGTGGTATAAAAATGTATTTCCATTATCATTCATTCTAGGAAACTTTATGAAATAAGTTTTCTCAATTGACTACACTCAATTTGAGATGTGACAATTGGAAAAACAGGCTAAAAGTATGGCATATATGTGATGCCTTTGCATTTAAACACATCTGCATAAAACTCAGGTTATTTATGCACTCTTGAAAACTTTTGGATTTTAAACATAAACTGTGAGCTTACCAGGAAATGAGAAGAAGTAAGCAAACAAAAGATCTAGTAAAGTACTAAGTTTAAAAGAGAGAAAATATTGGCAAGATCTGTCACTATGCTCATCTTTCTTGAATGAGATTGGTGACATTAATTATTATTATTATTATTATTTTTTTTTTTTTTTTTTGAGATGGAGTCTCGCTGTGTCTCCCAGGCTGGAGTGCAGTGGCGTGATCTCGGCTCACTGCAAGCTCCGCCTCCCGGGTTCACGCCATTCTCCCGCCTCAGCCTCCCAAGTAGCTGGGACTACAGGCGCCCGCCACCACGCCCAGCTAGTTTTTTGTATTTTTAGTAGAGATGGGGTTTCACCACGTTAGCCAGGATAGTCTCGATCTCCTGACCTCATGATCCACCCGCCTCGGCCTCCCAAAGTGCTGGGATTACAGGCTTGAGCCACCGCGCCCGGCCGTGACATTAATTATTAATACAACTCAGTATTTTTTAGATAATAGACAAACATTTTTGAAAAACTAGTTGAAACTGCTAGGTATGCATTGATACACACATTTTTTACTGAGTATGTAATTTCAGATATGTGTTTACATACACATTTTGGCTCTGGATATTTAATGTGCCAAGTTTTAGAGATCATCAATATACAATAGACAAGTTTATATGGACTTGATTTTGTATTATCACTTCCACAAGGAGTTAGTCAAGTGTATAATCAATCCAACTTTGCACTATTTACTTGTAGGAAAGCAAAACCACATTAAAATACAACATCAAACCTATTTATATTTTACTGAGATTTCTCATTTACTCTAAGAGATTCGGATGCTTAATTAAGTTATACACCCCTTATTGCTAGAGGAATTTAACCAAAAGCATCAAATGAAAGAGACTTGTTTTTCTCCCTTACTTAGAGGTTATAATATGTTATAATTCCAGATTTACACACTATTTGATAACAGAGCAATTTCAGCCACTTCTGTACAGATATCTCAGACAATTGGGGCAAATCGTTTCTCTTTGCTCTGGCCTGATGTAGCTCCTTGAAATTTTAAGCAAACTCTGCCCTAAAGGAGAACTTCCATTCTGCCCTAGAGGCAGTAAATATGCAAATCAGGGAGTGCCTAGCAATTTTAAATGTGCAAATTCAAAACTGCACTTTGTGGTCAAACCTTTGGTAAAGCTTCCCAAATCAATATTGTGTTTCCCAGCATAGCCTGAAAATGCAAATCAAGAGACAGAGAAGAAGGTAACTATTTTTTTTTTTTTTTTAGTTTCTTGTCTGAGCATTTTAATTTGAAGAGAACTTTACTAGTGTTGCTAAACGTGAAGACTAATCAAATTAGATAGTTTTGGGTGTTAGTTTATTATTCTTCTTAACTTCCACTACATTGATTAGTGCTTTAAAATGACAACAGCGCTTTGTTGCTTTGAATTTTTGCAGCATATTAGATCAGCTTTCATCACCATGAACTCATCTGTAACAAATTATAGGCAGTTTAATTTCTGTAAGCTGATTTGGCCAGTACTAATATGTCATAGAGCTCTTTGATCCACAAGTTTTGAAACAAATAAAATTCTTTGTCCTAAATTAAATTTACATAATTTAATTTTTAGATTTAATTTAAAACTTTTAAAGCCAGAGTGCTTTAGGAGCTAACATGAGGGGGTAATACTGTAAAAAAGAAGCTCAAAAGAGGTACCCCTGGCCAGGTGCAGTGGCTCACGCCTGTAATCCCAGCACTTTGGGAGGCCAAGGCAGGTGGATCACCTGAGGTCAGGAGTTCGAGACCAGTCTGGTCAACATGGTGAAATGCCGTCTGTACTAAAAATACAAAAATTAGCCGGGTATGGTGGCGGACACCTGTAGTCGCAGCTACTCGGGAGGCTGAGGCAGGAGAATGACGTGAGCCAGGAGACAGAGCTTGCAGTGAGCCAAGATTGCACCACTGTATCTAGCCTGGGCGACAGAGCGAGACTCCGTCTCAAAAAACGAAAAAAAACGAGGTACCCCCAAATAGTTAAAGCATCTACTGGAGAGTCTGGCTTAAACCTTGTAAGTTTATATTGTATTTTATTGTTATTGTATTTTAAATATCATAGATTAATAGATTTGTGAAAAATATCCAGAATAAGTACACTAATAATCGACAAAACACTCATCTCACATAATTTAAGAACAATAAAGTAAGATAACAAATGTAACTTATTTAGATATATAATTATTTCTAGTTTTAAGTACTGTGGTTAAAGTACTAAGTTTAAATACTTGTGAGGATCACTTAAAAATAGAGTCTGTTATTAATAATAAGTCCCTTATGGTGAATTCTTACAGTGTGCAGATACTGTGCAAAATGTTGCACATAACTTACTCCATATGGTCCTCCCAACAACCCTTTTCAGGATGTCATTATTATTATTATTCCCATTTTACAGATGAGGAAGTTGGAAGTTAGAGATGTTAACAACAAAATGTCATACTCCCGTACAATATCACAACTGAGATTCAAAATCAATTCTATCAGATGACAAGGTGCATGTTTATAACCATTGTGCTGTACGTGTACTAATGATCCTTAAACTATAATGTGTGGATGCATAATAGGAGAGTGTGAATATGCAGTCATCTTAATATTTTTGCATGGGTTAAACTGCAGCTTGTTACGGTTGTTGACCTTTGTACATTTTATTCGTGAAGAAACAGAAGTGAATGCGTATGAAATGCCTCCTTTCTCTGCCACAAAACATTTGCCTTTGAAGTCGCCGCTTAGTTAGTTTGGATCATAGTCAAGCATTTAACAAAAGTTAAAATGTAATGCCAAACTTCATTGGTTGGATTTTTTATTAGATAAGGTAGAAATGAAAGCAGCAGGCAATTTAATTAACAGTAATTTTTCAGGGCGAGTCATTACTTTGATGAACTTCAGAGCAATGTTTATGGCTCCTAATTAACCATGTTAGTCATTTGATTGAATAATCACTTTGGAAATGTTTCTACAATTTGATTAGAGTCTGACCCACTCTGATAGTCATAAATTAACTGATATCACTTAAGGATAACATGACTTTACTTACTTTATGGGGATAATCTCTTCTTAGCCATATTTTTTCAGGCTTCTCTGGACTGTATAAAGGACACCAATTTTAAGTATAGACCAGATTTAAACAATGCTAGCCAAGCCTGTCCATTTTAAGAGGTAGATGTTAACTTTATTTACACTAGAGTATAAATAGTCATAGGAATTGGCAAAAACACAATCATATTCCATATATTTCCAAATTGCCATCCATTGCTTTTTTTGAGAATTTAGTTCACAAGTTGGGCCTTTGGAAGTGTAATGGAGATTCCGGCATTAGCCTCATCATATAAGTTATTAATTTATTATGAATTATAAGTCAGTATATCTTAAATATCATCAATTTGAATTTATTGAGAATATTATGAAGTAAATATAGCAACAAACAAATCAGCCATTTGAATAAGGAAGGTATGAGTGAAATTATCCATCAGATCTCAAGTTTGATGTCAAATATCTAGTTTTCCAGGATTATGCTAATTTTGTAATATGTTAAAACACCTTTAAAAGGTGTTCTTTGACATTAAATAGTGAATTTCTCAGAAACGTTTGCATTTCCTTTCTCCTTTTCTCCCACTCTGGGAAGGAAAGACTGCATTTAGTCACACTTATATGTAATAGAGTTTAGCCTATCTGTTTTCCTCTAGCTGCCTCCAGAGTCAGCCAGCTGTTTGTATAGCCGCAATCCAGGTGTGCAGCAGTCAATAAAAGTATTTTGTGGCAGGGTGTCAACATTGGTTCAACAAAATTCTTGCCTCAAAGCAGCTGCTGAGCTGATGGCAGAGTTATTAACACTGTCCCTTCCAGCCCCAGCTGCTTTAAGGGACCTTATGTCTGGGAATAAATCAAAATAGCATTAAAAATTAATTTGAAGTACCATTGGTTAAGAAGCTGGGCTAAAATGGATTGCTAACTATTTGGTAACCTGAAAGATTAACTATACTGCAACCCTATTATAAATGCAGATATCAGGAAACAGTGTTAACTCTGTTTTTTATATGGTCAGAATTATATGCATCGTAATACTTCATATAAAGAAGGCATAGTATAATAGCATAATAAAACTTTTGATAATACATTTTACAGTATTTTCAACTTGCAAGCTTCTAAATATTTCAAATGTTGCTATATTCATAGAATGCTACGGGATTATGCAAATTTATTTGCTAAATGTCCTGGGACATATTTAAAACTTGTGACCCTGTTTCAAGGACACCATCACATTCATGTGGGTTGCTGTTTGAGCTGGTCTTTAGCAAGGTTTATTTGAGTAAAACTTTGAATTCACCTTCCTGTTCAAGAGAATCAACATTCACCAAGATATATACTCTTCATTCTTTCATTTCATGTGTGGGCCCTGCGTGAAATGTTGATTATATGTTGACATGTTCGCCACATGGGAACCTGTGTCCGTTTCTGTAACTTTTCTGTCTGCACCCTGTCCATTGATAACCGCAGCGTTTCAGCTCCAGACTCTTTTTGACCAATGTTGTTTCCTCTTTCAGAAGTGCCTAGCTGCCACTCCATTTATATGAGGCAAGAAGGCTTCCTGGCTCATCCCAGCAGAACAGAAGTTAAGTTATCCACCATTGAAATTCCGTGTAAATACCATTCAGAATAATCAGACATCCCAAATATTATATTATTTGGGAAAAATCATTTACGTTCCCTAAGCAGTTGTTTTAAGACTATTTCCAAAGTAAAAAGAAGATGTTTCAAGTAGTGCTATCTTGTATTGGGTTGTTAACATGAGTCGTATGCATAGAAACAACTGAAAAGTGGATTTCTGTGTTCTTTTTTGCCAACAATCACATCCTTTTAAAATAGAACATATGCTTTATAGATTAGCCCCCTTTACTACTACTGAAATGTATCTTAGAGGAATATTTGGTTTTGCTTTTACAGAGCTAGTCATAGTTTTGGAGTAAAATACCATCGATTTAAAGATTTTCACCTTTAAATGTTCTGGATTTTATATTTTTGGACAAATAATTTATATGAATGAGATTTCTGATAGGAGGCCTAGGGAAGGAGTTTTCTCATAGACAGGCTTGTGATAACCGTGGTAGGAAAACTTTGCCTCTAAAGGACTTTGATACTTAAAAAGTAATGGTAAAAATGATTTTGTCTGGATATAATCCTCAGTAAAGGATTTCTGAAATATGTGCATGGTTCCTAACCTAAACACTCTACATCTTTTTAGTAGATTGACTTGGATGCATCCTTTTAGGCTAGGTCTACTATTGGTTATTTGTATAAATGATATTAGTAGAATTTTAAAGGGTAGTATGAGATGGTAAATGTAAAATATCTGAAATTAAAAGTTTTGTACAAATGCAATGTAATTATCGTTGCTTCTGTTTGTTAGTATTATATACCCACCATAAAGACTAATAAATTTGAGACATAAAAGTAAACTCTATGAAATTTATTCCTGGTAATTACAGATAGCAACAACGAAAGTTCACAGTGAAGGATATTTGAGAGAAGAAATTATTATGAAAAGCTGTTTGTTTATTTTGCATTTTTTTCTGTGGAATTATGTTACAGAAAAAAGAAAGGAAACTTTTCTTTCCTCTTATCTTGCTAATTGAGTACAGGAAGGTTAACCCACCTAAATATTTTACAAGAGAGTAAGGGGATAAAATAAATCTGTCTCAGAGCATCAGACTAATAATATAATGTGAATACCAGTAATTCACCTTGCTTTTCACTTTTTCATTGAACAATAAAATTTAGATGAATCTGAAAAAGGAGACAATGCATGATAAATCCTTGCCAATGTTTAGGTGAGCTCTGGCTTGAGTTAGCAATATAAATAACTAACTTTTATATTTCACTGTGTACTAGGCATCACTCTAAACTACAGCAGCCCTATAACATGGTAGGCGGTGTTACTGTCATCCCATTTAGTAGAAGACAAAACTGAGGCACAGAGGTTAAAATGTGTGTCCAGAGTCAAGGAACTGAAAGGTGGTGGCAGAGTCATTTTCGATCACAATTTTTATTTTAAATGGTTATATTTTAGGTGTTTGTGGGCTTCATTTCTGTCATGAATAAATGTATCCCTTTTTCATCCACAGGCTGTATGTTCGAAAAGGGTCCCAGGCAGTTTTATGATGACACCTGCGTTGTCCCAGAAAAATTCGATGGTAGGTTTTACACTTTGCTTCAAGTTTTGATTTTTTTTAAAGATGGAGTGATTACCTTCACTTCTTCTGAAAACAGTGGACATCCCTACTTAAAGATTTCTATGCACATAATTCATCATGCACTTAATTTTAGCTAAAGTTGACCTATTACAATTTATCTCTTTCCTTGCCCCAGTAAGAAGCCGTTTCTTTTGTATTACGGGAGAGTTCCCTTTTGGAGAAATAACCAAAGAGCATCATTCTTGCTGAGCTTTGTGTAGAGTAAGAGGGGGCTTTCCATTGCCCTGCTGAGCACATGCAGCTTGTTATTCGAGATTTATTGAAAGCTGATCCTGTAATTAGCAAAGCAGAGCAGAAAACGTGCTACTGTGGATGTACTGATGACTAATGCAACCTCTCTTCTTTTATTGTTCATGAAAAGATGCATTATGGAACACAGGAACAACATAACTGCCCATTTAGTTAGTGATTGTTAGTCCCTCTTTTTTTTTTTTCCTGGGGAATATGTATGTTACTAATGTAGCATGACTTTGTAATTGCTTAAAAGGGAGTTAGGAAAGCATTACCTTTTTAATATCACTTGCTATTGAAATGCAAAGGTCTCAGATGTTAGAAAAGGGTGTCAAACTAAATTGATTTTTTTTTTTTTTTTGACAAAGGTGACAAAAGTTGGCATCTTGAGGAAGCTTGGGTTAAAAGTAAACAGTTAATTGGTTTAGTGGATCTTCAGAGTGGTCTTCATATTTCCTGCTTTGATTGTTTGACAGGAAATAAGCAGGGGCCCTCTGATTAGCTGATTACACAAACTTTGGGGATCTTGGCTCTAACGACTTGGGCGCTCTCTGAAGTTTTAAACTGTCATTATTTAAACAGCAAAGTACATGGTCAGATTGCTTTTCAATTTCTAATTAGTTGCTGGAAGACTACCCTATGTTCCCAAGCTTTCTGCTGCCCTTACCCTTCTCAGAAGGGCTGGTAAGTCTAGGGAAGATCTGCTTCTTTATCCACGCTTTAAGTTTCTAAATGCATTCAAGGAAAAAAAAAAAAAAACAACCTATAGGAATCACATTTTTGGTTTTATTCTACAATAGATGTTAGCTTTTAAGCTTTGTGTTTCAGAGGGGTGAACTGTACTATTCAGCAACATTAGCAGACCATCAGAATTCTTAAAATACAGTTTTTTCTCTTGAGACAAAGTATAAAGCCTCTTACTCTTGGAATGACCTTCGTTAGTTTCTTTCGTGTTTGGTGAGCTTCATGTTTTCAGAGATCTTGAAAATTAGTAAGGGCATATAAGGAAGAAAAATATCTCAAAATTATGGATAGAATTACAATATAATCTGACAGGCCAAAGTCACACTAATATTTAGGGAACTAGCTGCCTTGATTTTTTATTCCCTTCGACTTTTAAATACTCTTAAATTTTATACTAATAAAACATTTTTTGGAAGATAGTATTTGTCTTGTATTTTATAAGTGATGTAGAACAAGAAGAAAGAAAAATGAGGGGGTTATTTTTTCACTGTGCATGGTCAGTGTGATCAGTCACATTTATAGGCAGAAGCAATATAGAGACTATAAAATTTAACAGTGTTTCACTCTATCTGCATAATTGCTTAGTTACTCCCCCATAAAACAAAAATTGTAAATCTCAGAAGGAAAAACTGAGATAAATAAAACTGTCATTGAAATCAATGTGAAGATACACTTCTATATTATCATGTTAAGAACAAAACAACATAATGATTTTAGCAGCTATTGACTCACACATTTTATATTTTGGTTTAGGTTTTTCAAATGTTGCCCTTTCTATAATTATTTTAAGAGGTATATGTCTCTCTATTGACCATAGGTAAGTTTTAGAAAGTGTGCAATTTGGTGTATTTTATAATTCACACTTAGTATGACTACATAGGCTTAGATATATTGCGTCTGAATTGTTTCTTAGTGGAGAAGAGTAATTTATGCATTAACACTGATACACTTGCAGGGCCCTAGACACTCAATCCCCAATGTGAGCAGTTCCACATATTTTTGAGACATGTGGCTGCAGATAGAAGTAAATAATCAGAAATCATAAAACTTTGTATTTTTTTTGTAAAATTAATATAACTGACCAGATTTATACCAGAAGCATTGCAACACGAACACCTTTATTGCTGTGCTCTATTTAACAGATTTTTACATTAGATATGAATATCAAATAAATGTAACACAAACTTTTTGTGCTTAAAAATACATACTTACAGAAATCTCTCATGCATGCATTTTTAAATTGGACTTTTAGAAAAAAAAAATAGCAAGTTAAATTCAAGTGAGTGAAGAACAAACAAGAGATAAAGAAAAATGAGAGAGAATTTCTGTTACCAGTTGAAAAAGTAGTAGCTTTAATAGGAAAGTATATGATGCGGTGAAGGAAGGGTAGTAATAGTAATATGATAATGCAGTATGCCCTGAATTACCCATAAGATTTTCCTTATTTGTGTAAAGTGAAGATTACTTAACTCAGTTTAGGATACTATTAAATTTGCTTTGAAATATTTGCATTAAAATTTTCAATAGTTTGTCATGAGCCGGTCAATAAGTTATTTATAAATTATAGTTTGCAGAATTTAATTTGTATGAATAAAATGTCCAGAGCTTAAGATTGATTATTCCCTCTTCAGTGTTGCTTAGAGTAGTGGATAATAGCATTAACAATAAAAGCAAAGAAGTCTGATTAGATACGATGGTTTTTAAAGAGATCAATTTTAAAAAAAGATAGTTCCACAATATGTTTGTAAGTAAATGATGTGTGTCATTCATATTGACACAGGATTTATTCTGCACCTGTGTTATATATAGTTATCTGTAAGTTTGTACAGCTTGCTCGTTTATATTCAACCATTTAACCATTTTAAATTCCTTTTCAATGGTAACAATATATATCATGAAAACCTATAAAGTGGTTGATTGTGGTTTAACCATATTAGTGATTGATTTAAGGTGAATTTTATGTAAAATAGCATAATATTGCTAATAACAGAAACTTAAAAATGTTTTAATTTAGGAGACATCAAACAAGAGCCAGGAATGTATCGGGAAGGACCCACATACCAACGGCGAGGATCACTTCAGCTCTGGCAGTTTTTGGTAGCTCTTCTGGATGACCCTTCAAATTCTCATTTTATTGCCTGGACTGGTCGAGGCATGGAATTTAAACTGATTGAGCCTGAAGAGGTTAGTTTAATAGATTTTAATTAGGGCACTCAGGCATGTTATAACGTAAAGAAACTGACATATTTGATTAATATACCAAAAATGTATTCTTAATCATTTTAAGACTTTAGGGAAACTTTCTGAATTAAAAAGCATGCAAAGATAAAACATGTCTACTTTTAAAATCACCAATATATTGCATGTTCCTTCCAGTTGAATACAATCCTACAAAATTGATGTTGGAGAAAATTAACCAGAGCATCCTTTGCACCTTTATTTAAGAATGTCTGGCTTCAGGGTTTCTCAAAGAGCATCTGAATTAGAGAAAAGAGGCAGGAGGTTTTATGGTCCTTAGGGGAGAGAAACGATGTCTGCAAAAGTCAGCTGGTTGGGGGATGGGCAAATGATTCTTTCAAATTAGCAATCATTATTTGGACAACCTGGATTTTGTCATGAGGGTTGGAGAGGAGCATTTAGAGGCCAAAGTTATGTTCAAAAGAAGATGGAGGAAAAACAGCTGTGACGGATAAAGGGATGCAAGGGCAACAGTGGAAAATTCTCAGCCCTTAAGTGTCTCTTACAAGACACAGGCTTGGTAGAAACATTTTCCTTTGTTAGTGACACTTGTTCCAAGTCAGCTGGACTGGCATACTCCTTTGGAAGGGTGGAATGAAGTTTAAAATGTTGCCATAGCACATAGGAAATGACTAAAATAAGAAGAGCCTGGACAGAGATAATACTGTACGGACAAATGGAAGACACCTTCAACTAACTTCAATTGTCCCCTCCTTCCCACTCCCCATGTAAAAATGTAGTATTTCCATGAAGAATTTCTCAGTTCAGTTTTTACTCTTCCTAGAACTAGCTTTAGGCTTAAGGCTGCTATTGTTCCTGTAGCATAATTCATCAATAGCATTTTGGACTTCTGATGGAAAGGTAAAGTTAATATCAAGTTGTTGTGTCTTCATTACTAAAGATACTTTCTCTGCTACTATTATAATTAACTTTAGTTTATATCAGCCAAAAAAGCAATGGAAAATTTTAGCTAGCATACCCCTGACTGATTATATTAGGTATTGAATCTAAACACCTCAGTAATATTGAAAAATTCAGTTAGTTTAAAAAAATGTTTGAACCCAAAGTGATTTTCATATACAGTGAACCTCCACACCCTTGACTACTGGGTCCGTCCATCTTGAATTTTCTGCCTTTATTAAACCATGTATTCAGTTATAATCAGATAATATGCCCTAATTTGATGTCCAGAAGATAAAGTTACATAACATATTAAAATTTAAGAGATTATCTGACTCAAGAATGTACTGAAAGTATGAAATAAAAGGCACTGGTTAGAACACTTAAGTCTCCTTCAGTTAAATCTCCTAGCAATACTTTAGTAACACTTGAGGGTTAGTTTTGCGGTATCTCCCTTGCCCCACATCAAGCACGCACACACAGAAGACTCAATGTCAGTATTTGAAAATTCTCATTATCTAGGATGATGTTTGGGTGTTTGAATGCTGTAGTGTGTTTAAAATTAACTTAGCTGTCAAAGAAGATTAGTTTCTCATAGATATACTTAAATGATGTAAGTGAAAGAACCACAAAAATGTTAAGCACTAACAAATTGAGACTAGAAGCATTTAACAAAGTAATTTGAAAACCCTTGCTCATGATGGGAGTGTGTGCTCTTCACCTCATGGAAGATGTTAATAATCACTGCAAGAGTTGGTTCATGCTGGAACTGAGCACATTCAACAGGGATTTGTATCAGTTAAACAGTTATTTCCCTCCACCTGTGATTAAAATAAACTGAGCAGAGGTTTTTGTTGTTTTTGTTGTTCTTGCCATATATTTGTTAAGATAGGGAACATAACTGAATTATGCCAGTATTTCTTGATCCACTCAGAAGAAGAAAAATTATTTTGCAAATGATTAAGCTTTTTATGTAGCAACTGTTGACTTTTATGATGTTCAGATTTGAATAAGTAGGAGATTTGACCAGATGACCATTAAGTTTCATCAAATTCTGAGTTATTGTGATTTTTAAATGGAGGGAAGAAGTAGAATTACATCTGTTCCATACAACAGACTGACATTTAGACAACTTTTCTGTAGCAGCCTTATAAAGTTAAAAAGAGGCTGGATAATTCAGAGTCAGTAGAGCATTTCCAAATAATAACTAACTCAATGGGAATTGTGCAATAAGCACTGAATGTCTCCTAAGGCTTTTGTTCAAAATGAAACATCCCGTATCTGATTGCTGCATTGCTTACTGTTGCTATTACTTCCATCAGGCAATGACTGTAGGGTCTTGTTTAAATTTCTTCTTTGGAAAGGGTTTGTGAAATTTCTTGTCTGTGTGACCTGTGGTCACCCTGTTCCCTCTACTGCCTAGCAGCTCATTGGGTGCCTGTGTCAGCACAATCCATGAAAGATGTCTCTGAAGCCATCTTATTGGAATTACTGATGGGTTCCATTTCTTTATATTTCAACTTGCAGTTTAAAATGATATTGAGTGAGACTCCAGACCTGCACAGATTATCTGCTCAATGTGTTTAGGGTAACTTTAGAAAACACATGATCTTTAAAGTCTCTTTTTCTGAGATATTTGAGAGAATGAAATGTTATTTTTGGATTAGTCATGACTCCTAGGGAATTGTTCCAGGAAACAATTTTTTTTTTGTTTTTGTTTTTGAGATGGAATCTCACTCTGTCACCCAGGTTGGAGTGCAGTGGTGTGATCTTGGCTCACTGCAAAGTCTGCCTCCTGGGTTCAAGTGACTCTCCTGCATCAGCCTCCCCAGTAGCTGGGACTTCAGGTGCACACCACCACACCCAGCTAATTTTTGTAGTTTTAGTAGGGACAGGGTTTCACTATATTGGCCGGGGTGGTCTTGAACTCCTGACCTCAGGTGATCTGCCCACCTCAGCCTCCCAGAGTGCTAGGATTACAGGTGTGAGCCACACTGCCTGGCCAGGAAACAATTATTAACATAGTAAGTCATCTATAAGACTCAGTATGAAAGTCTGTTGATGAAATTGAAGCTTGTTGAGCTGGAAGAGTTACCAGGAAGTCTGATAGCCAGGCCCTGATTGTTGTTTGCAGGTTCAATGTTACATATTCGACCATGATATTTTAAAATAAGTTGAATAATGCTTGAACTACTACATTGTCTTATGTAATTTATTTGACAATAAGAGTGAATGCCATTAGTGCTATCATCTTTTTACTCTCTTCACTAACAACTTAAGTTTTCATTTGAAGGTGTATTATAAGGAAGTCACAGGAAGTTTTCCCACCATTTTTCCCACTCCATGTTGGAAATTATGCCTTGACTTTGAGTGGTATTGAATATGGTGGCGATTGGTGGGTCATATGTGAAGGCTGAATGAACTTTCTCAGTTGGTGGTTGGTCTACCTGGTCTGGAATTATTTATGCTGTTAATTTAAAACTTGTGTCTTGTCTGCATCTCTTAAGCATATTGCTCTCTCCCATTTACCTAAACTTTACTAGGAATATCACACGAAAACAACTCTAAGAATACATTTTATTGTTTTTAAATGTCCATTAATACCCGTGATGCTGAGAGTGAACCGGCACGATAAGCATCAAACTCTGTGGTATTTTTGAAAATCATATTTCTCTCCCTAGAGACCTCCACAACATTGTCTTAAAGTTGTGGCGAGTATTTTATTGTCTAGGTGCATCCTGGTGAGTTTCTAGAAAATAATCATTTATGAATGAATAAGGATTCAGAAATTATTGTTTAAGGAGATACTAATACTTTATTTTCACATCCCCTCCAGGTTTGCATGTTGTTCGGCTGCTATGCCTATTAAAAGTTCACTGATGTCCATAGTTAGGTTTTTGAATGAAATATTCTTTAGAAAATGCTTTCATTTCTTATTGCCTCCCCCTCCAGGCCCCCCAATCCCTTTTCAATTCACTACTGCTCAGAAGATTTACATTAAAATGAGGTTTATCTTTGGAAAATTAAGATGTACCTGCCACTGTGATTATCTGCTGGGATATATGATATTGTCCCTGTTACATCACATCTCTCTACTCTTAAAAAAGCATACTGATGCATGTCATTAAAGTACTTTATGTCTTCACTCAGAATAAAAATTACTGAGAGAGAAAATAGCTAGGATCGGTATTTCTAAAAGAAAAAAAAAAAAAAAACAGCCCTGGAGAAAGGTTATTACTAATAAAGCGAAGAGAGACAGAATGATCTCTTTGAAAAGCATTCTATTTTAGTATATGTGACATAGCAACAACTTGGAATTTTATGGAAATGAAGGCACTCCCTAGCCCTATTAGATAATGTCCTCTTGCGGTTGCCTAGGTTTGCATGGCAGCTGCAGTTTCTGCTCAGACTAATAAAAAGTGGAAATTAATGAGAGAGTGACTTTAGCTGGGGTAGCAAAAGCAAGCTACACTATTCTGTATACTGCTTTGGCTAGCCTGGGGTGGTGATGAGGTAAGGATATACATACATTAAGGAGAGAGGATTTTTTAAAAACTCTATTGAAGAACTCTTAGATACATTGCTCCTCCAAAGCCACATAATAAAAAGCTCTGAGATTTTTTACTAAACAACAGAGTAGACATTCTGCTTTAGAGATTTTTGTTTGCGGACTCATATACATGGTGACCTTTTCCACTTCCTTCTTATTTTTAGCATCCAATTACTGTTCTCTAAATGAATGCTTAATTCATCAGTTTAGTATTGCCCACAGTTTTATTCTGCTGCTGCTTTAGGCAATAAAAAGTATTTGCAGTTGGTTTATTAATTTGTATACTGTTTCCTCTGCTACACACATTGTCACTTGTTCACTCTTTCACATAGTATTGAGCAGGGTATCTTTTTTCCTTTGGCTTATCATAACCTCAGTAAAACACCTTTACAAGGAGATCACTAAGCTGCTCTTTATCCATAGTTTTTGTCTGAAAAATCAAGAAGGATAAAACAGACAGTATATCTCAGAATGAATAACATGCCTTATTTTGGTGAACAGTAACTTGTTCATTCCTGTTGTGAAAACATTTCCTTATTTCCATTTAATTTTGTATCCAAAACAATAGTGACAAATAATTCCATTGTGGTGCTTCAGTAGGATCACTGCACGCCTGGTTTAAAATGCAAACCAGGCCAGGCGCAGTGGCTCACGCCTGTATTGGGAGCCAAGGTGGGTGGATCACCTGAGGTCAGGAGTTCGAGACCAGCCTGGCCAACATGGTGAAACCCCATCTCTACTAAAATTATAGAAATTAGCCGGGCGTGGTGGGGCCCACCTGTAATCTCAGCTGCTCAGAAGGCTGAGGTAGGAGAATTGCTTGAACCCAGGAGGCGGAGGTTGCAGTAGGCCAAGATCGCACCACTGCACTCCCAGTCTGGGTGACAGAGCAAGACTCCATCTCAAAAAAAAAAAAAAAAAAAAAAAAAAAACAAACCAGGACACGGGAAATCCAGATTACGATAGCTTTTTCTACTTTGCTTATATCCTTGACTTGGACGTTTTTGTGGGTTTGGAAGTAATTAGTTAATTAATTTTTATGAAATATGCTGATAAGTTAATACTCAACACTACAATGTAATTCTGTTTTGGTTGCAGGTGGCCCGACGTTGGGGCATTCAGAAAAACAGGCCAGCTATGAACTATGATAAACTTAGCCGTTCACTCCGCTATTACTATGAGAAAGGAATTATGCAAAAGGTGAGCAGCTAATACAGCATTAAAATTTATTGAAATGTTGCACATTAATCTGCACTTCATACTTTAAACGCCACATATCATTGCATTGCTGAAGCAAGGTTTTCACTCATTTTAACAAATGCTTAGCTCTTGGTTTTGGTATTACAAGCCTTTCTATGTATAAATGCATAGACATTGTAGACAAATGTGTAGCGATGTTATATACAAAATAATAGGCTTTCTGGAAGGTCCTACTTTGCTGCACATGGTTAAAAAAGGTTGTTTTAGTATTAATATCACATCTATCTTCAGAAGTTTTTATTGTGCGTTGTCCACAATTATATAATTTTGAAATGCTTTTGTTTGTAGCAATAAAGAGTCTTAGAATAAATTTGTACTTTTTTCTTGTTTTGATTCTTAAAACAGACATTTCTTTTTCTCATTTGTAAAAACATTTTTTTCCTTGCCTCAAATCTTGCTTAGTTTTATCATCTGATAGTTTGACATCCTAAACCATTCATTAAAAAGTGAATATTTGATCTTATTTGGTTGGTGGAGGTTCAATATATTTTATTTCAAATGAGCTTCCCACAATATTTGAAAGTAGTTTTTTGTTTGTTTGTTTGTTTGTTTTGAGACAGATTCTAGCTCTGTTGTCTAGGTTGGAGTGCAGTGGCGTAATCTTGGTTCACTGCAACCTCTGTCTCCCAGGTTCAAGCAATTCTCCTGCCTCAGCCTCCTGAGTTGCTGGGACTACAGACGCGCAGCACCACGCCCAGCTCATTTTTTTCTTTTTAGTAGAGATGGCGTTTCGCCATATTGGCCAGGCTGGTCTTGAACTCCTGACCTCAG
This sequence comes from Theropithecus gelada, assembly GCF_003255815.1. Classification (NCBI taxonomy): domain Eukaryota; kingdom Metazoa; phylum Chordata; class Mammalia; order Primates; family Cercopithecidae; genus Theropithecus; species Theropithecus gelada. Next base: position 98,901,449 of record NC_037670.1, read on the forward strand.
GTGATCTGCCTGCCTTGGCCTCCAAGGGGCTAGGATTACAAGCATGAGCCAATGCACGTGGCCAAAAGTAACTTTTTCAAAAAGAGTAGAGATAAAACAAGTGAATTACACTCAAAATATAAAATTTTTGAAGAAAGGAATAAATAAATGAATGAAGATAAAACATGGATATTTGTTTTTATTACACCCTTTAGCTTTGCATGTATACAGAAATCTAATTGCTTTGACTATGAACCAAGTTTATGATTTACCTATTGTGAATGTTATAGTTTTATTTTGTATTGTTTGTTTATTTTAGGGTTTGTAAACATAGTTACATGTTATAGATTGTGGCATATTTTTATGTCACCATAGTTATACCGAGAAAAACTAGACCAGTTGCTACATGAAACTTATTAGAGCAGCGAAAAATAGCACTGTTGACTTTCCTCGAACATTGTCTATTAACAAGAGGCTTATTACCTTAATGCTGTAGAATTTGCTGGCTCAGATGTTAGAACTTCCATGATCCTTAAAAGAAAAGGCTGACTTCCAGTTTTAGTTGCTTCCTGTTTTCTGAATCATGCCTTCAAAATGTGTAACTGTTCACTACCTGCTCCTCCTGTCTTTCTCATGGCAACCTTGGGGTCATTTCTAATTCCTCCCTTTCTCTCAACTACTTTTTTGTAGTCAGATCCTTCAAATACTTTCCATTCCTTTTTTTTCACCACCATCCTCCTAATGCAGGGGCACATCACCTGGGCTGTCACAGATGGTGCTCAGCAGTGTCCCTGGGCAGTATTGCACAGTAGTAACAGATAAGGCCGTCAGGAATTAGGTTTGAATGCTAGCCTCTCACCAGATTACATTCTTGAACAGATTATTTTCCTAGTAAATGGTGATATTCTTACCTCATTAAAGTTGCTGTGATTACTAAATGAAATAATGTACTTGAGATACTTTACATTGTAACTGGCACAGTAAGAGTCTCCAATAAAGGGTAGCTTCAGTGCATCTCATCTCCTGAAGTCAGTGTAAGCCAAGGCATATTTGGTGTATCTCTCTTGACCATCAAGTCTCTTATTAAAGGGAGTATTTGCAGAGAACTAAAAATTATTATGAGACCCCTAATTACACTTCAGCTTTTACATACAGTGGTAGACAGGGTATGTCTAGGCTGTCATGCCTGGTCTTAAATATTCTCAAATGTGTTCAGACTTGTTACTAGTATCACCACTTCCATATTCCTCTTTATTCATCCTTGTACCCCATATCACATTTATGTGTGTTTTCTTTTAATAAATTAATAAAGCAAAATGCTATCAAATAATGGTGGCATAGATACTGAATGATGGAATAAAGTGTTGTTGCTCCTCACGTTTTTCCCCATTAGGCTGTAACTGTCAGAGGAAACTATTTACAACTCATTAATCAGCAAATATAGGAAAGTGCAATGTGATAGACCTTTTGGAGTGTCACTGTATAATGTAAGAAAGGGCAAGCTGTTGGCCGGGCACGGTGGCTCACGCCTGTAATCCCAGCACTCTGAGAGGCTGAGGTAGGCAGATCACAAGGTCAAGAGATCGAGACCATCCTGGCTAACACGGTGAAACCCCGTCTCTACCAAAAAATACAAAAAATTAGCCGAGCGTGGTGGTGGGTGCCTGTAGTCCCATACTTGGAAGGCTGAGGCAGGAGAATGGCATGAATCTGGGAGGCGGAGCTTGCAGTGAGCCAAGATCATGCCACTGCATTCCAGCGTGGACAACAGAGCGAAGACTTTGTTTCAAAAAAAAGAAAAAGGAAGGAAGGAAGGAGGGAGGGAGGGAGGAAGGGAGGGAGGGAAGGAAGGAAGGAAGGAAAGGGCAAGCTGTTTAATGGACATGCAATAGTTCAAGTCTACGGAACTTGTAACTAGCATAACAATCAAGGCCCCTTACAATTTTTATGACTATATTTACCCTTCTCATTCGCATTCTTCTTACTGTTTCTTGCCACACACCGACTCCCCCAATGTATCACTCACGTTCTTTATTTTTAAAATTACATTTATTTACTTATTTAGAGAAGGAATCTCACTATGTTGCCCAGGCTGGCCCTGAACTCCTGGGCTCCAGCAATCCTCTTGCCTCAGCCTCCTGAGTAGCTGGAACTACAGGTTTTCTTCACTGCACCCAGCTAATCACATTCTCACATGTGTACCATTCTGATGTTCAAGTAAATTCTAGTAGAGTCATTCAGAGGAAAACTATCCTGTTCTTTTTTAAATAGCAAAAACTATGATGTTGAATTATGTATTTTAACAAGTAGGAGAAAATATTTATATGGCCATATTTGTTCATTAACTTAAAACTATGTGGGCATATGTGGTGTATGTGACATAAAAAATTAGAAGATTAGAGAAAAAAAAACTTACATCTAAACATGTTAAAAAAAATTGACAACTGGTAATTAATTTTAGTAATTACGGAAGAAGTAAGAAACAATGGAATAGTGTATATTTACCTTACAGACAATGCCTATGTGTACTTCTATTTCAAAATTTGGAAATGCCTAGAACAATATATACCAATATGTTAATGGTGATTATGTTCTGGATGATATAATTATAGACCCTTTGTTTTAACTTAATTGTTAATTTCTAATTTATCCTTCAGTATCCGCATATTACTTCTGAAATTTTATGAGATAAAACATAATTTAAATATCCAGCCATTGAAAGCACAGCTCTAAAGCTATCTCCTTGTTTACTTTTGATTTATCTCCCTGGAAAAATTTCTGTTCTTTCTGTCTGTCTCAGTGTTGCAGTTTGGCTATACTTAATGTACAGCATTTTCCATGTTAGTATAGTATTACTAATAATGGAAGACATCATTTCCCTTGGTTGGTTATCATCCCTTGTTCTAGACTCAGTAGCATTTAACATAGTCCAGCAAATGAAGTAGTAGCCCTAAAAATGTTTATTCAAAAGGAATACAGAAGGAAGCAGTGAGGAAAGGCAGAGTCTTTAAGAGATTGTATAAGCTTGATTGCATGTTACACATTTTAATTCATTTATTACATAATTTCTAAGTATAGCCAATAGCAACCCATCAAAGGAAGTCCAGTACTCAAAGCAAATGTCTCTTCCTCCACAGCCCCAAACAAAACAAAGCATGTTATAAAACACTCAGAGGTATGCAGGCCATTTATTTTATTTTATTTTTTCTCCATATACTTTGAACAAATAAAAAATAAAGGAAAACTAGGATTTATTATCTCAGCTTTGTTCCTGATAGTGCCTATTTTTATGTTTATGGTCATTTCATCACTTCACCTTTAAGATCTTAATTTTCTTTGTATGAAGGACTAAAGTAAATAAATGTATGCCAGACTCCTCTGTTTATGCCACAGTGCTCTGTGCTGGAGACTTCCATCCCAACCTCGCAACAGGCTTTCTAAGGCGCCATTCCTGTCTTTATTTCATGGAAAAAGCCCCTGAGAGGTAGTCTAAGAAACAGGTCCAAATTCATAAAAACTACTAACTGTTCTTTCTTTCAAACCTAGGAACATTCAGATTGTTTGAATTCTCTAAAGTGGTTCCTCTTACTTAAATTTAGGGCAAAAGAAAAAAAAAGTTCTACATTTGAATTCAGAGCAGCAGTGTTCATTGGCAACTGTTCCTTTTCCCCCAAAGATACAGCGATACTTTATAACCCAGGAACACACTGTTGCCCCACATCAAAAATCAACTAGCAAATGCCTTTGTTGATGTACAGGGACATGGAGGTATCGTGTCACCTTCAGCTTTCTAAAATGTCATACTTCTACACACCCATACAAAGTGACTATCAAAGTTAATACAAAGAACTGTATTCATCCACCCACCCGCCCTGGGTTTTGAGAGCATCTCAGCATTGTCTATTAACAAGAGGCGTATTCATCTCACTCAGTTGTTTATAATTTTCTAGGAAAGCATTACTCTTCAGAATTTAAGTTTGGGGTATGTCATACCCTATAAATTATGCTACTTCTTTATTCCAGGCAGTTGTCACATTTCTTTTTCTCATTTCCTCCCTAGGCATTGTGTATTTTAAATTCCTTTCACTTTTTTACACCTCTTACTTCAATTTGACACTTTACACACATCCTTAACTCTGTCTAATGCATCTTGCCTTCATTTTTAAAAGTGATGTACCCAGGATACTGTCCTTTTGATCCATCTTTCATTTAAATGGGGCTATGTATCCTTCCTTCCTTTTCTTTCTTTCTTTTTCTTTTCTTTTTTTTTCCTTTGTGAAAACACATAGTGCCCAAAAGAAAAAAAGTAAAGAATCAGTTTACTCTGTGAATCAGTGAATTACTACTCTAGTCTTACTGGGAATAAAGCACATTTTTCTTTTAAATTTTGAATCTAGTTTCTATACCATTTCAGATATGTAATATTAAAAGGGAGATTATACCTTGAAAGTACAGATTTGTAGATACTCTCTTTCAAAATGCAGAAAAAAACTTTCAATATGAAATGCCTGCATAAAATAATAACTTTTTTCAAAACAACAATGTAAGTTTACCTCTGTATTATAACAAGCAAATTCCTGTGCTTCCTAGCTATATCTGGAATTAACTATTATGATTCAAGGTCAACATTTTGCATTTCCCTTGACTGAACTGTAGTTTATTCCACAAAGTAGAGACTTGTTTTTTTCTTTTGTATGTGTATTTGCTATTAGTTGTTTGCTTTTTGGGGCCAGAGTTACCCATCCTTTCTGGTATATTAAACCACGTTTTTGTTTTTTTTCTTGCCTGTCTTTCCCCATCTGGCGATGGTGAGGATGGGTTTTTCTCTTCCATGTTATCATCAGGTGGCTGGAGAGAGATATGTCTACAAATTTGTGTGTGACCCAGAAGCCCTTTTCTCCATGGCCTTTCCAGATAACCAGCGCCCACTGCTGAAGACAGACATGGAACGTCACATCAACGAGGAGGACACAGTGCCTCTCTCTCACTTTGATGAGAGCATGGCCTACATGCCGGAAGGGGGCTGCTGCAACCCCCATCCCTACAACGAAGGCTACGTGTATTAACACAAGTGACAGTCAAGCAGGGCGTTTTTGCGCTTTTCCTTTTTTCTGCAAGATACAGAGAATCGCGGAATCTTTGTTTTATTTCTGTTGTTTGTATTTTATTTTTTAATAATAATACACAAAAAGGGGCTTCTCCTGTTGCATTATTCTATGGTCTGCCATGGACTGTGCACTTTATTTGAGGGTGGGTGGGAGTAATCTAAACATTTATTCTGTGTAACAGGAAGCTAATGGGTGAATGGGCAGAGGGATTTGGGGATTACTTTTTACTTAGGCTTGGGATGGGGTCCTACAAGTTTTGAGTATGATGAAACTATATCATGTCTATTTGATTTCATAACAACATAAGATAATGTTTATTTTCTCTGGGTGTCTATGATACAGTTAATTTCACATTGTGTAAATATCCACTTGGAGACTATTTGCCTTGGGCATTTTCCCCTATCATTTATGAGTCTCTGCAGGTGTACAAAAAAACCCCAATCTACTGTAAATGGCAGTTTAATTGTTAGAAATGACAGTTTTTTGCACCTCTTGTAAAAAGGTATTTAGCGATCGCATTTGCTGTTTGTTGTTTTGTTTTGCTTTATATATGACTTGCAGAGGATAACCATAAAATGGGTAATTCTCTCTGAAGTTGAATAATCACCATGACTGTAAATGAGGGGCACAATTTTGGACTCTGGCTCCAAACTGAGTCATAGGCCAGTAGCATTATGTGTATCTGGTGCCACCTTGCTGTTTAGATACAAATCATACTGTCTTTTAAATATTTTGAAGCCCATTTCAGTTAAATAATGACATGTCATGGTCCTTTGGAACCTTCATTTAAATGTTAAATCTGGAATCAAAATGAAGCAAAAAATATCTCTCTCCTTTTCACTTTCTTCAGTACATAAATACATTATTTAATCGATAAGAATTAACTGTACTAAATCACATATTATGCTGTTCTAGTTACAGCAAGCACTCTTTAAGAAAAATATCCAATACACTAAATAGGTACTATAGTAATTTTTAGACATGGTACCCATTGATATGCATTTAAACCTTTTACTGCTGTGTTATGTTGATAACATATATAAATATTAGATAATGCTAATGCTTCTGCTGCTGTCTTTTCTGTAATATTCTCTTTCATGCTGAATTTACTATGACCATTTATAAGCAGTGCAGTTAACTACAGATAGCATTTCAGGACAAAATAGATGACTCAAACCATTTATTGCTTAAAAAATAGCTTACGCCATGCTATGCTATAAGCAGCTTTTATGCACATTGACAAATGAAGAGTAAGCTTCAGCTTGCTAAGGGAAACTGTGGAACCTTTTGTAACTTTTGGTGATATGGAAAATTATTTACAAACTGTCAAAGAATATGAGGAAGTTGCTGTATGACATAGTGCTGGCACTGATAGTATCCATCATCTCTTTTTGGACACTTCTGTAAATGTGATTGGATTGTTTGAAAGAAGATTTAAAGATTTAAAGTTTCAAAGTTTTTTGTTTTGTTTTTGTTTTGCATTTGGAGAAAATATTGAAAGCAGGGTATGTTGTTTCATTCACCTTGAAAGAAACATGAGTTAATGGGGATGTAGGATCTCTGAAGAGCTTTCTAAAATATTCAAGCAAGGGACATGAATTTTGTTCCATCTATCAATAATATCCCAGAAGAACAACTGTTTTAAAGAGTCTATAGCAAAATGCAAAAAAAAAAAAAAAAGTTCTAAACACAAAGTCAAAATAAACCTATTATAAAAGCATTTCATGATGAGCATGGAAAAGATTGTTTAAAGATGATCCCCCCAGCTCTCCATTTTCCAAAACTACACAGATCACAGCTCATTTCTCTAAATGGAGCAGTTATCGAGAAACCCAAACACCAAAATTGCTATTCTTCACATTTAATCCTACAAAAAAATACTCCAATTTCAAAATACGTATGTAACCTGCGATTTCAGTGATTGTTGTTCATATACATCATGTTTTATTTTGGCCCATTATGGGCCTAAAAAAGAAAACTATGCCTTAAAAATCAGAACCTTTTCCCCCCACTATGCTTATGTGGCCATCTACAGCACTTAGAATAAAAACAGATGTTAAAATATTCAGTGAAAGTTTTATTGGAAAGAGAATTGAGATATATAATTGAGATTTGGTGAAATTGAAGGAGAAAATATAAGTGAGTCTTTAAAATATATTCTGAATGAAAACTGTATTGAGGATTCATTTTTGTTCTTTTGTTTTTTTTCCTTTTCCCTTTTCTCCTTTTTCTTCTTTTTAATAGTCTAGTTTTAATCAGTCAGTGAGGAAGAATTGGGCCATGCGTTATCACAAGAGATCAATGGCAGAAATGGTATTAATTATATAATATTTAAGGACAAACTATATGTTTTGCTATTTAAGGTAGTGACTCACTGAACTAAATACATAATTGACCAACATTAAGTGTATTTCCAATACAGAAGGGTTGAAAATATTACATTATAAACTCTTTTGGAAAATGTATCTAAAATTTTTTAAGTTCTGTTTTTATTCCACTTTTTGGTTGTGTTTTTATGTTTTTATTTTCAGGTAGATTAATAAATCTGGCAGCTGATTTCTGCAAGATTCTTGTGTTTTGAATTTCTCTTTGAATTGGCTACTCAAACATAGAAATCATTCATTAATGATGTAATGTCTTCTTTCAGCTTTTATCTTCACTGCTGTTTGCTGTCTCTTGATGATGACCTGCTGATACCCAATAGATTAATTGCAACGAACACTTTTATATCTCAAATCACTAAGGAAAAATAATTTTTCTTAAGTCCATGAAAAGTGTTTCAAAATAAAAATCTACAAGGCTGACAGTGCAGAACATTTTTCTCAAATCACAGAAGGATCTTGGAGGTTTAGTTTCCTGTAGATGCTGTAACCAATCACCAAAACTTCAGTAATTTACACAAATTTATCTTATAGTTCTGGAGGCAGAAGTTCAAAAGAAGCCTTAAGAGACTAAAACCAAGATGTCCTTGGGTCTGGTTCCTTCCGGAGGCTCCAGGGGAGATTCTTCCAGCTTTCACTTCTAAAGTCTGCTGGCATTCCTTGGCTCCTGGCTACATCACTTCAATCTCTGCTTCCATGGTCACATACTCTTCTGCTACACTCAAATTTCCTTCCTGCCTCTTATAAGGACGCTTGTGATTACATTTAGGGGATGCTCAGATAACCCAGGACAATCTCCCCATCTCAAGATCCTTAACTTAATGATGTGTGCCAAGTCTCTTTGGCTAGATAATTATTCATAGGTCCCAGGGATTAGGACACGGATATAAGGGGTGGGGGCAGGGCTGTTATTCAGAACACCACATGGAGGAAGACTGTGTAGCAAAGATTCTAATTGATTTACTCAGGAACAATAGAGTTCTGCTGAGGGAGCTAGGATTTGAAAGTACTAGAGTTCGCTTTTATTTACCACTGGGATATTTTCCCCTTATTCTGCATAAATAATTTTGAAAGTTTGCTATATTAAAGTTCATCTATTCCACTAAACTGTCTGGTAATCACATCAAGCCTTTAGATTATTCAAATCCTTCCCCAGCCCCCAGGAAAATACTATGTCATGAGAGAGAAAAACAGAAGGTATGATAATAACAGTAATAACAGTGAAATCGGTGGTCTAATCCAGATTTTATTTTTTAATACATTTCTTTTGGTGGTGTTAATATGAGTTACTACGTGATCTTATCATTTGCTAGTTGATTATTACTTACTAGGTAAGAACAATGTGTAAAATATGTCCATTACTCAAAAGAACAATTGTAAAAATGAGTCAACTTGTCTTTATATAACCAGGAAAGAAATATATTGCCAGAAGTTACAGAATTTTGCCAGATCATAGGGATTTCTAAAATGAGCCACTTTGTCTATCATGCAACCTTTTCAGAGCTTATAATGAGAAAACATTACAGAGGAGAAGGTCATTTGGATGTTTATTACTTGGAATCTTAGAAAACAAAAATTAAAATTTAAAAATAAGAAGTGAGTAAGCTGTTTTCCAGTTGCTTTTTGGTATGGAGAAGAGAGGAAATAGAGTTACAAAAAAAATACAAATTGGGTAAAAGTGATGGTGGAAAAAATATAAAAAAGGCAAATGTACGTATTAAGCAATTCTACTGAGAATTGCAAAAAGCAACTTTCAAAAAGATGGTAATAGTTGGACATGATAGTAGAAAATTTCACTCAGTTTATTCAGAGCTCAACTAGTACTTTTAGGACTTCTTTTTTTAATACATGAGACTCACTTTGACATACTTAAAAAAAATAAACAGTTTGTGGAAAGTATAGTTTAAGACGAGAATTTGATTAGACTAGTGGATATCTTTACAGAAATGTTAATGATTTTAGAATTTTCAATTAAAAGTGTATATACCGTAGCTATTGTTTATGGATTCATATGTAAGGTAGGGCCTTTTTTGCATATAGACTCCAATATTCTTATTTACTTTCATTCTAAAATTATATTTATGCTTCTATGGGGACGAACATTTTTAATTCATTTGGTTGTATTAAAATCATACTTATGGTTTGAGAAAACATGCTATGAAAATCGTGATTACAGCAAATTAAATATGCTCAAAATTTAAATCTAAAATAAAAGCCCAGAAACTGAAAATATTGGACTGTCGTGATCACTCTGAAAGGTAGCACATCTAAAACTGATAAATGTCATCTAAATTTATGACTGCCTCCTAATCATCTTGTCATTTTTAATAGTTTATGACCACGGCACTCAAGTAATGTCTTTGTACTACTTTTCCATATATTATTCTCTTTTTAGATAATTTAGGTACCAGGACACCTGATAAATCCTTTTTCAGTTCTATGTTCTAATATCTTTAAATACCTTGTTTCACATAAATCCTTCAATAAATATATCATGGAGAAATTTGGGGAAGGGAACTAACTAAATTATTTCAGTGACTCCCACGTGCCAGGCAGCACAGATATGTGACTTATGTTACTGCCTCCAAATTGCTTGGTTTTGTCTGATGAGAAACTGAAGCCAATGGCAAAACCAGATTGTCTTTGTGTCAAGATGTCGTGGTCACAGGCAAATCATGAACTCTACCTTTTTTGTGGAACTTGGACCTAGCTGCTTTTCTGATTTAATTTCTAATGACAAACATATCTATAATAATAACACATTCTGCTGAAACATGGTGTTAATTTTTTTTTATCATTTTTGAATAGTCCTTGTAGAAAAATCTAAAAAGAAATCAAGCACTATGTAAACAACAACAACAATAAACTGAGTTTTTTTTAAGTGTCTTTAGGCATTTAGAAACCAAACTGATTGAAGTACCTCTTTGTTTCTTTCTATTGGAGATTGGTACAGCTTAATGAAGAAACAGAAATACTAATCAAACTCTTCAGAAAGTTATATACACTATCTCCATGATTTACATAATTAGACAGGACTTCCGAAAGTAATAGAATTTTCAGAAAACTTTTAAAGCATGGAAGATTCAAGTCAAATGATTCAGAAAAAGCCAAAAAATGGTTTTTAAAATAGAAAGCAAGACTAGAGGCAGGGCACGGTGGCTCACCCCTGTAATCCCAGCACTTCGGGAGGCTGAGGCAGGCAGATCAAGAGGTCAGGAGATCGAGACCTTCTTGGCTAACACGCTGAAATCCCATCTCTACTAAAAATACAAAAAATTAGCCGGGCGTGGTGGTGGGCACCTGTAGTCCCAGCTACTCAGGAGGCTGAGGCAGGAGAATGGTGTGAACCTGGGAGGAGGAGCTTGCAGTGAGCTGAGATGGTGCCACTGCACTCTCCAGCCTGGGTGACAGGGTGAGACTCTGTCTCAAAAAAAAAAAAAAAAAAAAAAAAAGAAAGAAAGAAAGACTAGAAACATAAATTATTGTATGAAAGAATATTAATTGTTTTAAATGATATATTTCTGCAAAGGGGACTATGGCATTCTTGTACACATTTAGGTAACATTAAAATTATTTGTCTTATAGAAAGTTTAATGTGGGAATTTAATTGGCAAGGTTGGTGGGAAGAAAAAAATTAAGATTACACACGTGACATTACTTTTTTTATTTTTATTTTTCTGTGAGACAGGATCTCGCTCCATCACCCAGGCTGGAGTTTCATGCGAACACGGCTCACTGCAGCCTTGACCTCCTCCCAGGCTCAAGTGATCCTCCCACCCCAGCCTCCCATGTAGCTGGGACCACAGGTGTGCACCACTATTCCCAGCTAATGTCTGTATTTGTTAGAGAGGTGAGGTCTCACAATTTTTTTTGGTCATTTTTTGTTTTAGTTTTTGTTTTTTTGTAAAGATGGGGTCTCCCCATGTTCTTATGTTGCCCAGGCTGGTCTTGAACTCCTGGACTCAAGTAATCCTCCTGACGTGGCCTCCCAAAGTGCTGGGATTACAGGTGTGAGCCACCATGCCTGGTCATTACTTTTTAAACTGCAAAATACTACTCTACTTTCAATGACCCCAGAAATATTTTTCTTTATTCTTAAAAATGTTTGCAAACATTACATTCTTTAAACAATTATTTTTATACTTTTAAAAAAATGTGGTAAAATGTATATGAAATACTAATCATTTTAACCGTATTTTAGTATACAATTCAGTGGCATTAATTACATTCACACCATTGTGTAATCATCACCATTATCTATTTCTAAAGTGCTTAGATTTTTTTATTCATAAAGTATTATTAAAAATGGTCAAGGAGACCAGATACAGTGGCTCACGCTTGTAATCCCAGCAATTTGGGAGGCCAAGGCAGATGAATCACCTGATATCAGGAATTAGAGACCACGTTGCCCAAAATGGCAAAACCCTGTCTCTACTAAAATACAAAAATTAGCCTGGTGTGGTGGTATGCTTGTACTCTCAGCTACTCGGGAGGCTGAGGTAGGAGAATAGCATGAACCTGGGAGGCGGAGTTGCAGTGAGCTGAGATTGCACCACTGTACTCCAGCCTGGGTGACAGCAAGACTCCGTCTTAGCGGTGGCTCAAGCCTGTAATCCCAGCACTTTGGGAGGCCGAGACGGGCGGATCACGAGGTCAGAAGATCGAGACCATCCTGGCTAACCCGGTGAAACCCCGTCTCTACTAAAAAAAAATAAAATAAAATAAAATTTTTTTTTTAGGGCCGAGCACAGTGGCTCATGCCTGTAATCTCAGCACTTTGGGAAGCTGGGGTAGGTGGATTGCCTGAGGTCATGAGTTCGAGACCAGCCTGGCCAACATGGTGAAACCCCATGTCTACTAAAAATACAAAAAATTAGCTGGGCATGGTGGCGGGCACCTGTAATCTCAGCTACTCGGGAGGCTGAGGCAGGAGTACCACTTGAACCTGAGAGATGGAGGTTGCTGAGAGCCAAGATCACACCATTGTGATCAGCTGAGAGCCAAGATCGCACCAGCCTGAGCAACAAGAGTAAAACTCCATCTCAAAAAAAAAGGAAAAAAAAATTAACTAAAAATAAATAAAAATAAAAATGGTCAAAGAACTACTTTTTTGTATATTACAATTAGTAATTTAAATATGCAAATTTATGCTTTCTAATAATTTTAATTAATTGTAATTTATTTACTAATAGGTTGGTCTTGATTTTATACTGTAGTTTAATAGCTTTATTTATTTATTTATTTATTTATTTATTTATTTATTTTTGAGACAGAGTCTTGCTGTGTCATCCAGGCTGGAGTGCAGTGGTGAGATCTCGGCTCACTGCAACCTCCGCCTTCTGGACTCAAGCAATTCTCTGCCTCAGCCTCCCAAGTAGCTGGGATTACAGGCGCCCCCCCCACCATGCCCGGCTAATGTTTTAGAAGAGACAGGGTTTCACTATCTTGGCCAGGCTGCTCTTGAACTCCTGACCTCGTGATCCACCCACCTTGGCCTCCCAAAGTGCTGGGATTACAGGTGTCAGCCACCGTGCCTGGCCTGATAGCTTTATTAAGGAAAAAAATGAACATTGTGTATAAATAGTGTTGTGTAAAACACTATTTTACATAGTTCCAATAGCCATTGCAAGAAAAAAAGTTTAAGTAGCATGTTGAATATTTTGAAATCACTCAGTATTTTATATTTATATTTACAAGCAGCCCCTTAAAACAAACCACATCAAACAACAAACTGATATTTTGAATTCATGTTTCTTTAGTTTGAATTAATAGATTCGATTAACGTATCATAAAGACACAAACATATTGCAACTGCAGATTATTATTAAACTCTTTAGGACTATAATAATTTCAGATAACTTTGTTTAGGAAAAAAAATTCCAAAACAGAAACATGCTAGATCTAACAACAGTATTTAACTAAAGTAAAATTAGGCTAATGAGATAAATTGGCCCTCTCTACACTATCCTCTCACCATATTATTGGTTTAAACATTAAGAATTTGCTAAATTAAAACAGAAACTGAATATTTTTCTGTGACTTTTCAGACTCGAATGCCCAGATCTGAGTACATGTGGAGGTCCTAGAGCCAATCTCTAGCATATACCAAGGGACACCTGTGATACCAACCCCTAATGAGATGCATTCCAAATGTGTTCATTGTTTCTGACTTGGCTTTATGAAGAGCCTGTTTTTCAGATATAAATAGTAAATATTACAAATGTAACTCATAAAATTGCCATTCAAATTATTTCACATGCTTACCTCTGAAATGTAGTATCAAGAAAATTATGAAATAGAATCAAGTGAAAAAAGACTTCTTCCCCTGCATTTACTGTTCACTTATTTTCATAAGAATTTATGATTCTGTAGAAAGACTGAGGCAGTGTTTCTAAAACCAAAACAAGGAGAAATATGAAAATAAATATTTGGATAATTTAGATCCTAAAGGAGAAAAGCTGTACACTGATTCATTCATTGAATGGGTATTAATTCACTCATATTAGAACATACTCTGGATTATTCATTTCACTTTGTTCTATGTTAGGAAATCCGTTTACTCAATCCTTCAGAATCTCCAAATAGGAATATCTTCCTAATCAGTTTTAAACACCACCATAGCATCAGCGGACTGTGTATTTTCTGGATCCAAATTCATAGGTAGATTCTATGGAAGATATAATAGAGTTATAAAAAAGTGATCCCTGTCCTCAAACTGAGACTAACCCACGTAGATCTAACACACACTTGGATGATATATAATGTCATATCTCATTTAGTGCTCAACAATGTGGTTTAAACCCTATATAAAAGGAGTACAGTAAATAACTAGCTTTAAGATTGCTGATGGCAGTGAAAAGCCTGGATACTTTTACTCAAATTTATGAGAGTTTAAGTTCAATCATACCAGTTACTATCAAATAAAGTAATTAATCACTAAGGTAGGTCTATATGGCATAAAATGCAGTAGGATGTTGAAAATTTAAGTTAAAATCAAGGCAGGGCAGATCACTGACTCATTAACTTGTGAACTGCCTTGATCATGAGCGTCTTGATTAAAAGCATTTATCAACTGCCCACTTGCTGTGCACACGTACATACTAGGAGTCCTCACTGTTTTCTAAAGGGGTCATTGTATTAGTGAGTGTTTGCTGGTTCCAAGCAACAATTAGCAACTGGTTAGGAGGTTTTCGAAGCCAAGAGGCCCCATTTGGTGGATGCTGTGGACCACACCTAACAACTGGCCCCCTGGCCCAACCCCACCACCATCGATGCTGAGGAAGGGCACCAGAAGTGAGTCACAGGATCTTTCCGACAGTGAGGGATTCCAATCCTTGATCTACCTGTCCACTGCAGTGAGTATTTTGTAAAAGGAAGCTCCTAACTTGGTACTGCCTATGTACAACAGTTTGTCTCAGGACAGTTCCTGTTTACATCTATTTTTTCAGCATATTGCTAACAGTGCCCACTCTTACTCTTAAAGTTTAGAAAATAAATGGACTCTTTACCTGCACCCTAGATCGGGTAACCTGGTTGAAATGCTCTTGATGAGTTGCCTTGCAGGAGAAATTTTATGATTAAATTATCACAACATCCTTCCAGAACAAATATCCCGAACAGGAAAACTTTTCTATATCTGGTAAAATTAACCTTTTTTCCCCTTATTTATCTATGGTGACCCATAATAGCTTTCATCTTCTATTTTATCAGTCAACCAATTGTGGAAATTTATAGGAATTAAGAACATGTGCATCTGAGTTTGCATGAGGCTGAACTGGGTAGATTTTAAGGTTTATAAATTTTAGATATATCTTCATGAAAATGAATGTAGCATGGCCATGCCTGCTTTAAGTAGAAAAGAAGCACAGCGGAAGGATGCGAATAGATGGCAAAACTGATGGAATAATAGAGAACTTTGCTTTAAAAACTCTTTTTTATTGATTATTACTATTGATTCTTCCAGCAGGAGAAAAATCATAGGTCTATTTAAGTTACCGTTGCTGAAATCAGTGATCACCAACTATCTTTCCATTCTTGCATTACTTCTCACAAGATTCAGAACCCAAAAGAGAGAAGCCAAAAATTTTCTCTTGATTTGTGTCCCCACCCCATACCTATAAAAAGATGTGGGATCTTATCTTACCGTTTCATTAAGCCCTTGCCCAATGGATGACAGGTATTTCCCCCAAGTAATTGACAACTTAAAAAGAAATAGAATTAACTCCTGGGTGTCAAGTCTTTCTCAAAGTCACTAAAAATAATATCATCCAAATTTAGAAGTGGAAAACTGCTGGATATATAATATCCTTTTTTTCTTCCATTTTTTTCAGGAATATTTTGATTCCTAAAGTATCTTAAAGCTTGCTGTAGTGGTACATGTGCATAAAAGCAGTGATTAGTAAGAACCAGAAATATTTATCACATTGTAGAAGAGTGTAATCTAAGCAGAATAATGATGATAACAAAATAATGTACATGTAAGATAGGTACTACAGGCTGGGTGCGGTGGCTCAAGCCTGTAATCCCAGCACTTTGGGAGGCCAAGACAGGCGGATCACGAGGTCAGGAGATCGAAACTATCCTGGCTAACACGGTGAAACCCTGTCTCTACTAAAAAAATACAAAAAAACTAGCCAGGCGAGGTGGCGGGCGCCTGTAGTCCCAGCTACTCGGGAGGCTGAGGCAGGAGAAAGGCATGAACCCGGGAGGCGGAGTTTGCAGTGAGCTGAGATCCGGCCACTGCACTACAGCCTGAGGGACAGAGCAAGACTTTGTCTCAACAACAACAACAACAACAACAACAACAACAACAACAAAGATAGGTACTACACTGGATGGCCAGAGCTGCTGTAGCAAAGTAGCACAGATGGTGGTTTAAACAACAGATAATTATTACCTTGTAATTCTAGAGGCTAGAATTCCAAAATCAAGGTGTGAGCAGGGATGGTACCTTCTGAGGGCTGGATCTGTTTCAGGCCTCTTTACTTGACTTGTAGATGACATCCTCTCTCTGTCTCTCTCATATTCCCGGTACGCATTTCTGTTTCTGACTGAATTTCCCTCTTTTTGAAGGCCACCATTTCAGACCTACCCAAATGATCTCATTTCAACTTACCCCTATAAAGACCCTATCTCTAAATAAGGTCACATTCTGAGGTACTGGGGTTAGGACTCCAACGTGTCTTCTTTGAGAGACACAATACAAGCAGTGATAAGTTCTTAAATTATAGCCAAATGAAAATGATGCATAAAAATCAAGTGACTACCACCAGTACATTTGAGTTTAAGAGATGAATTGCAAATCTATCTTTCTTATATTACATGACTAATATGGAGAAAGAAACTGTATAAATATAACAATCTCAATGGAGATTCTTGAAATAAATTGTATTCTCATAGTTTTCTTGCACCTTCACTAACACTTTTCTTAAATAGATGTTGTATGAAAATAATAATAAAGAAATTACTAACATAGTAAATTTAATGAAAATCCAATAAGAAAATGTAGGAATAATAAATTGGGAAAGGAATAATATAAAAGCAAAAAAAAATACACTCTAATAAAGCTAGTGTAGTCTTTCTGTTCTCTGGTTTTTAGGACCTAGAAACTAGCTATGTGCCAGAAAGAAATCTATGAACAAAAACATTATAGACTTTTCTGAGCTAAAATGAGAAGTTAGATGAGGAAATTTGCGTTGAGCACTACTTATCATTTAAGCACCATTGAGCAATAAGCAGCATGGGTTTACACAGAACAAATCATGCCAAACAAATCTGATTGCTTTTTTTTTATTGAATTACAAGATTAGTGGATGAATGCAATGTGAGAGATGTAATACATTTGGATTTCAGCAAAAACATTTGATACAGCATCTCATGCACTCTAAAACGAATTCAAGTAGTCAGGAATATTAACAGCAAGGTAAGGAATTGAAATTAAATGAAGGATTGCAAAGAAAAAGAACCATGATATGGCAACTTGGGAACACATCATTATAAGGTACTACAGTGATCACAGGGTTTATTCAGTACCTATTAACATTCACACTGCTTTCTTGGGCTTGATAAAAAGAAATGGAATAAAAGGCTTAGAATGCACCCCATGACTACAGACAATATACACAATCAATCCAGATTTAGAGAAAGAAGAAAATAGATTTTGCCTCAAAGACTTTTGCTGTTTTTGAAAGTTACTTATATTACTCACTTATTTATTCGCTTCATGCTCTAAAATTTGGTCATGGATACCTTTATTCGTCTTTTCTTGTGTCTTAGGACAAGCCAATTTTTTCAGTCATCCAATCTTCCTGGTCTAATACTAAGGATCCATGGAAAAGATGACAGGCACTCTTGGTTTCTTGACATTTTAGTGATCAGTATACTTGGATTCCACCAGAGTCTGTGGACACTTTATGTAAAATACTGCCCTCGAGGTGAAAGTTAAATATGGTACTTAATTAAATAAAGAGAAGGGAGTAGAAGTATTCCAACTAAATTCACAGTTGATACAAGGTGCTGCTAGAAGCAGTGAGGCCAGTAAAATTACACCAATGTCCCAGCACAAGTAAGAAATACGTATATTAAATGCAATGCACAAGAGTAACTTGGAAGGGAGAGAAACACGCAGTAGCAATGCTAAGGATGCAATGAGCTGACAGGAAACAGCAACTTGCATATAAGTTTACAGTGTCAGGTATCACCCAAGAGATGTAACACAATGTTTGATCTATTAGAAGACGAAAAAGATTCATCAGTTTCTGAGTATAATATTAAATTTTCTTCTGGAAGGCAGAATTTATTCTCTTTAGAATCATTTCTTCCTAGAATAACAAAAAGGTACAGAGGAAAATCAGAGCATAGCAACAGGAATGATGATGAAGTGGCAGGATCAGCTTATGATGAAAAATCAAAATATGTATGGTATTGTTAAACAAAGGGGAAAGGAGGTATAAGGTCAGTCTGCAGATATATAACATCTGTTAAGGATAGCAGCAAAAGATAATATTTTCTAAAGGGCAGGAAAATGTAAAACTAGTAAAACTGGGAATAAATAAATTTATACCTACATTAGTAACAATTAAAAATCTTGGTGGGAGGGAGAACAGTATATGTCAGGAAAAACGTCTTCATACATGACCCTTTGATTAACAAATTGCCTCAAGAATTTACCATAAAATTAGAAATGCAATGACTTTCTGAACAAGGGTTTGGAAAAATACATGAGAGTATTCTTGACAAACTAGTAGATTCAATAATCTGCTTAAATGAAGGTTAAATTCTAGTGCACACTTTTGATAAACCCACTATGAAAGTAACTAACGAATCTGCACATTTGTTACTGGTTTGTGTGGTCCAGTGTCTCTCCACCAAAGCAACGGGTATTTGGGCTTGACAATTCTTAAGCAGGGCTCTCTCTTGCATTGCAGGATGTATAGCATCTGTAGCCCCTAGGTACCACATGACAGTACTTCCCCCATAACTATAACGGCCAAGCCCCTACACACACACACACACACACATACACACACACAGAATTCTAAATGTCCCCGTGTTCACTCCCTCCCCACAAAAAAGCTCAAAACACTGTTGAATACACCATAGCAAACCCAGTAGCTGAGGTTTCCATGTTCAGGTTAATTGTCATATCTGCTTGGGAAACTGTAAGATGCTTATGATTAGTCAAGAGTTCAATGTCACAAGAGCATTTCCTCAGGCAGGATATACCAAACTGTGCTAAGTGGTTTGCAAAAGCATAGTGTATTTTGTTCTTTCTTTACATATCCACATGACTCAACTGCAGTCCTGTTTTAGTTTTCCTTTTGATGGTACAGTATCAACCCAGAACACTGATGATATTTGCAGCATGGAAAAAATAAGCAACTTGGTAATCATCTGCTGGCTGTTAGAGCTTCTGCTCTGAAGTTAATGCTCAGCACTTTCATTCATAGTGATTGGTCATAGAATGTCACATGACTATGTTTGAGTTGAAGTGAGTGGGGATATGCAATCTTTTTGCAGGAATGGGCATTAATATGTGAAAAAAATCTGCCATTAGCCTTTAATAACTCTCTTTGAGTTTAAAAGAAAATAATATTGGAATTCATCATAAAGTTTCCCATAGTGGAGATGACACCTTTAAAGGAGATGATGATGACTACACCAATATTCATAGTTAGAAATTTAGGAACGCATGGATAGAACTGCTTTGCATCTAGCCACACAGAGTTTGGTGAAGACAAGGGTGTCAACATTGCAAAACTGAAACTTGTCTTACTTATTACTTTTACTGAGAGAATTGTTTTATTGTGTTGATAAAACATGCAATTCTTAATTACTTTAATATAATTTACTGAGCATGCTCTGGACATAAAAAAGGTAAAGAAGACAGCACCTTCTCTTGAAGAATTCATGGTTAAGTAGACAAGAAAGACACAGAGGCCATCAACTATAATTCAATGTGGGAAATTTTGTATTATAAATATCTAATAAGTATTTGAGTACAGTTATGAGAGCAGTTAATCTTGCTCAAATGTGAATATGTAGACATCTTTATAGATGAGTTGATATATGACCTGAAGATATAAATTTGATGGACAATTTCAGGTGGATAATGGGGTCGGGCAGGCAGAAAGAAGAAAGAGAGAGAAAAACGGAGAAAATCTGGGATTTTCAGATTCTTCTGGAAAACTTTCTTAAACTATGTATCCCAATTCCCAACTTCAAAGACAACAGAAATCTGGAGGTACACTCGTTCTGATCAAACTTACAAGATGATTCTAATTCATCTTTAACCTGTATGAATGCGTGTTTTGAACTGGAGTTCTGGGCTGGGGTCTTTTTTTTTTTTTTTTTTTTGAGACAGAATCTTGCTTTGTCCCCCAGACTGGAATGCAGTGGGGCAATCTTGGCTCACTGCAAGCTCCACCTCCTGGGTTCACGCCATTCTCCTGCCTCAGCCTCCCGAGTAGCTGGGACTACAGGCGCCCGCCACCATGCCCGGCTAATTTCTTTTTGCATCTTTAGTAGAGACGGGGTTTCACTATGTTAGCCAGGATGGTCTCGATCTCCTGACCTCATGATCCGCCCGCCTCGGCCTCCCAAAGTGCTGGGATTACAGGCTTGAGCCACTGCGCCTGGCCGGCTGGGCTCTTTAACATTCAAATTACTTAGGGTTTTATTTTAAAATAGAAATTCTTGAGTTTCAGATTTATCCCTAGGTTGAAGTTCAGGAAACTATCTCACATAATTCTACTATAGGTGATTCATTGACCTCGCTGATTGTGAGTGGGTCATTAGGGAAATGTGTCATGGGAGGAGACTAGTGAAAGCTGAGACTAAAGTTTAAAAGTCTTTTAATGGCAAGGTAAAGAGCAGGGATTATAGTCTATTTCTCAAGGACTATGTGCTTAATTAGACTCTTTTGAGTTGGGATACATTAATAATAGCCCTCAGATAGCTTTTAAGAACAACATAGTTTAAGAATCACTTATTTGGGCCAATATTTCCCAAAACTGCTTGATCAAAAAATCACTTGTGGCAACTGTGAAAATTGAAATTCAGGAGAGAATAAGTAATCTGGCACCTAAAAAGTGAACCACAGAAGCAATTCAATAGAAATATGTAAGTGATAGACTCACGTCTCTTGGCATTCCAGAATAAACAAGAGTGAATAGGGGCTGGACAAAGTGTGGAACAGTCAAAGCAAAAGTGTAGCTGGCCAAGGTTCATCAGTGGGTGAATAGAAACTAGTGGAACAGGAAGGTTCACAATAGGGCCCAAAGACTGACTATAGCCAGTGTCAACACAGGCAGGCAGGTTACACCAAGGAAAAATGGAAGGAACCTTCTTGCCATGTACCAGATACTTCAGAACATAAGAGGCAGTTTCTCCTCTGCATGGATAAGGCATGCTATGACAAAAATGCATCTAGCACTTAACAGAAATTTCAATTCTAGGATGACTTGTTTGGGATATAGGGACAAAGCCTTTTTGTAACACTTGGCTCCTTTCTCCACTTTTAGGAGGTGTCCAGGTTTTGCTTTTTCCTGCCTTTTGAGTCACTGCCTTCAGGTCCCTGTGTGAGTCATTTTTTCTCTGGTGCCCATCCTTGGCTTTCTCCTAGTTTCACTTCATGCATTCCACCACTTATTCTGACATGTTGTAAAAACCTAAATCCTACCCTCTACCTCCAAATTCTAATTCAAACTTCTAGTAAGTTTGAAATCTCAAACTAGATATTCCACAATACCCACAAGTCTCTCATATTTAGTGTATTCAAAACAGAATTCAACAATCATCTTTGAACACACTCTTTGTTCTACTGTGTTGGTCCCTTATCTCACCCTATGTTTACTCCTCTTCCCATAGGCAACCTGCCCTTCTCAGATACAGAAATCTAAGGAGCATTTTAGAGCATCCCTTGTCATATTATCTTGTTGGTTTCTCTGATATCTTGCCAACTATTCTCCTTGCCTGAAGTTTTGTTCTTCTCTCATCTGTTCTTCAGAAATGTATTCAGAGACTTTTTCTAAAACCAGCACATAATCCTGTAGCTCCACTGTTTTAACCTTTCAATGGCTATAATTCTCAAAAGCTAAATCAAATTCCTCAGGATATTATTTGAAGGCCTTTATTATCGGACCTATACTATCTTTCTAGAGGCATCCACTTTATTTTACACACACACACACTCTCCTTCACTCCAGTCTTACAGAACAAGTCGTGGCTTCCTGAATACATCCTAGTTTCCCTAATGTTTCATGCTTTCGTTCATGCTCTTCCTTCTGTCTGCAATTCTTCATACTTTATCCTCTAAATTCTACTCATCTTTTAAGACATTTTCACTACATCTGAGATTTCCTCTCAGACCTTATCTCCAGGATGGATCAACTAATCTTTAGAAACTATGCATTAGCTAGTTTTGTCAAAGTCTAAACACATTATTACAATAAATGAAGCTAAGTATTGTATCAATCATATAATCTAGCACTCTCAATGCACAGAAAAAATATTCTTGAATTAACAAATGAAAGATTGAGTGAACTAAGGAATAGATTATTGATGGAACGTCACAGCCAATGGACTTGGCTTGGAAACACTCTGTAGTCTGTACATCCGTCTGTTTTCACACTGTTGATAAAGACATACCCGAGACTGGGAAGAAAAAGAGGTTTAATGGACTTATACTTCCACATGGCTAGGGAGGCCTCACAATCATGGCAGAAGGCAAGAAGGAGCAAGTCACCTCTTACATGGATGGCAGCAGGCAAAGAGAGAGCTTGTGCAGGGCGACTCCCATTTTTAAAACCATCAGATCTCATGAGAGTCATTCATTATCACAAGAACAGCACGGGAAAGACCTGCCCCCATAGTTCAGTCATCCTCACTGGGCCCATCCCATAACCCTTGAGAATTATGGGAGCTGTTAGATGAGATTTGGGTGGGGACACAGAGCCAAACCTTATCAGTCTGACAAATGACATCCAGGATGATCCCATGCATACCCATATGTTGGACTAGCACAATATATGAGACCCATGTTGTAAACTCTAAATTATTTGCTACAGCAAACCCAAATTGAAGGGAGAGAGCACACTAGATTCAGGGAAGATGGCTTATGAGTTAATATGCCATCAGGGACTAACCTATCAGGGTTACTCAGTCATCTGAATCTCATTGTGTCTGCTTATGGGATTTTGGAATCTCTAAGTTCAATTCTTCATATATTTGGTCCAATTTCCAAAGGAAATAATCACAAATCAATTTTTGTGGAAAGATTTTTAATTCATAGCTTAGTGTGCCCTACACTCCTTAGGACAGGATAACTGCCAGGTTGTTGAGGGCAGAGTGAGTCACTCATTCAGATGACAAAGATTTATTCACATGTCAGGTATATTCTAGTATTTGGGATACATCAGTTAAGACAAGAGACAAAAATGCATGCTCATGAGTCTTACATTCTAATGATAAGACATGGAAAATATGCAATGAAATGAATAGATTAATTAAACAGTATATTAGAAAGTGTTGGGTCACATGAGAAAAGACAGAACAGAGAAGGGTGTGTGTGTGAGAGGCAGATACAATTTTAATTAGCATAGACAGAGTAAGTCTCATGGAGAAGGTGACATCTCAGAAAATATTTGAAGCAAGAAAATGACTTAATCAGGTAAATATCAGGAAAAGAAAGCAACCAGTTGAAAGAGGCTAAGACAGTGAATATCTGCCCTATAATAAGAACAAGGAGGCCCGTATGCCTGAAGTAGAATGGGGGTTGGGGAAAGTAGCGGAAAGTAGCAGAAAGTGAGCAACTGGAAAGATGTAATTGCCAACAATTGAAATGTTGAGTAGGGATCAGGCACTCAGTTTCAGACATGTAAAGTTTGAGATATCTACCAGACATCCACTGGAGGTAAAATTCATTCTTGGCTAGAATATTCGATATTTATAGGTAGATACAACCACCATTTTGTGTGGTGGGAAGTGTTTGATTATTATTTCCTAAGAAACAGTTAAAGTGGGAATGTCAACACTAAGGAAGAGGAGTTAGCATCATGGAATATGAACTTGAGTTCTTAACATGTAGAATGGTAATAAGCTTGATTTCTTAACACTTTATATTGTTACATCGGACTGGATTAACCAAAACAATACAAGATTTTAACTTGTATTAAACAAATACAAATTTAACTTGTATTAAATTTAACTTGTATTAAACAGATTTTAACTTGTATTTAACTTGTAATTTAAACAAACGCAGTGTGTTGGTATAGAGAATTAAAAGAGTTAATAGGAAATGCATGATTCAGGCATGATTTGATCAAGATGACTAGTTCTGCAGTTCTTCCAGTACTGTCCTACTTTTTGTGTCAGCTTCGTCCTTGGGTTGTGTATTAGTCAGGGTTCTCTAGAGGGACAGGACTAACAGGATAGATGTTATATGAAAGGGAGTTTATTAAGGAATATGGAATCCCACAGTTACAAGGTGAAGTCCCAGAATAGGCCGTCTGCAAGCTAAGGAGCAAGGAAGCCAGTCCGAGTCCCAAAACCCTCAAAAGTAGGAAAGTCAACAGTGCAGCCTTCAGTCTGTGGCTGAAGGTCCCACATCCCCTTGCAAACCACTGGTGTAAGTCCAAGAGTCCAAAAGCGGAGCAACTTGGAATCCTATGTTTGAGGGCAGGAAGCATCCAGCATAGGAAATAGAGGAAGACCAGAAGACTCAGCAAGTCTGCGTCTTCTAACTTCTCCTGCCTGTTTTATTCTAGCCATGTTGGCAGCTTATAAGATGGTGCCCACCCAAATTGAGGGTGGCTCTGTGTTTCCGAGTCCACTGACTCAAATGTTGGTCTCCTTTGGCAACACCCTCACAGACACACCCAGGGACAATACTTTGCATCCTTCAATCCAACCAAGTTGACACTCAATATTAACCATCACAGGTTG
The DNA here is from genome assembly GCF_003255815.1 of Theropithecus gelada. Taxonomy (NCBI): domain Eukaryota; kingdom Metazoa; phylum Chordata; class Mammalia; order Primates; family Cercopithecidae; genus Theropithecus; species Theropithecus gelada. Next base: position 98,926,359 of record NC_037670.1, read on the forward strand.
GCATCCCTTATGGTAGCAAAATGTCTGTTAGTGTTCAAGATTTCACTGTCCTTCACTGGACTGTCCAAATGAAAGAACTCTTCTCTCCCTTCAAATCTCCAGACACAAATCCTTGGCTTTACCTTGTGATATAGTTTGAATTTGTCTCCCCACCCAAAGCTCATGTGGAATTGTAATCCTCAGTGTTGGAGAAGGGTCCTGGGGAGAGATGACTGGGTCATGAGGGCAGATTTCCCCTTTGCTGTTCTCATGACCGTGAGTGAATTCTCACTAGATCTGGTTGTTTAAAAATGTGTAACACCTCCCTCTTCTCTCTTTTCCTCCTGCTCCTGAAACATAAGATATGCCTGCTTCCCCTTCGCCTTCCACCATGATTGGAAGTTTCCTGAGGCCCCCACAGACATGCTACCTGTACAGCCTGTAAAACTGTGAGCCAGTTAAACCTCTTTTCTTTACAAATTACCCCGTCTCAAGTATTTCTTTATAGAAGCGTGAGAACAGACTAGTACACCTTGATTGGACCAACTTGGGTCACATGCTCTGCCATAGGTGAATCACTGAGGCAATGATAATAGAATTTATCTGATTAATTTATTCCAGTTACAGCCAATTTTTGGAACTGGGGATGGTTAATTCTAACCAAATTGATGGTCAATAAAGCCTTGGGGAAAAATGGGGTAAGATGCATGCTGTGTAGTTACCCACAATATATATCTACTATGTTATATGAAATTTGAAATTGTGGATACATAACTGTTTACTTGAGATGGGCCTGTGCTGTTAGAACCTATGTTTATTTCTACTGTAGACAGTGCATTGTATCTTTAAGTTAGGACATCAATATAGGATAATACCAGTTTTAAGTTAAAACCATGATTATTAGGTGGTTTTGCCTGTCTTCATCCAGCTACCTCTTCCAAAGAAGAGCAAATTTGCCTTTCTATGTTATCAATGATATGGTTTGGCTGTGTACACACCCAAATCTTATCTTGAACTCCCACATGTTGTGGATGGGACCTGGTAGGAGATAATTAAATCATTGGAGTAGGCTTTTCCTGTGCTGTTCTCATGATAGTGAATAAGTCTCATGAGATCTGATGGTTTTTTAAGGGAGAGTTTCCCTGCACAAGCTCTCTCTCTTTGCCTGCTGCCATCCATGTAAGACGTGACTTGATCCTCCTTGCCTTCTGCCGTGATTGTGAGGCCTCTTCAGCCACATTGAACTGTAAGTCAATTAAACCTCTCTCTCTTTTGTAAATTGCCCAGTTTCAGGTATGTCTTTACTTGGCAATGTCAAAACAGACTAATACAGTAGGGCATACTCATAATTGTGTTCCTTGGCCAGAAGAAATTCTAGAATAGTATTGTCACTTTCTTTCAAATGTTTCTTCTGATTTTATATCATTAAGCACTTTGTCTCCCTGTGCAGTACGGCATAATGGTAAAGAGCACAAACTTGATATCAGGCAGACCTGGGATCAGAGCCTGGTTCTAACACTCTGTGTAAATTTACCTAAATTGCTCAATTTTTTTGAGGCTTGATTTCTCCATCTGTAAAATATATTTAACAGTGCCTGATGTGTAGAGGAATTTGAGGATTAATAAGAAAATACACATAAAGGGATTGGCATAGCACCTTCCAGGTAGCAAGAAGTGAACACATGATAGCTGCTGATGTTATTACTACTGTTTTAATCAAATTTAGAGAGTTGTTATTTTGTTGCTCTCTCTATCTACTGGAGACATGCTTTTCTCAGAATAAAAAAAAAAAAAAATAAGACAGTTTTATATACTGTGAGTTTAGCAGATGTGTTCATAGCTGTTGATCTACTTGTGCAAATTACTGAAGTTTTCCCAGCACTGCTATATCTTGCTCCTTTGCCAAGACTGTGGTTTGTATTATGAAAGACTGAACCATATCATTTTTTTTTCTTTTTGGAGAGTCTGTGGTATATAGTAGCAGTGACAGCAGCAAATCTGTTTCACTTTTTGTCCTCACTCAATGCTTTGCTTGGTTTAGTTAACCTCTTTTTTCTTAACTCTTCTTAAGAAAATTCCTCATATTTCTTTTTAATTTTGCTTTCTATATATCTTGACACTCATTATCAAGTGTAGAAAACTAAATATTGTTCCTTGAGGAAACTTTTTCACATTTACCTTTTCATTGCTCCATATTCTCTTTTTTTCTGTTCTATCCATGACACAAAGGAATAGCAAGACCTTCACTCGTGTGCCGAGACATGTAGTTTCCCACTCAGTACTTTAGTTGTAGTAGAAAGCTATTTCTGGCATCTCTAATTGAATTCTGAGCTCCCTCTTGAAGCAGTAGAAGTGTCTCACCATCATTGGCTTGCTGAGTTCATGTCATGTCTTCTTTACTCAGTCTGGGGGGACTACACACCTCCTGGTTAGCTTGTCAAGTTCCTTCCACGTTCTGCACTGAGGACACACAAAGAAATCTGTGAATGAAATCTCTGCTGGCTCATGTCAGTGAAGTCTGTAAAATTTAAGGAGAACAAAATAAAGAGGAATACAAATTTTAAGTGAATGTTAAAATGAGGTCAACTGCTGAACTCAGAGAGCTACTTATTGGACCTGGTAAAGAAAGATGTTTTGTTGCTTCAGGGGAAGGATTAGTAAAAGTCACATATAATAAGTTTACTAAAAACAAGCTCATTCATTAGTAGGTTGATACAATAATAGATCAACTCCAGATACCAACTTCATGTTTCTATCTTTTCTCCCATTAAAAGTTTTTTTCTTTGCACCTAGAACCAAAACTACCATTTGACCCAGCAATCTCATTACTGGGTATATACCCAAAGGAACATAAATCATTCTACTATAAAGACACATGCACGTATGTTCATTCTGGCAATATTCACAATAGCAAAGACATGGAATCAACCCAAATGCCCATCAATGATAGACTGGACAAAGAAAATGTGGTACATGTAAGTCATGGAATACTGTGCAGTCATGAAAAGGAATGAGATCATATCCTGTGCAAGGACATGGATGGAGCTAGAAGCCATTATACTCAATAAACTAATGCAGGAACAGAAAATCAAATACTGCATGCTCTCACTTATAAGTGGGAGCCAAACGATGAGAACACATGGACACAGAAAGGTGAACAGCACACACTTGGGCATGCTGTGGGTTGCGGGCGGGGGCAGAGAGAACATCAGGATAAATAGCTAATGCATGCAGGACTTAATACCTAGGTGATGGGTTGTTAGATGCAACAAACCACCATGGCACATGTTTACCTATGTAACAAACCTGAATGTCCTGAACATATGTCCTGGAACTTAAAATAAAATTTAAAAGAAAGCAACATTTCAAAAGAAAACAAAATGACAATGGAACAGTTTTGTTCTTCACAATGTCTCTTCACAATGTCTCTCTTCTTCTCCTCATCTTTGTTTTTCCATAAATGTGCTTCAAAATGTCTTCTGTGTCAGGTGACTGGTGCACTGGATACATGTATTGGTTTTGAACTGCAACACTTTTAGGATAAATGGTTGTGATTTTTAAATTCCAAATGGAATTCAGACTCTATTGGCCACTAGTAAAACACGAGTAGAAGGTAATCAACTAATTGTTTAGCTTTAACTTGGTTTACAAGTTTAGCCAATGAGTTTATTACCCACAAGGAGTGTTTTACTAGTGGTCAATAGAATCTGAGCTCAGTTTAGAAATGAAAAATCACAAATGCTATTTATATTATTGATTCACAGGAGAAAGGTATTTTCTTGCTCTTCTTTTATAAAACTGGTATTTTAAAAATTGATTATTTAGTAGCAGTTTGGAAGAAAGTATGGCTCAGATAGCATTCAAATGTCTCTCTGTGTTATTTTGCTCTTCTGTTTGTCATATATCAAGGACTATTAGACAGCTTGACAACCCTATGGGAATATAATTAAACTGTCAAATATTTATTCAGAATACACTTTGTGTCAGATGCTGGCCAGAATTTACAGTCTTTGTATTTGATTGGTACATTCTCTTCCACAACTCTATATCCTTGATTCCCATGGGGAAAAAGAAACACTGCAATGTCAGACTAGGACAGGAGTCTAACAGAGACTCCTAGATCAGCATAAGCTGAAATGCATATGCATCAAGTTCAGAATAAATCCTGGGAAACAATCCTGATCCTTCACACTACCTCTCAATAAGGTGGTAACATTAAGAAGTCTCCAAACCACGTGTTCTTCCAGATCAGACCTGGTTCTTAACTGGCTTCAGGGTAGAGCATCTATGCATTTCTTTCTTTCTTTTTTTTTTATTTCAAGTTTTAATCAAAGCTTGTATATAAGATTACTTTGTTCCTGCATCTTTTTAATTGTTTCTGGCTTGTATTTGCCCTTCTCCTTTCCTACTTGGTGAGATTTGGCTTTCTGTTCAAGAATCTTTTTGTGGGACACAGGGAGGGGAACATCACACACTGGGGCCTGTCAGGGGGTTGGGGGTTAGGGGAGGGATAGCATTAGGAGAAATACCTAATGTAGATGATGGGTTGATGGGTACAGCAAACCACCATGGCACATGTATACCTATGTAATAAACTTGCACGTTCTGCACATGTATCCCAGAACTTAAAGTATAATAATTTTTTTTTTAAAAAAGAATCTTTTTGCAGTCTTTGTCCAGTTTTAGTCTAGTGATAACCACCTTGCTGGGGTGAATGCCTACATGGACAGCTGAGCCATTAGCCTTTTCCCGCTGCACCCATTCAATGTAGATGACATATTTCTTCCTGTAAACCTGGACTGCTTTGCCAATTTTCTGACTTTTTTTTTTTTTTTTTTTTTGAGACGGAGTCTCGCTCTGTCTCCCAGGCTGGAGTGCAGTGGCCGGATCTCAGCTCACTGCAAGCTCCGCCTCCCGGGTCCACGCCATTCTCCTGCCTCAGCCTCCCGAGTAGCTGGGACTACAGGCGCCCGCCACCTCACCCGGCTAGTTTTTTTTGTATTTTTTAGTAGAGATGGGGTTTCACTGTGTTAGCCAGGATGGTCTCGATCTCCTGACCTCATGATCCACCCGTCTCGGCCTCCCAAAGTGCTGGGATTACAGGCTTGAGCCACATTTTCTGACTTTTATAGTGTCCTCATACAACCCGAACTTCATCATTCTTTCGGATGGCATGGATCACACGTTATACCTTTGTCTCAGCTCTTTGGAAAGTGTGGAAGACATAATCTTCTTGTGAATGTAGGAAGGTGCTTTGAAATGACTTTTGCGGTTCTTGCTTTGGTCGGAAGTCACAAAGGGATTGAACTTCATTTTGGCTGCTCCTGCTTTGGTGATGGCCGCAAAAGGTGCATCTATTCATTTCTAACAAACACTTGTGTATCTTCACCTCTGTGTCATGCAGTGTAATAGATGCTCAAAATACAAAGCTGAATAAGATGAGGTCCTTGCTCTCAGAGTTTATAATGCAATAGGGGAAGCACTGCATCCAACTTATCATATAAAAAAACTGTACAAGACTATAAATGGAGTGAATAATTCTTCTTTGACAGTTAGTGAGGAAGATAATACATGAGCTAATCACTGAGTTATGAATAGAAACTCACTGGTAGTTAAACAGAGCATGATCAAAAACATGGACATGTGAAGCAAATGAAAATGAACTCATTTGCTAAGTTCTAGAATTCAGGAAAGTAAATGAGGTTGGCTATGCAAAGTTGGTTCACTTAGATGTAAAATATTAAAAGGAGCAAAATATGACCAATACATTCTAAGGAATATAATGAAAATTCAGGTATTGGTGGAGTCTATAGGAATAGTGTCAGGAAAGTCCACAAGTTTAATGACTAATAGAATTTGCCAAACGGGCTACTAATATTAATGTTATTCAAAATCATGGGAGTCTGTAATAAGATTTACAAATACCATCAGGAGTAAAATTAACAAGACGAAAAAAGTGGATCTACTTTTACAAAGAAGTAAATTAAATCAACTTCAGTTGTAAGTGGTGATTGCAAGATAGTTTTCTAAGTGATCTTGGACTGATCCAGCTCTCCCCACTTTCTTGCTTATGGTTCTCAAAATTAGTCATAGTATGTGCTGGGAATGCAACATCTTGAGGTAACAAGGGACTGGCTGGAACAGCCTGGGCTCTGTTTCAGTCCCCTAGGAGAACAGGATGTCTTCAACACTTCAGCCCAGCACATCCCATCATCCTGAGGTATAAAACCCAACGTGGGCTGCTTTCTGGGGTTCCTCAGCTGCAGTTCAGGTAGGGTATGGGCAGATGACACTCCATCCATTTTGGACCGCTTTTCTGAGCATTGGGGGACTGAAATATGAGGAATTCTAGGTTTCTGTTGTTTTTTGTTGCTTATCTGTAAGAAACTCTCTTCATATAATTTGTTGTGTGTGTTGAGGGGGGTATTCACTGGACTCAGAGAAGCTGGTAACCAGAGAGCAGCAAACCTACTTTACCCCCAAGACCATAGATCTTAAAACTGATCTGTCCAGATGGAGAAAATCATAGATGCCTGTGTTAGTTAGTTGTATAAAGCTTCATGGGAGTCCCAATCGTAGGATATGAAAAGATGGACAATATAAGTTGAATTTCTTAATAATCTTTATAATGACCAGATGCAAAGAAGTGGAGATAAAAGGTGAATTTGTTGATTGTAGTTTGTCAGTTACCATTTTGTGTTCAGCCACTAAAAACCTCTTGCTAGAGAATAAATTAAAACTTTAATTGCACAGAATTATATAAAACATGTGCTCCAGGAGTGTTTTTCAACCAGGAATTTGAATTGAGAATGAAAGTAAAGAGACTTACAGAAATGAGTTAGCTCCTTTGAAAACACAACTAAAGAATATGAGTAGAATGAACATAAGAGTTAATACAGGTAAGCGTACAGTAACTTTTTTCTTGAACTTGTTTGTGACCTTCACCTTGAGCAGGTCAGCATGAGTACACAGTGTCTTATGATAGGGATCCTTCAAATATTCAGAAGTATCTCCAGTGGCAGAAATGAACATGTAACACAGTTCTGGAAAGTCTTCTAAAATTCATGCTCAACTGTATCTCCCTTTTTAATCTATATTCTGCATTTGTGTCTTATAACTGATTGAAATAATAAGTTGTTTAAATGTGACCAGTTACAAGATACACTTTAATAAAATAAATATATAATTCTTGAAATCCCAGCACTTTGGGAGGCCGAGATGGGCGAATCACGAGGTCAGGAGATTGAGACCATCCTGGCTAACATGGTGAAACCCCATCTCTATTAAAAATACAAAAAAACAAGCCGGGCGTGGTGGTGGATGCCTGTGGTACCAGCTACTTGGGAGGCTGAGGCCGGAGAATGGTGTGAACCCGGGAGGCGGAGCTTGCAGTGAGCCTAGATCACGCCACTGCACTCCAGCCTGGGTGACAGAGCAAGAGTCCATTTCAAAAATAAATAAATAAAAATAGTAATAAAATAAAATAAAAATAACTAAGTATATATCAAGCAAATTGAAGAACTGTGTTCCAGTAAGAGTTTGATAAACACACAAGAGGACAGTGGAACAATGGAATTCTAAATTTCCTGTGTGTATAGATGTGAAGAGGAGAAGGTATAAATCAATTGGCAGTTTAGAGTAAATCTTTTTGTTTGCATATGGCCCAGGAAAGGTACTACAGGTCTGTGATGGCTAATAATGAGTGTTGGGTGGGAGTGGTGGCTCCCACCTGTAATCCCAGCACCTTGAGATGCCGAGGCAGGCAGATCACTATGTCAGGAGTTCAAGACCAGTCTGCCCAACATGGTGAAAACCCATCTCTATTAAAAATACAAAAATTAGCTAGCCATGGTGGCATGCGCCTGTAATCTCAGCTACTCAGGAGGCTGAGGCAGGAGAATCACTTGAACTCGGGAGGTGGAGTTTGCAGTGAGCCCAGATTGCACCACTGCACTCCAGCCTGGACGAAAGAGCGAGACTCCGTTTAAAAAAAAAAAATGAGTGTCAACTTGATTGGATCGAAGGATGCAAAATATTCTACCTGGGTGTGTCTGGGAGGGTGTTGCCAAAGGAGATTAACATTTGAGTCAGTGGACGGGAAGAGGCAGACCCACCCTCAATCTGAGTGGGCACCACCTAATCCACTGCCAGTGCAGCTAGGATAAAAGCAGGCAGAAGAACATGGAAGGACTTGACTTGCTGAGTCTTCTGGCTTTCACCTTTCTCCCATGCTGGATGCTTCCTGCCCTCGAACACCGGACTCCAAGTTCTTTAGCTTTTAGACTTTGGACTTACACCAGTGGTTTTCCAGGGAGTCTCTGGCCTTCTGCCACAGACTGAGGGCTGCACTGTCAGCTTCCTTACTTTTGAGGTTTTGGGACTTGGACTGGCTTCCCTGCTCCTCAGCTTGCGGACTATGTCTATTGCAGGATTTCACCTTGTGATTGTGTGAGTCAATACTCCTTAGTGAACCCCCCTTATATACATCTAATCTATTAGTTCTGTCCCTTTAGAGAACACCGACTAATACAGGGTCTGTTACTGTCCCCTATCTTTGTCATCTGGATGCAGAAGATAAAAGCCATGAAAACCAATTGCAAAATTATCCTGGGCTGTGTTGACTGGGTATTTCAGATCTGACTTGCATTTCTTTACCTTTCACAGGTATATTAAGGCTCTTATGCATAGGCTGTAATATAGCCTCTTCATGCAGCTTTGGGAGAATTCAATCATTTTGTCTCTGGCATAAGATATATCCCAACTTTGTCCATGGGCTGGAGGAAGTAAAAGGAGGATTGTGTGAGGTTCATCACTTTGCTTGGAATGGACAACTAGATGACTTAAGAAAGTTGGCCCACAGTGATAGGTTACAGAATAGGAATATAAACTGTATACACTGCTGAAAGAGTCTGATGCTCCTCCCTGAGCTTGGTAAGGTCCTGGCTCGAATCCTTAGTATGACAAGCAGGGAGGCTGAATATGCTGAAGCTCTGAACCTGGGAAGTGGCCATGGGGAGGCTCTTCTTATAAAGGTATGTTATGTAAAGTTATTAATATGCAAGGCACTGTGTCGAATTGGTTTTGGCCCTGAAAAGGTAAAAAACAGAAAAGTATTTTCAAATCCATGTACGTTGTCTGCAGTTTCCCTCAAGAATATTTCTAGTTTTTGCTTTTGTCTCTGCTTTCATTTTGCCTTTGGAGGAAGAAATTCTATCTAGTCCCAACTTTTGCTATCTAACGTAGGAGTAATTCTGGAATAACCAACTGACAACCTGATTGATTGACCTGAACAATTTTCTATGTTCTTAAATGTTGTACAGTTTAAATTTTATTTATTTATTTACTTATTTATTTTTTAGACGAGAGTCTCACTCTGTCACCCAGGCTGGCATGAAGTGGCACAATCATGGCTCACTGCAGCCTCCACCTTCAGGCTCAAGTGATACTCCCACCTCAGCCTCCCAAGTAGCTGGGACTACAGGTTTGCACCACCATGCCCAGCTAATTTGCTATTTTTCTGTAGAGATGGAGTCTGGCTAGGTTGCCTAGGCTGGTATTGAACACCTGGGCCAGAGCAATCCTCCTGCCTTGGCCTCCCAAAGTATTGAGATTACAGACATGAGCCATTATGCCTGGCTGGTATAATTTTTAAAGGTTATATAAAAGTTAATTGCATAGATTTCCTATAATTTTTTTTTTTTTTTTTGGAGATGGAGTTTCACTCTGTTGCCAGACTGGAGTACAGTGGTGCGATCTTGGCTCACTGCAACCTCCATCTCCTGGGTTCAAGCAATTCCCCTGCCTCAGTCTCCCTAGTATCTGGGACTTGAGGTGCGCACCACCATGCCCGGGTAGTTTTTTTTTTTTTTTTTTTTTTGTATTTTAGTAGAGATGGGGTTTCACCACATTGGCTAAGATGGTCTCAATCTCCTGAACTTGTGATCCACCCACCTCGGCCTCCCAAAGTGCTGGGATTACAGGCGTGAGACACCGCACCCAGCCAATGTCCTGCAATTTATTTAACCAGTTTTCTAATGTTTGGTATTTAGTTTTTTCTAGGTTGTTTTTATTTATTTTGCACCATTATAAAATATATATTTGTTTGTATTTTTATCTTACAGTTTTTTGGTTAAAATTTTAGGAGCGAATATTCTGGGTCACAGAATAAGCTGCTGTACCATTATTTAACTTTTGCTGAAGTTCAATCAACCAGGAGGCAAATCACGTCAAGATCATTTTAGAGAAAAATAACAAAGCCATATCTCTGAATAAAAGGTAACCATGCAAAAACAAATCAATGAAATCTTTTTAGTTAAAGTAAGTGACTATGGAAGTTCAGGGTGGTTTATTGAATATTAGAGTCATTGACTTATTTCTAGCTACAGGGAGATGTAAATATACTCTGGGCTTAGGGGAAACACTGGAAAAGGCCTGGGAACATGGTCTTCTTTCTACTCCTGGAGGAAACATAATTTTTCTTAGAGTGAATATAATATCTCATATCCAGACAGTCATAGAATCCCAATGTACTTGCAGACCTAGGCATAACTATGGGCATGAGAAGGGGATAAACATAGTGGTGTAGCTATAGCAGGAGAAAGTGGAAACAGCAGTTATATGTTTAGATTTGATGGCAGCAACACAGAGAAAGAATGAGAGAAGGAAATAGCAGAAGGCAACAAGAATAATAGTCTAGTAAGGTATACAGAGAGACACAGAAGGTATAGGATCAAAATGAATATAAAAAGAAAAGAGTGACCTAAATGTCCAGCATTGTTAAACTGTTAGAACTAATACAAATTCAGTAAAGCTGCAGGCTCCAGAATCAACATACAAAAATGAGGAGCAACTTACAATTGCTTGACACCATACTCTCAGGTCTTAAAAAGACAGCTTGTTTGTATAGCAGATAATGAGATTCAATATCCAAATTAAGGATAAATGAGACAGAAAAAAATTTTAAATTTCATATTATATTTTTAAACCCCTGGGTCCAAGGATATCTGAAACCTGAAGATGTAAGTCCAGACTTCCTTGTTATACTAAGCCAAAGCAACTCCCTTCACTTCGAGCCTGCGTTCTGCAACTGTTGGGTTGGGTACACTGTATTTGTCAATTATGTCAAGTTAGTTAATCATATTGTTCAACTCTTCTATAACCTTACTGATGTATCTGCTTGTCCTATCAGTTGCTGAGAGGGGTGTCTTAAAATCTCTCAACGTATTTGTGAAACTGACTATGTCTTCTTGAAGGTCTGTAAAATTCTGCATTACATCTTTTGAGGCTATGTTATTAGGTGTATACACATTTAGAATCATATTTTCCTTGTGCCTTAAAGTATCTCTTCGATCTTTAATAATGTGCCTTGGCTTAGAGTCTACAGTGTCTGATATTAGTGTAGTTTCAAGCTTCTTTTAGTGTTGCTCAGTAATTTTTGTCATCTTTTTTTAAATGTTTTTGAATATTAAAATTGAAAACATCTCTTAAAAGCAGCATTGAAAAAGCATAAAAAAGATTAAAATAATCTTCATTTTTAAATTAAAATTTTAGTTCATTTATATTGAAAGTGTTTATATGGTCTGTGCTTAAATCTAGCATCTTCCAATTTGCTTTCTATTTTTGTCATCTGTTCTATGCATTTTTAAATTAATTATTAAATTCTATACTCATTTGTTAGTGACTCTTTTATTATTTTTACTATTATAACATTCCTTAACAAATTAATATCCATCTAGAGATTATGATACTCTCTAATGAAAGCCTAATGTAAATTAAGACTTTTACTATTTTCAGACAAAGCAATGACTTCCAAACTGCACACATGCATGTGCGTGTGTGCACACAAAGACACACACACACACACATACACACAAACCTAAACATTGGGTTACTTTCATTTAGGTTTCCCTACAGCTTTATCCTTACTGCTGCTCTTCTACATACTCTTTCCTCATTTCTATGCTTCCCTCTTTCATCAGTTTCATCTGCCTAAGAACTTTCTGTAGTATTTCACTAGGAAAATGTATGGACTGAGAGTGTCGGGTCAGAAGTGAATACAGCCCTCTTCTGGAGATGCAGATGAGGTATCATTGATACCTATGTCTAAGCTGTTCCAGTTGAAGAGTGGGCAACAGCACACAGCCAAACCCTCTTTTGAATCTCTTCTGGCTCTTGACTTTCTACTACACTGCTATCTTTAAATGTTGGCCTTTGTTTGTTTTTTTCTTGTAAATTTGTTGGAGTTCTTTGTAGGTTCTGGATATTAGCCCTTTGTCAGATGAGTAGATTGCAAAAATTTTCTCCCATTCTGTAGGTTGCCTGTTCACTCTGATGGTAGTTTCTTTTGCTGTGCAGAAGCTCTTTAGTTTAATTAGATCCCATTTGTCAATTTTGGCTTTTGCTGCCGTTGCTTTTGGTGTTTTAGACATGAAGTCTTTGCCCATGCCTATGTCCTGAATGGTACTACCTAGATTTTCCTCTAGGATTTTTATGGTATTAGGTCTAACATTTAAGTCTCTAATCCATCTTGAATTAATTTTCGTATAAGGAGTAAGGAAAGGATCCAGTTTCAGCTTTCTACTTATGGCTAGCCAATTTTCCCAGCACCATTTATTAAATAGGGAATCCTTTCCCCATTTCTTGTTTCTCTCAGGTTTGTCAAAGATCAGATGGCTGTAGATGTGTGGTATTATTTCTGAGGACTCTATTCTGTTCCATTGGTCTATATCTCTGTTTTGGTACCAGTACCATGCTGTTTTGGTTACTGTAGCCTTGTAGTATAGTTTGAAGTCAGGTAGCGTGATGCCTCCAGCTTTGTTCTTTTGACTTAGGATTGTCTTGGAGATGCGGGCTCTTTTTTGGTTCCATATGAACTTTAAAGCAGTTTTTTCCAATTCTGTGAAGAAACTCATTGGTAGCTTGATGGGGATGGCATTGAATCTATAAATTACCTTGGGCAGTATGGCCATTTTCACGATATTGATTCTTCCTATCCATGAGCATGGTATGTTCTTCCATTTGTTTGTGTCCTCTTTTATTTCACTGAGCAGTGGTTTGTAGTTCTCCTTGAAGAGGTCCTTTACATCCCTTGTAAGTTGGATTCCTAGGTATTTGATTCTCTTTGAAGCAATTGTGAATGGAAGTTCATTCCTGATTTGGCTCTCTGTTTGTCTGTTATTGGTGTATAAGAATGCTTGTGATTTTTGCACATTAATTTTGTATCCTGAGACTTTGCTGAAGTTGCTCATCAGCTTAAGGAGATTTTGGGCTGAGACAATGGGGTTTTCTAAATATACAATCATGTCATCTGCAAAGAGGGACAATTTGACTTCTTCTTTTCCTAACTGAATACCCTTGATTTCTTTCTCTTGCCTGATTGCCCTAGCCAGAACTTCCAACACTATGTTGAATAGGAGTGGTGAGAGAGGGCATCCCTGTCTTGTGCCAGTTTTCAAAGGGAATTTTTCCAGTTTTTGCCCATTCAGTATGATATTGGCTGTGGGTTTGTCATAAATAGCTCTTATTATTTTGAGGTACGTTCCATCAATACCGAATTTATTGAGCGTTTTTAGCATGAAGGGCTGTTGAATTTTGTCAAAAGCCTTTTCTGCATCTATTGAAATAATCATGTGGTTCTTGTCTTTGGTTCTGTTTATATGCTGGATTATGTTTATTGATTTGCGAATGTTGAACCAGCCTTGCATCCCAGGGATGAAGCCCACTTGATCATGGTGGATAAGCTTTTTGATGTGTTGCTGAATCCGGTTTGCCAGTATTTTATTGAGGATTTTTGCATCGATGTTCATCAGGGATATTGGTCTAAAATTCTCTTTTTTTGTTGTATCTCTGCCAGGCTTTGGTATCAGGATGATGTTGGCCTCATAAAATGAGTTAGGGAGGATTCCCTCTTTTTCTATTGATTGGAATAGTTTCAGAAGGAATGGTACCAACTCCTCCTTTTACCTCTGGTAGAATTCAGCTGTGAATCCATCTGGTCCTGGACTTTTTTTGGTTGGTAGGCTATTAATTGTTGCCTCAATTTCAGAGCCTGCTATTGGTCTATTCAGGGATTCAACTTCTTCCTGGTTTAGTCTTGGAAGAGTGTAAGTGTCCAGGAAATTATCCATTTCTTCTAGATTTTCCAGTTTATTTGCGTAGAGGTGTTTATAGTATTCTCTGATGGTAGTTTGTATTTCTGTGGGGTCGGTGGTGATATCCCCTTTTTCATTTTTAATTGCGTCGATTTGATTCTTCTCTCTTTTCTTCTTTATTAGTCTTGCTAGTGGTCTGTCAATTTTGTTGATCTTTTCAAAAAACCAACTCCTGGATTCATTGATTTTTTGGAGGGTTTTTTGTGTCTCTATCTCCTTCAGTTCTGCTCTGATCTTAGTTATTTCTAGCCTTCTGCTAGCTTTCGAATGTGTTTGCTCTTGCTTCTCTAGTTCTTTTAATTGCGATGTTAGAGTGTCAATTTTAGATCTTTCCTGCTTTCTCTTGTGGGCATTTAGTGCTATAAATTTCCCTCTACACACTGCTTTAAATGTGTCCCAGAGATTCTGGTATGTTGTATCTTTGTTCTCATTGGTTTCAAAGAACATCTTTATTTCTGCCTTCATTTCGTTATGTACCCAGTAGTCATTCAGGAGCAGGTTGTTCAGTTTCCATGTAGTTGAGCGGTTTTGATTGAGTTTCTTAGTCCTGAGTTCTAGTTTGATTGCACTGTGGTCTGAGAGACAGTTTGCAACAAACAAACAACCCCATCAAAAAGTGGGCAAAGGATATGAATAGACATTTCTCAAAAGAAGACATTCATACAGCCAACAAACACATGAAAAAATGCTCATCATCACTGGCCATCAGAGAAATGCAAATCAAAACCACAATGAGATACCATCTCACACCAGTTAGAATGGCGATCATTCAAAAGTCAGGAAACAACAGGTGCTGGAGAGGATGTGGAGAAATAGGAACACTTTTACACTGTTGGTGGGATTGTAAACTAGTTCAACCATTATGGAGAACAGTATGGCGATTCCTCAAGGATCTAGAACTAGATGTACCATATGACCCAGCCATCCCATTACTGGGTATATACCCAAAGGATTATAAATTATGCTGCTATAAAGACACATGCACACGTATGTTTATTGCAGCACTATTCACAATAGCAAAGACTTGGAATCAACCCAATTGTCCATCAGTGACAGATTGGATTAAGAAAATGTGGCATATATACACCATGGAATACTATGCAGCCATAAAAAAGGATGAGTTTGTGTCCTTTGTAGGGACATGGATGCAGCTGGAATCCATCATTCTTAGCAAACTATCACAAGAACAGAAAACCAAACACCGCATGTTCTCACTCATAGTTGGGAACTGAACAATGAGATCACTTGGACTCGGGAAGGGGAAAATCACACACCGGGGCCTATCATGGGGAGGGGGGCGGGGGGAGGGATTGCATTGGGAGTTATACCTGATGTAAATGACGAGTTGATGGGTGCAGCACACCAACAAGGCACAAGTATACATATGTAACAAACCTGCACGTTATGCACATGTACCCTACAACTTACAGTATAATAATAATAAATAAATTAAAAAAAAAAAAAAAAAAAAAAAATGTTGGCCTTAGTCCCTAATACTCCCTGTCAGACTCCCAGATCTTTATTTTATTTTTATTTTTTATTTTTTATTTATTTTTTTTTGAGACGGAGTCTTGCTCGGTAGCCCGGGCTGGAGTGCAGTGGCCTGATCTCAGCTCACTGCAAGCTCCGCCTCCCGGGTTTACGCCATTCTCCTGCCTCAGCCTCCCAAGTAGCTGGGACTACAGGCGCCCGCCACCTCGCCCGGCTAGTTTTTTGTATTTTTAGTAGAGACGGGGTTTCACGGTGTTAGCCAGGATGGTCTCGATCTCCTGACCTCGTGATCCGCCCGTCTCGGCCTCCCAAAGTGCTGGGATTACAGGCTTGAGCCACCGCGCCCGGCCAAGATCTTTATTTTAGATGCCTGGATTGAAAATTGCATGGCTTTATGTCTGGCAATTTACTTGACTTCTCTATGGCTGAAACAAACTCACAGGGACAAGATTAATCTGGTTAAACTCAAAAGATTGGAAGTTTTAGTGAATGATACTTGTAAGATGATTTATATTGAACAAAAATTACCTTCTAAATAATACAAATTCTCCAACACCATGCAAATTATCCATCAGTACATATAATTTTCTGTGAAAATACTGAATTATGTTGCTGATTTTATAAAATCTAGACCATTTAACATTTTTAAAGATTGAATTTCAAATATGTTCAATGTATACACATTCTAAGTACAAAAAGTTACTGACAATTGTTCAATGGGTTTTGTCTACACTATTCAGTTATAACATTCCTTTGAGTGAAAAAGCACTTCATGTTCTCAGCATAAAGTTCTTTATTACTGAGAGTGTGCTTTTCCCCTGTCTGAATAGCCTGAATTGAGTTTTATTTTGAGTTTTGTATCTGCTTCAAATATTGTTGGCACACAGGCAAAGCTTTATGAAAATACAGAGGTTGTAAATGCCATTTTTCTATTCTTGAAACATGTCTGTAAATGACAGATGATTATTGATTTGTTGGTAGAAAAATGCACAAAAAGTTCCAAGACCTGACTGCCACATAAACTCATATATTTCTTATATGTAGTAGAAAAATAACAGACATTATATACTTTTCAACTTGTGACAATGGAACTGATAGCGTTCTTGTTCCCATCTGTCCTTCCATTTTGATTCTTGGACTAGTCTCATAAGTATGCCCCTTTCCAACTCCAGCTCTCTACCACATACCTTGACCTGAAAACAGGTAAGATGATACTTTACAAAGCATTATACTAAAAGAAAACCCAGCTGTGCTTTTAACAAGTTGATCTACTGAAGAAAAACCAAATGCAACTTATACCAAAATATATCTTTATCTTTCTGAGTCCATCAGAGATGAAAAACAGCTCCCCTCTCCACCTTTTACCTAATCAAAAGCTTAAATCTGTTCACAGGCTTTACAGCCCAGCATTGTACTATTGTATATTGATTGCGCCAGAGGGCACCTCCTTGTGGAGAACAATTGATTTTTCTTTGTTAGCAAGCGATTTTAATAGTCTTTCTACAGCCTGTCATGTTTCAAGGCCCCAGAAGCAAGATGCACCTGTTACTAGAACTTAGTGATCAATCGTTCAATCCACAGAAAATGTGCCTCTCTGCTGTGTGAACACCCCTCCACAATAATTATTCAGAAGGTGACTTTAACTTGTTTTGATAAATATGCCGCTTGGGAGTCTCAGGTGGGTTGCTTAAGCATTTTTACCTCTGAGCCTGAAATTAGGTGTTTTGTTAAATTGCCATTAAGATAGCATAGTCACAAGAACAGATTTTTGCCGTTTAATGTTACTTTAGCAGCTTCATGCCAAACTTCCTTGCCAAAGAAACTAGCCCAAAGTAAAGGTCATTGCTTTGAAGAATGAATAATGATAAAACTCTGTTTGTATTGCCCTTGATATTTGAAAATGGCTCTTCTGGCTAATTGTGAGGTGTGACTAAATAGTCAAAGGTAGGATCTGTAGTTTAATTCTGCACAATTGCTATCTGTTCTCCTTGACCAGTAGTGACCACTGTTTCCTTAAGGTTATATAAAGTGTCTCTTATTGTTTTTTTCCTCTTCATGAATCAAGCTCAAATAGTTTCTCTGTGTGTAGGGAGACTTCTCTGTGATCTATAAGCATATGAAAGTCTTTAAAAACTTCTTGAAAACCTTTAAAAAGCTTGTCAGCACTATAAATAACAATAGGTTATCTAGGTGTCCTAGACAACAATATTATTAGCTATCACTGGTTAGGACATTGCATATATTATCTTAATCAACTTTCAGTCAAATACTTTAGGGTAGGGATTACATGTCATGCTTTATAAATGAGAAAATTTGAGGGAAATTTGTGAAAGGTTAATTTTGTCAGGTTATATAAATATGGACGTATGTGACAAAATCAGAATTTGGATTCAAGTCCATTCTCTTAATCAATACTGTACTATTTCTCATCACTATGGTGAAAATAGGACCTAGAAGTGTAGACGCCTTGCTTGGATCTTAACCTGCATTAAAATCCCTGTCACCTCTAGAATATAGAACTAGAGTATAGAAGACCAAACCTTCTCTTCAACCCAGTAGACTTTTTATTTTTTGTGTGTGTGTGGTGAGACAGAGTCTCACTCTGTTGCCCAGGCTGGAGTGCAGTGGTGCTATCTCAGCTTGTTGCAGCCTCGACCTCCCGGGCTCAGATCATCCTGTCACCTCAGCCTCCCAAGTAGCTGAGACTACAGGCTTGCGCTGCTAAGCCCGGATAACTTTTTTTTTTTTTTTTTTTTTTTTTTAATTGTACAGACAGGATTTTGCCATGTTGGCCAGGCTGGTTTCAAACTCCTGAGCCCAGTGATCCGCCCTTCTTGGCTTCCCAAAAGGCTGGGATTACAGGAGGCATGAGCCACGGTGCCCATCTTACAGCAAACATTTTTTGATGTTTGTTGAATACCAGGCAACTTGATAGACTCTGGGGTAACAAATTGAGAAATATACAATCCCTGATTTCAAGAAACTAGTCAGGAAGTAGAAAGAAGGAATGGTTACTAAGAGGCTCAGCAGGGGAAAACATCTCAGCCTAGAGGTAGGAAATGTTTCGTGGAAGATATTGCTTCTGTATAAAGCCTAGAAATACAAAGAGGGCTGTTATGGGCTGAATTGTGTCTGTCTACAAATTCATGGCGAAGTCACATGTGTGTCATATGTTGAAAGGATAACTCCTCTTGCTTCAGAAAGTGATTGTATTTGGAGAAAAGGCCTTTGCAGATGTAGTCAAACTAAGATGAAGTCATTAAGGTGGGCTCTAACCTAGTCAGACTAGTGTCCTCATAAGAAGGGAAAATTTGGACAGAGAGACACAGGGAGAAGACCATGTGAAGCTTAGATATATGTTGCCATAAGTCAGTGAATGCCAAACATCACCAGCAAATCACCAGGAACTGAGGCAAAGGTATGAACAGATTCTCCTTCACAACCCTCAGAAGGAACCAACTCTTTCAAATAGACTTCTGGAAATTTGCTAACCTTGGTTTCAGACTTCTGATCTCTAGAACTGTGAAGCAATAACTTTCTGGTTTTGAAGTCACCTAGTTTGTGGGTCCTCTCTTACCGCAGCTCTAGCAAACCAATGAAAGGGTTTTGATAAGAATAATGGTAGAGAGAGAGAGATGCAGAGCTTTGTTTTGGTTTGCTTTTATGTGAAAGAAAGAACAAGGAAAACTTGAAGACAAGGAAATGTTTGTAGTCTGAGGAGGCAGTAAGGAGCCTCTGAATGTCTATGAGTAAGCAGCAGTGTGGCATTTTCAGAACTGTGTTTTAGTGAAGTTTCTCTCACATCACAAGTAGGAAGACCAGCAAAGCTCACCTTGAGACTGTTTTGTAGCTGCAAGTTAGTGAAAACGAAGGGAAGGGATGCTTGATGTGAGGAAATTATTTTTGAAACTGAACACTCTTTAAAGAACTAATCAACTCTGACCTTTATGTTTGTAAACCACTGGAGGGGGGCGGGAAAATAGATGAGAAAACAGGTTCCAGTCATTTTACCTGAGGGATCAGAACCAAGACTAATGATGCAATATGTTAGATCAACAGAAGAAGAAATGCTTTGAAAATACTCCTGTCTTGTTCCACATGTTTAGGTCTCATGAAGTTAGAAAGATCCTTTAGATGGTGAATCAGCAGATCTGGATTTTAGAATCAGCTTGCCAAAGAACTGTATAACCAGTTAAATAAATGACTGAATTTCCTGATTTCAGTTTTCCTTTTTCTTTTTAAGCTTTTAAGTTCAGGAATACATGTGCAGGTTGTTGCATAGGTAAACTTCTGTCATGGGGATTCGTTGTACAGATTATTTCATCACCTAGGTATTATTAAGCCTTCTACCCATTAGTTATTTTTCCTGATCCTCTCCCTCCTCCCACTCTTCGCCTTCCAATAGACCCCAGTGTGTGTTCTTTTTTTAAAAAAATAAAAGAAAATGGTGGATGTATTTGTAGTTACATTCCTTCCAGTTCTAATAAACAGTCTTAAGGAATGTGGTAAGCTTACTTCCGCTTTAGATGTGTGCTGTTTCATCTTGTTTCTCTCTCTCAGTGTTTCTATTCTGTATTAGTGCAACCAAACTTTTGAATAAAATTGAACTCATAATTTTCTCACTAAATCTGAATGTCCTAACCATTTGAAGTGAATTTATGTGTGGCCATAGTCACAGATGCTATAAGCATACATAAATGTGTTAAAATTAGAGCAGAAGAAGGGAAAGACAACAAATGAAGTAGATGTCACAGAATTTTTTTTTAAGTAAAAAGTTCAGAAACCAAGTAACCTTTCAGAATAAAATAGATAGAGGATAACTAAGAAGAAAAAGGTACAGGTGTGGGAAATGATGAAGGTCAGTGTAAGCAAGTGGCACGCAGGCGATGAACAGGTGCAGCAAGAGGTGCAAAAATGAATGATCTATTATGGAAAAGTCACATCAAGGGTCTGTTTTTGTCTCTGTTACCCGAGGCGACTAGATGCACTAAGTGAAATACATCAGTGCAGATTACTAACACCTTACCAATTTAAGAGAGGTTAACAGCAATAGAAGATAAAATGGTGATGCAGCCTTAAATGCTATTTTCATAAGTGATGCTTTAATAAGACTGAACAAATCATTTGCCACAGCAGTTAAAAGGAGTCAAGGATTACAGACTAGGGCCTGTGGGCCAAATCTGACTGACTTCTGGTTTTGGAAATAAACTTTCACTGGAACACAGCCGTGCCCATTTGTGTACATATGTCTATGGCTGCTTTTGTGTTACGATGGCAAAAAATGGTTTAAGTAGTTGCAAAAGAAGGCATACAGCTCCAAAAGCTGAAAATATTTACTATTTGGCCTTTTACAGGAAAGACTTCTGACCACTGCTCTAGAGGGTTTCTAACAAACCTTTTAGAAAATTCTCAGCGCCTAGAATTTAACTGCTTGGGTTAAAAATACTTTTTTCTTCTGCCTACTCACTCTGTGGTCTTGGACTTGATATTTACCACTCTTCAACTTTTAGTTTTCCTCATGTATAAAACAGATACAATAAACGTTTTTCACAAATAGAGTTCTTGCTAGGACCAATTAAAGAATCTAAGCAATCTAAGCACCACTGTGCTCACGTCCACATCTATCTAGGCTACTGATTTCTTTTCATGTTTTTTTCTCCCAGGGACTGCTGCAGTTTCCATCAACCAAGCAGACACTTCAGAGATACTTTTGTGACCACCAGGCATTACAAGGATCCTCAAAGTTCCAAAATTCCCCAGATATTTGTACTAGTTTAGGATAGAATGCCTCACACCATCATCTTGTTTTAGAATTTGTTAGATGCGTACCAAAACACTACAAGTTGTGCTCCAAATGTTTATTTCTATTTATTTATTTTTAATTTGTATAAATTTAGAGGATACAAGTGTAATTTTGTTACATGTATAAGTTGCATAGTGGTGAAGTCAGGGCTTTTATGGTACTCATCACCCAAAGAATGCATATTGTACCCCTTTCCAGTGACATTGCTCTGTGGGTATTAACTCAGGGTCATATATAGCCATTAAGACCTAGGTAGAAATTCATAGTGTGGGGCCAGAGACAGTCTGACAGGAGGCTAGCCTAAGAATCACTCTTCCCTTCTGAAAATAAAATGTTATATGGAGTCAAGCTGGTCATTGATAGCTCCCTTTTCTCTCGGAATGAGTTTTCATGTGGCACATTCTCAGTTCTCCATGCAGAGTGTTCCTAGTTGCTCTTTATCGTTTTGGCAGACAGTACCAAAAATACCAGAATTTCAAAAGATGACACAGCATAGGCTAAAGGTGGTGACACTTTTGCCACTTCCTACTGTTTTGATCTTATACTACTCAAAATAGGGATTCCTGAATATATTTAGAAATAGTCCCCTATGTCCTTAAGATAATGTCAATTGCTAATATTCACTGGACATTTGCTATATGCCAGGTACTGTGCTAATCACACTGATGTATTATCTTATTTAATTCTCTAAAAATTCTGAGGTATTGTCATTATTTCTACTTTATAATAGGAAAATTACAGAAATGGCCTGAGGTCACAGTTCGTGATGGAACAAGGCCTTGAACCAGGGCTTTTTCATTCCAAAGCCCTTGCCTTTGAGCACATCCTGTACTGTTTCTCAATATCAGTAATTATTGAATTGTGTCTTACAAAAAATGACATGTTGAAGTCCTAATTCCCAGCATCTCAGAATGTGACCTTACTTGGAAATACGTTCTTTGCAGTTGTAATAGTTAAGATGAGGTAATAGTGGAGTAGGGTAGCTCTTTAATCCAATATGACTAGTGTCCTTATAAGAAGACAGCCGTGTGAAGACAGAGAGGCACAAATGGAGAATGCCATTTGACAAACGAGGCAGAGATTGGATTTATATAGCCATAGGTCAAGGGTTACCAAAGATTGCTAGCAAACCACCAGAAGGTAAAAAGAGGCAAGGAAGGACTTCCCTTCAGAAGGATCATGGTCCTGCCAACACCTTGATTTTGGACTTCTAGTCTCCAGAATTGTGCGAAAATAAATTTCTGTTGTTTTAATCCACCTGGTTTCTGGCATTTTTCTGCATCAGCTCTAGAAAAACAGTACAGCCATATAAATAGAGAAACTCTAAGGAAAAAGACGATGTGCTATAAACGGAGAATCTAAAATGTAACATAGCCTAAGAGGAATGAGAGACTCCAAACATAAAACAACTTTCTGAGTGTGATGGTTAATACTGAGTGTCAATTTGATTGGATTGAAGGATACAAAGTATTGATCCTGGGTGTGTCTGTGTGGGTGTTGCCAAAGCAGATTAACATTTGAGTCAATGGGTTGGGCATGGCCAAAGGAGATTAACATTTGAGTCAGTGGGCTGGGGAAGGCAGACCCACCCTTAATCTGATTGGGCACCATCTAATCAGCTGCCAGCAAGGCTAGAATATAAGCAGGCAAAAAAATTGAAAAGAGACTGGCCTAGCCTCCCAGCCTACATCTTTCCTCAGTGCTGGATGTTTCCTGCCCTTGAACATTGGATTCCAATTTCTTCAGTTTTGGAACTCAGACTGGCTCTCCTTGCTCCTCAGCCTGCAGATGGCCTATTGTGGGACCTTGTGATCACGTGAGTTAATATTTAATAAACTCTCCTTTATATACATATATATATACATATATATATATATATTCCATTTGTTCTGTCTCTCTAGAGAACCTTAATACACTAAGGAAAAGAGGAAGAGGACCACAAAAACAAAGAAAAGAAAGAAAAAAGTAAACAAAGTAATCTGGTTGTAAAATGAGTTCGCTAATTTTCTGGTGACATCTGATTTTAATGGGATATTCACAAAAAAATGAAAGCAGGGATGTAAAACCAAAGTAAATAAATACCTATAACTCATTATGAACAAGGTTAATATTTAGGGGTTTGGTGGTGGTGACTGAGGAGAAGGAATTACAGAAAATTAAAGACCAAAACAAAATAAGTAAAGGTTGGATTTAATGTAAACCTCAAATTTAAAATAATATTCCTATGTGACATCATAGAAATGGCACCCAAAATAATAAAAATAAAACTACAGCAATAATTTAGATCTATAACTATAAATTATCTGATGGAAAAATAGCTAAACTGTTCTCTATTGAAATAGTTTATGATTGTTACCTATTTCATCTCAGCTGGTCTCCCTATATCTAAATACTGGAATAGAGCATTAGGGTGTCCCAATTCTGCAGTGGGCTCAAACTAATTACTATTGGTTTTCATATGGTTCTGAATAATAGAAACTTCTAATATGCAGATGCTTTCAAAGATTCATACAAATGTTAATGTATTTTAAAAAACTAGAGAGTGGTATCAGTCACAGTTTGAACTATGTTCTCTGCTCTACGATGTCACAGCTTATCCCAAATCGTGGGCGAATCAGAAGAACATTTATCTCATTATCAATCTCATATCACTTAGTTTGTAATACTCGTGTGGCACTTATTATTATCTGTTTGCTAGTTTAATCATCTGGCTTGGCTGGATTATCTGCTATTAGCACAGCATCATAATTGCTTTCTTTATCACAGAAATAAGATTGGAACTATATTTTTCAAAATTGCCTTTTCTGTAAGGCACCAGGTTAGAGTTTATCAACATGAAACACTTGACTGAAATTTAGAATGTGAAGAGCAGTGGCTGTTATTCTTCTCAGGAAGAAGCAGCCAGACACATGGACAGATGTTACTCGCCCTGTAGCTTGGATGATTGTCTTAGTTTGCTCCGACTGTCAGAACAAAATGTCATAGACTGGGTGGCTTAAACAACAGCCATTTATTTCACTAATTCTGGAAGCTAGGATGTCCAAGATCAAGCTACCTTCATGATCAAGCTCTGGAGAGGGCCCTCTTCCTGGCTTACAGATGGCTGCCTTCTTACTGTGTCCTCACTTGAAGGAGAGGCAGAAAGCTGTGTTGTCTTAGAAGGACACTAATCCCATCATGTGGGCCACACTCTCATATCTCATTTAAACCTAATTATCTCCCAAAGGCCCCACATTAAAAACCATCACATTGCGGGGTTAAGGCTTCAACATGTGAATTTTGAGGGCACACCCTGAATCCACAGCAGCTGAAATGAGTGAGAACATTCCAGAGAGTCTTGAGAATTACACCACCCTCTGGAAGAGTTTTTGAGAACCACACCTTTGGTGCTTTAGTTTGAGATTGAATGTACCAATTTTCCTGACCTTAGCTCCCCACCCTTCCCAGTGATTGTTTAAATCTTTAGTTTCCTTTACTGTAATCCTTCGAACTTAGAATGCAAGGGGTAACTTCTGTTTTTATTAACTGAACTCTGATGGCTACACGAATCTTTTGTAATTTAGAACTAGGAAATCCTATTGAAGTAACTAGTTCTGTTGAATTTACAGCTTCTTCTTTCCCAGCCACTAGCCAACCCACAACTTCTCATTGTACCTCCTCTCTCTAAGCAGATTGTTACCACATTTGCTGCTGGGTAAGGCAATCAAAGTCAATTTAACCTTGAGAACGTTTGACACTTTGGCTGGAATCTCTCAACAGTGGTTAAACATGTGTTGGCCTTCAACGTACAGAAATGAGATTCCACTACTGTGATTTGTACCATAGATACATTTGTGTCCGGAATTGGTGGATTCTTGGTCTCACTGACTTAAAGAATGAAACTGCAGACCCTCGCGGTGAGTGTCATAGTTCTTAAAGATGGTGTGTCCGGAGTCTGTTCCTTCAGATGTGTCCACAGTTTCTTTCTTCTGGTGAGTTCGTTGTCTCACTGACTTCAGGAGTGAAGCGGTACCCCTTCATGGTGTTACAGCTCTCAGCTCTTAAAGGCAGCACGTCTGGAGTTGTTAGTTCTTCCTGGTGGGTTCATGGTCTCACTGGCTTCAGGAGTGAAGCTGCAGACCTTCGCAGTGAGTGTTACAGCTTGTAAAGGAGGTGTGGACCCAAAGAGTGAGCAGCAGCAAGATTTATCATAAAGAGAGAAAGAACAAAGCTTCCACAGTATGCTGGAAGCTTGGGCAGCCTGCCTCTATTCCCTTATCTGACCCCACCCACATCCTGCTGATTGGTCCATTTTGCAGAGAGCGAATTGGTCCATTTTACAGAGAGCTGATTGGTCCATTTTCACAGAGTGCTGATTGGTGTGTTTACAATATCTGAGCTAGACAAAGAGCGCTGATTGGTGCCTTTACAATCCTTTAGCTAGACACAGAGTGTTAGACAGAAAAGTTCTCCAAGTCCCCACTAGATTAGCTAGATACAAAGTACTGATTGGTGTATTTACAAACCCTGAGCTAGACACAGGGTGCTGATTGGTGTGTTTACAATCCTTGAGCTAGACACAGAGTGCTGATTGGTGTATTTACAATCCCTTAGCTAGACACAAAGATTCAAGTCCCCACTAGCCTCAGGAGCACAGCTGGCTTCACCTGCTGGATCCCGCACTGGCAGCAGGCGGAGTTGCCCACCAGTCCAGCACCATTTGCCCGCACTCCTCAGCCCTTGGGCAGTGGATGGGACCAGGTGCTGTGGGGCAGGAGATGGTGCTCCTTGGGGAGGCTCTGCTGAGCAGGAGCCCACAGCATGGGGGAGGCTTGGGCGTGGCAGGGTGCAGATCCCAAGCCCTGCCCCGTGGGGAGGCAGCTGAGGTCCGTGAGAATTCTAGCACTGCAGGTGGTGGGCCCTCACTGCTGGGGGACCTAGCACAACCTCCGCAGCTGCTGGCCCCCATGCTAAGCCCCTCACTGCCCGGGGCCAGGGGTGCTGGGCCTCCACTCTGAGTGCAGCCCGCCGAGCCCGTGCACACCCGGAACTGGCGCTGTCCCACAAGCACGGTGGGCAGCCCTGGTTCCCGCCCATGCCTCTCCCTTCATACCTCCCTGCAAACAGAGGCAGCCGGCTCCAGCCTCGGCCAGCCCAGAGAGGGGCTCCCTCAGTGCAGTGGTGGGCCGAAGGGCTCTGCAAGCATGGCCAGAGTGGACGCCAAGACCGAGGAGGCCCGGAGAGCAAGGGCTGCTAGCATGTTGTCACCTCTCACACTGTGTCTTCTGTATTTTCTACTCAGCAATCAGCACCCCATTTCACAGCTAGCACCCTGAAATATGTCCATTGCAAAATGGATTTTTCCCTTGCCCGAGAAGGGAATCTCCATATAAGAACCTGAAGATACCTGGATGGATTGAAAGCAGATGGAAAAAATATTGAAAGGAGAAATACTGGACGTCTTGCTTCAGTCAAAACATATTTCTAGCATCGCACTCTGGATCCTGACTGATGTTGTGGGAATGTCCTTCACAGACCTCTTGGACTCCTCCTGCATGTCTTGCCAGTATGCCATGAATGCAAGGCACTGACTGCTCTTTAAGGGAACCATTTCCCAAGGCTGTGTTTACAGACAGCATCTTCAGGGGATTAGGTAATGTCTTCATGACAAGCAGCAGCCTTGCTTACTGCTTACTATGAAAATTGTAGATCTCCTAGGCGCAGTGTTCTTCCCCTGTAACAAAATCCACTGTGCATCTATCCGGGCATTCTGCACCACCCCCATGGACTTGGGAGCGGGCAGCAAGAGAAATCGACTCAAACATGTTGATGCTCATGCTGCTTGCTGTGCCATGCATGATTAATGAAGTTCTTTGTCTCGAAACCAGGAGTCTCCTGTCTCCTGCCAGTATCTATGAAGCAGAAACAGGCAAACTTATTAGTTTTAAGCAGGATAAAATCAAATTCCAGACCTGATAACTGGGGCACACAATTTGCATCTCACATACTAAAAAGGGGCTCCCAGTTCCATGCTTTCTTTTTCTGTTAGGTGATGAGCTTCACGAAGATAGAAACTTCGATTTTATTTTATTCAATTTTGTAGCCCAATAGCTTTATATATTTTGCAACTGTATCAGCACTCATTAAATATTTACTGAATAAGTTAATGAAAGGTATGAATACATCCTGCTTTCAACACCTCAAAACATTCATTAGAATACCACAAAATCTCTGTGGAAATATAGATTAACATCCTTTATCTTTGAAATTCTGATTTAGTAATTTTGATTTTTTTAAATGTGAGAATTAAAGTTACTTTGTGAAGTAACTTGTAAGTTACAGGTTCTCAATATTAATCACCTACTTCTCCATCCCATATTTCCAAATAATTCATTTTTTAAAACAAACTATAAGCAATCTCTGCTGTCTGGATTTTTTTTTCATGTTAATAATTTCAACTTAATAATGCTCACAAATAACTGCAGTTTCCTTAAAAGATTCTGACTGTCCTGGTAAAATCTCTGTGGAATAAAATCAGGCGTTTATGAGTTCAAGGAACTGTTACTTCTCTTGCTTTCTTAAAGTAAAAGCATCATTGCTGTCAACTACTATTGGCTGAGAACTTTATATCTTGAATGGCATAGATGCTACCTCTTCTTTACCACTTCTGCATTATCATGCCTGTTGGAATACAACTATCTCTAACTTTGTAAGTAATGATTCTTACAGTAACCATGTACGTTGTGAGTTTTCAGACATTTTTTTTTCCCCCAGACAGCCCAAGGACCCCCTGTAATTATCCCCAGAAATTCAGCAATTACATATCACTGGAAGCTCCTGGTGCCCTCTGAAGCCTAATTAACACCCAGTCTCTGATTCCACAGCTGAGAGACATGGTTTCGTGGTTCTGCCTTGGAGAGGCTGGCAGTAAGCCAGTAAAAGTAAACCAGTAGGTAGGTAAGAGTCAAGTGAAATGCGCCAACATGGTTTGCCAGCCTCTGAAGTAAGAGCTTAGCTCTTTGGTTTTGGAATGGCAGAATACATTTTGGTTTTAATTTGCTAATTTGTGGTTCAAAATGCCTCAAGATTTAGTCAAGGATTAATCCTGTGGTTTAACTTCCTTTTTCCTGGGGGTATGAAATGTTTGAGTCAAGCCACCAACCCATATCCCAGCAAATGAAACCTATTTGCATTTCTCATGTGTGTAAGCCTAGTAAATGTTGATTGCTTCCAGCTCACTGACACAGCAGCAGTGTGCTTTCCATTTTGTTACCAAATAATAAAACCTCAAACAGAGGCACTGTCTCTGGGCTTAACAGGAAGCATGACTCACACCTCCAACCATGAGAAGGGGAAACAGCAGTGATGCACTTAACTTGTTTAAAATGCTTGTTAGCATCAACTTTGTAACATACATTAGAAACGGTGGTCTTCCCAGCACAGTCTCTCCTGCTGAGCGTGGTTAGGGGCTGAAGGGTAATTTTACTTCAATAAGAGAGTGTGTGAAATAACATACTGTGTTCTAATGGGCCCAGCAGAAGAACCCCACCATAAGGATTTTATAATTATAGATTTATTTTTCTGCATCTCTGCTTATGTATCAGGATTTGTTTCTAGTCGAAATGCAAGAAAATTCCACAACCAAACAAAAACCACCACCACAACCACCACAAAAACATATCTCACGTCAGCTTAAACAATAAAGCTAATATTTGGTTAGTGGACTTCAGGCAGTATTTGAAGATCAGGCTTGTGCTCTGTATTCTCTAATTTTCTCAGGCATTTCTCCCTCCCTTCCTTCCTTCCCTCTCTTCTTTTCTTTTCTTTTCTTTTCTTTTGCTGTTGTAGTTTGCTTGTTTTGTCATAGTAAGAAAATGGCTGCAGTGGTGTCAGGGTGCCTATCTCTAACCACAAGATCTGGAATAATAGAGCTTTTTATCTTTATTCAACTGCTGAATAAAAGTATTAGGCTTTACTGATTAGACAAAATTAGGTCATTCATATCCCTGCCTCTGAACCAACTACTAATCACTGTGGACAATGTAGGGCTTAGGCCTGTATCCCTGACCATCCTGAACCTGTGAAAGCAAAAGCAGTTTACTGGATGAGGCCGCTTAGCCCTTTCCCATCATCCCCCAGAGATAAGAGAGGGCGTGTCCTGCCAAAGTCAGCTAAATCCAGGACACAACAGCATGGCAGTTACATGGTGCTTCCAGGGAGGAAATTCACAATGTCACTATAGTGTGCAACCCAGTATTGGCCTAAATTGTGGAACTTTATGTTGCTGACCTCAGTGTTAGCAAAATTATCTTTGTGATTTTGCCAAATCTCCTAATCTGATCCCTCAGTTGTACATCCATTTTCCTTTTACAGTGGATGTTTCCTACAGAACTACTCCTGGGCTTTAGCTGTGTGCGTGTATGTGTGTGTGTCTGTTTTAAATTTGAATCTAGTTTATGCAACCTCATTCCAACACCAAAAATAATTCAGTCACTTAAGTGCCATATGGAATAAATAAATGTTTCAAAACAAATCAAACTTAATTCCCTGTAAAAATCCTCAGCATTGGTTACTCTGATTCAATATGTAAGGCCAGCAAAGGCCCAGGCTATTGGCAGGCATGTAAAGGAGAAATGAAAGGAATTAGAAAGCAAGAGACTAAAGTCACTTTATGAATTGATGAAGTGATGGCAGGATTGTTATTTTTATAATTTATGAGAATAAAAAAAAATATGGGTTTGCTGCTGAAAATTGGCTGATGATCAGAGCCTGCCGAGTCACGCCAGGGCACATGCACTGTGTATATGAGGGAGTAGATCATCCAGACTCTCACATTAGAAAATAACCAAAATTGGAGGGAAATCTTACCACTCAGTTCTATTGAATTCAAGAAACAAATATTGATTAAGCACTCTGGGAAAAGGGAGAGATTGAGTCTGTCATCAAGGAGCTTACTATATTTTAAAGAAATGATATAATTATCTAACAGTTAAAAAAATTTAAAAACACAAGTCACAAGTCTCATTTAGAAGGAGGGGTTGATAGAGGTTGTCAGTAGTGATATCTACCCTGTATAAGAAAATTAATCAAATAAGATGTCTGTGATTTTATGTTCTCAAAAGAAATAAAAGTGCAAGCTGTGAGTTAAACTTTATAGTTTTAAGTTTACTGATAAAGTCAAAGAAGAAGAGAAAGAATTATTTATATTTCTCAAAATCTCTGTTCCTAAGTGCACAGCGGACATAAAAAGTGGAGTTTTACATGAAACTAAAATATGTCACTTTTTTCTACATCATGTGGCTTCCTTAGGTATCTTCTCTGGGTTAAGAGTTTGAACATCTTGGTCAAACATTAAAGTCAGATAGAAGTGAAGGAAAACTAAAGTTGTCGCCTCCTGGGAGATGCCATTATGGAATCAATCTCTGGCCAGATTTTAATAACTCAAGAAAAAGAAATCTATGTTTATAAATCGTATACATACAATTTTGTTTTTCCTGTACCATCCTACAGGGAAAGAAATTAATCAATTTCTATGTCAAGATAGAAAGGGAGATCATTCAATGTTTCTCCTGTAAACAATTGTTAGCTTTGTGTTAGTCACCAGAGAAATGAAGTTCACTAAGACACAGTTTCTCTCCTCAGGTATTTTATAATCAAATACTATAAACAAATTTATAATCAATTAAAAGACAATGGGGAAAGTACTATAAAACAAATATTTATAATTCCTGTGAGAACAGGGAAGAAATGGAAGAGAGGGAGATTGCCGGATCACGGAGATCCACAGATGGTTATATTGAGGATTGAAGGAAGTACTCAGCTGAAAAGAGAAGGTAGAAGAGAATTCAGGCTGGAAACACTCCACAAAGATATAGAAAGAGCATGTCACCTTGGCTAAATTTAAGCACACAGTGGGTTGAGGTAAGATTTAATTTGGCTATTTTTTTTCTGCATGTCAATTATGAAACGCATCTAAACATTTTTGAATGTGCATACCCAAGATATGTGTATTTCTGTAGTTATCACTGCTGTTACAGTTGTAAATACAGGCAAAACTCAACCTGTGTCTAATTAAAAAGTGAACAACAGCAATAATAATAGTAATAACAATAATTGCTACCATTTATTGATCAAGGAACTTTCTTCCAAACTATTTTAAATGTTTTTGTGAAGTAACTTAAATACTCTTTGAAACAACCATATGGAACAGATACTACTATTAATCCTTTTTTATTAATGAGAAAAATACAGGTGTAAATACACATATTAAATTTTTCTACCCACACTCCATAGATCATCTTGCATACAAGAACTCTCTGCAGTAGATGTTATAGAGATCAGGTGCAATTATTACAGAGACAAGGTATGGTAGTGAAACTCAGGGCCCTGGTTGAGTATCTTGATGAATATTAGAGGTGCGTGAAAGTGCATGTGTTTGTGTGTGTATACATGTGTATTTTAGCGTGGCAAGAGTCAATATTAAATGTCAATGAACATTCTTTCCTGCCTTTGGTTTTTCATAAAATGGTTTTTATTTTCAGTCCTATAATTAAACAGGTAACCTCTCTGGATCTCTGTTATCTCTTTACTAACCTTCACCTTTATCTACTGCAGAATAAGGATGGTATTAAGGAGAAGACATTTACTGGGTGCCAGAAACTGCAAGGGATAAAAAAGTAATTTCTTTTTCACCCATTGCTAGGTTCATGTGAAAAAAGCATGTGAATTTATTTAACATAAGTTTTACATGGCATGGGAGCCTTTGTAAATGAAGACCCAAGGAAACAGGGAAACCTATATATTTTTATGCAAGGTTTGATGAAGCGTGAATAGTTGCTTAGAAGTATAAATGAACAAAGTATGATCTAATGGTAATAAAGTAGGGGAACTTCGCAAGATCTTTTGCTTCAGATTCTTCTTCAGGTCTCTGTGTCCTCAGAGATAAAGATATTACTTTTCTCTGGGAATAAAGAGGGCATCTCTGGAATGAGGATCTTATGATCCACTCAGAGGAAGGTTAGATAATAATAATTACTTTTTTGAGATGAAGTTTCACTCTTTTTGCCCAGGCTGGAGTGCAATGGCATGATCTTGGCTCACTGCAACCTCCGCCTCTCGGGTTCAAATGATTCTCCTGCCTCAGCCTCCTGAGTAGCTGGGATTACAGGTGTGCACCACCACACCAGACTAATTTTGTATTTTTAGTAGAGATGGTTTTTCACCATGTTGGCCAGGCTGGTCTTGAATCCTGACCTCAGGTGATCAGCCCACCTCGGCCTCCCAAAGTGCTGGGATTACAGGCCACCGCATTCAGCCAGATAATTCTTTCATGGCTTGCATCAGGGGACAAGTGTGGGAGAAGGTGAGAGTGGCCTTTCTGCTTCTGCTGTTTTCTCAAATGCTGAGGTATCATGTTTGGGGTATCGTGTCTGGAATCCCATCAATAATAACACAGTTTCCTCGTTATCTAAAACCAATGCTCTGTTCTGGTGCTTAAGATAATTTATATGGTATTTCTTAAAACCAATGACTTCAAAAGGCTTCTAAAGTTGCAATTAACTGGGCAACTGTGTTGTTTTTCTTATCTTTCAAATCAAATATTTGTGACATTTTCAATGTAGAAAATTTGAGGAAAAAGAAAAATGTGATGAGAAGATCATGACTGTACATTCCCTCATCCAAAGAAAATATTTTTGACATGACGTACTTCCGTTATTAGTCATAGTATTGTTATCATTTCTAGACAGGTTTAGTCGTTCAATTAAGACCTCCTTCTATCTCCTTATCCCTTCTATAGCTGCACACATTTTCTTTATATATGGCAA
Organism: Theropithecus gelada; assembly: GCF_003255815.1. Lineage (NCBI taxonomy): Eukaryota > Metazoa > Chordata > Mammalia > Primates > Cercopithecidae > Theropithecus > Theropithecus gelada. The sequence continues at coordinate 98,959,586 of NC_037670.1, forward strand.
TTTAGTTTAATCTTTGCCAGCTTTAAATACATTAATGTAGCCAGATTTCACTTAAGACTACTTATTGATATCTAAATAAGTGAAAATTTCCAGCCCTTTGTAAGAAAATTTCTCATAATTTCCTTTGAAAGTCAACATATTTATGGGAGCACTTTACTATAAATCTCCTTCTTTAATATCTTTTAAATTAAACCTACACTGTGTGTTGAAATCTTTGAAAGTTATAAAAATTATTATCTCACTCATTCCACTGTAAAACATGACTGCACCTGAGAAAGAGAAACCAGTTATATAGACATTTAAGTGGAATAAAATGCACTAATGCTCTCACAAAAATAAGAAGGGCTCTAGTACTGAGATTAGTATTGGAGACAGAGAGACCACCAAAAGGGTATGCATAGGTCAAGCAGATGTAAAATGCATTGTCTGATAAGTTTGTAAATGTCAACACTACACGCAATTTACTACTGGTGCTTCTAGGGAGTGGCCATGTGGGAGTAGAGTTAGATCAGAGAAAGGCAGAGAGCAAAAGTAGAGACAAGTAACTTAGGGTGGGGGAAGTGTATGTTCTCAATGTCGCATAAAGAACTTAAGATTTTAAATATAGGCATCAGCAGACAAACTTGGATTTAAATTCAAATTAATTAACTTACCTGTAATTTCTTTATCTGGAATAATAAATACTGTTAAGATTTATTGCCTAGAGTTGCATAGCCAACAGGTAGCTCAGTCATATTCAAACCTCGGCGTTTTAACATCAGAGACCATGAACCTGATAATAACTGTATTATCGGGTTACCATGATAATAACTTTCCAAATAGTGGTAGAATAATATAGTGTAAATTATAAAGTTAGGAGCATAAGTTTTAGAGGGAAAGTGCTATTTAAAAAGCATGGAATAGCTTTAAGAATGGAGTCCTGGCCGGGCACGGTGGCTCACGCCTGTAATCCCAGCACTTTGGGAGGCCGAGGCGGGCGGATCACGAGGTCAGGAGATGGAGAACATCCTGGCTGACACAGTGAAACCCCTTCTCTACTAAAAATACAAAAAATTAGCCGGCGTGGTGGCGGCATCTGTAGTCCCAGCTACTGGGGAGGCTGAGGCAGGAGAATGGCGTGAACCCGGGAGGCGGAGCTTGCAGTGAGCCGAGATCGCGCCACTGCACTCCAGCCTGGGCGGCAGAGCAAGACTCCATCTCAAAAAAAAAAAAAAAAAAAAAAGGAGTCCTGACCTGGCGCGGTGCCTCATGCTTGTAATCCCAGACACTTGGGAGGCTGAGGCAGGAGAATTGCTTGAACCTGGGAGGCAGAGGTTGCAGTGAGCCAAGTTCGTGCCTCTGCACTCCAACCTGGGTGACAGAGAGAGACTCCGTCTACCAAAAAAAAAAGAGAGACAGAGAGATAATGGAGTCCTTAAGGTGACCAAGTGGTCCTGAAGATCCTTCTAGGAAGTTTGCAAAGTTGAAAATGTTTGATTAATACTACCAGAAAGTTACCTATTTCAGTAGTAGAAAGGTATCTGCTTATTTCCTCTGTGTTAAAATTTGCATTCATGTTGCAAAAGCAATAGTGGATAACATTCCTGGTGCCTTAACACAAATAAAGGCAATAGCACCAAACTTACTGGCAGCCATTGTGTTTTACCACCATTCATTCACAGAGAGGGGGAAAAGATACAAATTTTTTATGAAATCTCAATTTTTGAGTTCATGCCTATTTAATAGTGTTTGTGAAGAAACAAGAAGTACTCATAAAGAACATCTACTAAATATCAAGATAGGATAGTTATTCCAAGTAAATGCACTAGTACGATTGTTTCAGTTGCATTATTATTATGCACATTATTATTATTATTTTAGGAAACTGGTTTTACTTGAAATAATAGCTAACAGACAAAAATTATGACTATTTACACTTGGGTAGTAGACAGATTTTCTTGAAAATTGAGGAAGTGAGTTTGTAACTTCAGGGAAAATAATTGGCAGGTATTTGTCAATAATAAAATATAAATGTTCAAGAGATAATAATATTTTGTAATACTTGTATCCACCACTTTTTGGTACTTAAAGTCTTTTCTGATAAGATTGGAAGTGATATTGGTAAATGTGATTTCTAAAATGTATACTGAACTGTGTCAGTATTTGAAAGATCTGTTTAATTCAACAAATTAGTATGATCCAACTGGTCAATAAATGATGTTACAAAGGCTTGAGTGGATAATAAATATATTTATAAAGCATGATAAACAAATAAATGTTAGTGTAACACATTCCCAAAAGTTCGATATGATTTCAGATGCAGCATTGTAACAAATTTTTAAGAAGCTACTGCATGTTGAGTTTTGCTGTGCTATCAGAGAAGAATATTGACAATTATCTGAAAAGGTTATTAAGATACTCTTCCATTTGTAATTATATAACAGTATGAGGCTAGGTTTTCTTTATTCATTTCAACCAGTACAACATATTATATCAGATTAAATGCAGAAGCAGATATGAGAATATGATTGTATTAAGCCAGACATTAAAGAGATTCACAAACATTTAAAACAATAGCACTGTACTCATTAAATATTTCTGTTTTAGAAAATTTAGTTATATTTCATTAAAAATCTTATTAGCAAAATATGGGGCTACTGTTTTGTTTAATGATAAAATTTAAGTCACCACATGTAATTTTAGAATTTCCAGGTATTCTCAAGTATGACCCAAATAAGCCAAAGCATGTATAGGTCCTTAATGACTTTTAAGAGTATAAAAGTGTCCTAAAGCAATATAGTAAAGAACCATTTAGTTAGATTTAGAGCTTCGCTGAGATGCTTAGTTGCTGTGTATATTTTGGGGAAGTTGCTGGACCCCATTTAGTCTCAGTTTCCTACTCTAAAGATGGCCATAAGATTAATAACTACTTTTAAGGATAAAATGAGAAAAACTACCATTCCAGAAATAACAATAAAGTAGGAGACAAAATCTGGAGCAATTCCTGATTGATTATATGAAGATACGGGAAGAGCGTAGACTGTGATGTGAATGGCAGTTTTCTGAATGTGATGACTTTAAAAATGACCTTCCATTTTATCATGGTAAGAAATAGGAGGAATATATTTGGGCGCTGTTGTGGGGAGTATGATTTCTGGGTTGGACATGTTGATTTTGTACTTACAGAAGATACCCATTTGGTGATCTTGATTTGGATGTTGAAAATATGATTACCCAGAGAAGTGGACTGGGCAGGGGATATGAATTTGGTGGGCATTAGTAGCTTCAGATATAAATTAATGGAACAGGTAAAATTTCCAGGATAAACATATATAGAGATAAAAGAAGAAAATGGAGAATGGGTCTATCATTCTCAGAACAGGTAGGACAAGAAAAGTTTGAAAAGAATACTAAGAATGAATTATCAGAGAGGTGGAAAGAAAAGAGGATGTTTGGGAGACTATGTGAGGAAATTTTCAAGGAATCAGTTTTAAACGCTGCACAAAGTTAAATAAAGACCGGAGGTGTTTCATTAGTTTAGGACAGTAGTTCTTTTATGGTAGTTGAAGACAATAGTTCTCCAATTTTAGCCGGCATCAGAATGAGCTAACAGGGCTAGTTAAAACAGATGATTGAGCCTCAGTCCTAGATTTTCAGTAGGCCTATGATAGGGACCCAGAATGTGCATTTCTAACAAATTCCCAGGTGGTTCTGATGCTGCAAGGACCACATTTGGAGAACCATTGGTTTAGTCAGAAGATCCCTGCCAATATTTACAGAGAAGCACAGTAGGGATGTGGAACTAGAGTTCAGGGAGGTTATTGAGAAGTGAGAAAGTGAACCTGGCAGTTTATTATTTAAGAAATTCATTTATTAATATAGGACCATAGTTGCAAAATATGAAGAATATGAGAAGAAATATTTGAAACTAAAGTGAATAAATGGATAAATTAAATGGTTGAGACTTAAAATTATCTGTAACTGATGTTGAAGTAGACAGGAAAGTGTTTAATGATGCAAGAACTTGTGGAAACAGGTTTCAGAGTTCAGGTATGGAGATTAACACTGAACAACAGATAATGTTGGTACAGTGAGGGCTACAACACATTACAGGTTTTCTAGCAAATGTTAAATACTCACTTGCACAGTTAATATTTCAATAACCCTATAAGGTAGATGGTAGGGAGAAGAAGAGACATTTCTGTAAGATTCATGGGAAGGAGGAAAGAATGGATTATTTATAGGTAGGTTATTTGATTTCAGGTTTAAACTGAAAAAATTGTTAAAATTCAGAGAAGAGGGATGCCTTGGAATGAATTAATGGAGAAAAGTTTGACTATGGTTTAAGGAGCTAGGGTAAGCAGCCTTTAGGATGGTCCTCAGTGATCTTCATCTCATGATATTTATTGCCTTGTTTAGTTCCCTTCCTTTGAGTGCGGGAAGAACCTAATGACTTCTTTCTATTGAACATCACAGACATGCTGGGGTGCTACTTCTAGGGTTAGATTATAAAAGACAGTCATTTCCATCTTGGGCTCTCTCTCTTGCTGTTTTTCAGATTGCTTGCCCAACTAGAGGAAGAAGTCAGGCATTTACTACCAGCCTGTGCTGTGGCCAGCTCTTGGCCTCACTGACTTAAACTTCTACACATATGTAATGCTGTTTTTCTCCATAACTTAAAAAACAAACAAACAAACAAAAACAAAAACAGAAAGAAAGAAAGAAAGAAACCCAGTTATTAGATTGTGAGATTTCTTTTTGAATACACAAATGTAAGTTTTTAAGAACAAATTCTTTTATATACACTGTCTTAAGGGAGTATATTTGCTGTTTTGCTATTTACATTTAAGATTATGATAAATTTTATGAAATGTACCTGCTTATCTCTTTTTGGATACTATTGATACATACAATTCTGTATGCAGTTACGGTGAAGACATTCTTAGCATGTTTTTCATCCCATAGATTCAGAGGTTTGAGTCAACTAATCTGATGGATTATAACTATGTATTTGTCTCCTTCTATTCTGCACAGCCAGATAAGAAGATACGTATGATTTGAAGATGACTGCTTTTTACCACATAACGAGATTTTTCCTGTACCTTTTAATTAAGGTTTAGACAGAATAAAGTTTAATGTATCTTCTATCCAGTCATCCATCCATCCATCTATCTGTTTGCTCAACATATATGTAGTTATTGGATGTCAACTGAATCCAAGTGCACTTGTAAATGGACAGGTCCTCCTTTGCAGTCATCTCTCTAACAGCACCATCCTAAAAGATAGAAGAAAAAATAGATTTTTAACAAAGGGTAAATAATAGATCTTAACATTATGAATTCAATAGTATTTAAACTCCATGGTTATTGGCAAATTTCCATAGAAAATAAACATCAGTGAGCTCTCTCTATTTTCTTCCCTTGTCCCTTCCTCCTTTCTTTTCTCCTCTTTCCTTTCTTTTGAAAAATGTATGCATCCTTGAGAAATAGACATGCAATAATGGGTTTACACTGGGTGTGTAGGTGTGTGTGTGTATTTGTATACACTTGCTTTTTTAAGACCTGCCCAATGCAAGGAGTTACTAATCATCACATTACAAACATGTTCCTGAATCAAATATTCATAAGAAAATAAAGATAGATACTTTTCTAGCAAATGAAAAAGGGTGCTATTCAGATGTTGGTAGCACTAAAAATAACACACATCTAAATTATTTGAATAAGGAAATAAACAAAAGTTCATTGTCACTCCACTGACTCTTTCAAAACAATGAAATTTGTTAACTGAATTTTTATTTCTTTCATCAGTTCTTAAAGGATTAAAATATTGGAAAATCAAGTATTTTGGTAACTAATGAGTAATTTGGATGTAGGAAAAAGGGACACTTTCCATGTTCAATATCACTAAAAAACTGAACAGAGGGCTATGTGTGAAAAGCAGTTTCTCAGTAAACAGATTTGCAAGGAGCCTCAACAAGAATCAACAATACTGTTAATTTTTTAGATAGCATGTCAAATTTAGGGTAAATGATGCTAAAAATATGTTAAAATAGTCCCTAGTCTCTGCTCTTATAAAAAAGTGATCATAGCAGTTCTTTCTTATCATCAAAGCAGATGGCTCTAATGATTTTTCAAGCCATAGTTAATTCATTTGCAAACAACAGAGATCGGTTGGCAAATGTGTACTAAGAGTGAGACATTACTGTTCATAAATACTCCTAAAGTTTGTTTTGTCCTATCATTACTGGAAAATGGTGTTTACCTAAGTTAAATTATTTGTGTGAACCATTCCTGAGACAGTGCTGCAGTTTAATAAATTACCTGTAAAGTAAGTGAACATCACTTGGTTAATGTGGTTGTGGTAGTACAATTGACCTCATGGAGTGAGTGAGTGCATCTGTGTTCTTTAAATTAAAATTTTATAAAAGAAACATTATGTCTTTTTCTATTTTGGAAATACATTTACTTGGATATGTTTAATGTCTCCTCCAAGACATAGGAAGTAGTATATGTATTATCAATAAATTTTGAATTAGAAATGTTATCATGTAATTAATAAAAGTTGTTTAATAGTATAAATATCAAATAAGAAATTATTGAAAACTTCTATCACATGTTATTCAGGATAAAGCCAAGTAAGCTAATTCATTAAGACTTTTGAAATATACTAAAACATTTACAGAAATTTATTGGGCATTTTATTTCAAGTTGTTCATAAGCTGTAATTTTAACCAGATAATAAACTATAAATAGAATACGTATGTTTACGTTTTTGGTAATACAAGCAATCGTTTGAACCTGAAATTGAGTATTTTTTTGACAACTTTTATTTTCACAAAAGCTTTCAGTTGCTTTTATCAATATCTTTATGGCCTGAAGTTAGAAGGTGATTGGAGATTTTAATCTTGTCCATGTTATACATTACAGACAGATCTGGGGGATAAATATTCTTTCCCAGAACAAGCATTTATCACTTATTGATGTGAGTAATGTTTCCAATTAGGCCACACAAGCCTTGTTTTTCTTTCTTAACTGATCTTACTTGAGCTAAAATATGTTTCATGATTTGTGATTGATGGTTTGCCAGATAAACCATTTAAAAGGTAGCAAAGATAGACAAAGGTGTTGGGATGCCTCTGACTATAATAAATAACATGAGATACGTGTTAAGAAAACTGTGAAATTAGATATTGAAGAGCATTGATGCTTGGGGTAGTAGATGCCTTGATTCAAACTTGAATTATAAGTAAAAGAAAGTTGCATTTTAAATTGCTTAAATCAAAGAAAGTTACAGGTGGTATTGGTGATGGCCTGTCATCTGTTTTCCATGTTGCAATAGTATAACAAGTATTCAACTAAGTTTCTCCACCCCAGAAGATTTACTACACTTGCACTTTAATAAACACTTTGAATTGAAATGTCTGTAGTCCAGACTCCTAAAGAATCTGATATGTAACAGCAAAAATAGTATTCTTAATTTTCTTTGTGTATTAAAAACATATTTGTAATATATAAAATAAAATGTACTATCCTAGCATGTGTACCATGATTAAATAAATTAAAAGTCTTTTACTGCACAAATAATCCTGTGATACTTGAGCATCCATATCTACTTTTGGAAATATGTTTTATTTTTATCCCTAATCCTCTTCTCTAAAAGAGAGTATATTTTCTCATTAGTTAAGTTCACAAATTTTTTTTTGTAATATTTTAGATTCTTTAACCAAACATTTGTGACATTGTTTTCAGAGAAATCATAGAAAACAAGTGCTCTACCTGTGAATTTTGAAGAGTATTATTGGTTATTAAATAGTAATTTGGAAGTATGGTTGTTTGAATAAAGAAATCAGTTTTTTTTATTGTTTTGTTGGTATCTATATTTTCATCTTGAATATGACTCTCTGGGAAAAAATCTCCTTGTATTTTAAGTATCTTAGCAAGAGAATGTGTTTGTTCTGAGCTTTTTTCCAACTTTTATCATTAATTAACTTATTTTAAAATATTTACCAAACCTCCCATGTGAGCCAGGCATTGTGTTAGGTTCTGAGAATAAAATGCTGAACAAGAAAAGGTCCTGAAGAAATGTAGCTCAAACTCCTTTGGACTACAAATCTTTTACACTACCACTTAACTTGCAAAGGTGTATGAGGTTTTGAAAGTTATCAAATCCCTTTACTTAGCATAGCAAGTGAGGCATGACGTGCCATGCCCAATTACTGCATGTGACCAAAAGTGATTGTTTTAATGTCAAGACTGCCAGAGAAAATATGACGTATGAAAATTCCATTCTTTAAAAACGTGTTATCATACCTTATGTAAAGAAAAGACATAACCCTACAGAGAGAGTTTGCTCTCTCTGTAGGGAAATGTTTAAAAGAGTGAGAGGAACTCAATATCAATTTAATATCATGTTGTGATACTGAACCAATATTTTTAAATCTTGACTTTAACACCCACAGTGAAAATTGTAGTTAGTACCTAGGTGGTAACAGCTAGGAATCCTTGGCTCTTGGAATTAAGGTTTCCCTCTGAGAATGAAATTAGAACAATTGTCATGAAACCACTGAGATCAGCCATCTATAGAAATAGCTGAACTAAAGTAATAATCCATGGCTGAAGAGTCTAGAAACATCTAATAATACATTTCCATGACTAGGGTGTTGGGTGGTTACCATAGCACGGCTAAGGCTATCATATACTCAATTTTGTTTGACCCTTTCTATTAAAAAAGTATGTTATTACAAGAGAACCTAGAAAAACCAAGAGTGACAGGAAAATCTCTGGTTGTGAAGCAAGGCTAGTTTTGAATGTCCTCATTTTGGCCTGAAGAGTCCATCCTGTTTATTTTTTCTTGCTTACCAAGGAGTTGCCTGACTATTTGCTTACCTTTGTATCCTGGTTAAGACAGGCTATGACCATGACTAGACTGCATCTCTAATAAGTGTTCTCTAATATTTTTAAAGGTTGGATTAAGAGTAAATTTTGGATGAGGAAGGGGATTTGTGGCTTTTGGTCAAACTGGAGAGAGGAAGCTCTGCCTAGATAGGCATCAAACAGGACATATCTGTGGGCCAAACTCAGTGTATAATCTCTGATGGATACTTTTAAACTGAAACAAGAATTTGTTGAGAATCACATTAGTTAAAGAAGACTTTAGGATTTCCCTCCTGCTTCTGTATAAAGGGAGAAAAAAGTTATGTGATTATTAAAGTGTGTGTGTGTGTGTATATATATATATGTATGCATATATATATATATGTAGATGTGAATATGTGTGTGTGTGTGTTCCTATTTATATGTTCCCTGGGTAACAACTTTTTTAAAAAAACAGGAATATAGTTTACTCTCTTATTCTAAAGATGATACTAATTTTTATTTTATATCTGGATTTTTATCAAATCAGTTCCTCAAGATAGTTTCTTCAACAGGGAATTTTTGAGCTTGTAAACTTTTCAGGAGATTTTGTACCTTGAAGGTAATAAAATATTATAGGTTAATTTGTGATTCTATTTCAAGTGTTCTCTGAACACTGAACAGAAGCCTTTCGGTTCCTCAGTTCTGAGAGAGCTCATTGATAAAGGTGAGGTTTGCATAATCTTAAAGCCAGGCAACTTCACCAAAGGCAAGCCTTGGACAGACCCTCTAAGGAGTAAAATATGTTTTAGTAGTTGTTGAGAGTATAGATCCTGGGATTTTTCTCGCATTTCCTTCCCATCAATCCCCCTTGCAAAGTAAGAACGAAGTGGGGGTAGGAAAGAGGAGACCCTGAGCCCATGCCACCGACAATTGTAGCCTGAGTGACCTCATCAGGATAATTTCCTTCTTCCTACCGCAATGATTGTTTCACAGAATTTACCTCTGAGGCTTGCTTCCCAGGATGTTCTTCTACCAATGGAATTGACTTAGGAATTGGCATTCTTGTACAAAGAAACTTAGCTGGATGTCGCTGAGTGAATGGAGAGAGTTCTCCACTCCTCTGAGACAGCTGGCTACAACCAGCTATTTCTATCTTTCTGAAAGAGATGGTATGTGGGTATGTATTTTGAAACTATGGGGTCACTTAGGCAGTCTTAGAATGAAGGTGATGCTATGCAAATCAATGTACTAAAGGGAAAATAAGTATCTTAAATGACACCCTTGAGCTGTTGAGTCAACCCAATATCTAAGGCCCGATCTACCTCTGCATCATCCACATATATAAGCCCATCTCTTTTTGCTTAAGCCAGTTTGATTTTCATTCTCTGTTTCTTAAAGGAAAAAACCAGTAAAATGTAAACTAGTCTCCAGATATTAATGTGGTCTTTTTCTACCATTTTATATTTGGATGAGTGTAGACTGCTTTGCATACATTGAACCTGTGCCCAAATGCCCTTTCCTGTTGTTTAACTTTGGTGAAGAATGGTAATACTTGCTCTCTGTCTTTGTCTTAATGTTATAAGACAATGAAGGTGATTAGGTGTTTAAAGTTAAAAAAGTAAACATCATGAAATCCTTCCATTTGTGTCAAAAGGGTTATAAAATATGTTCAAAAGAATACAAGTAACTTCAGCATACCAATAGTTGACACTGAAGACTGGTTGAAAATCATTCATAGAGATAGATATTTGTAAGCCGATTGCCTACAACACAACGACTTTTGTCTCACCTTGAGTATAAACTATTAATTCCTATTTCTTTGTGATTCTTTGAACTATATCATTCTCATTATGGGAAATGTCATGAAAAAAAAAAAAAAAAGGCAGCAAGCCTCTGCATGAAGAACTGTGAAATCCATTCGTGAGTAACAGCAATCAACTCGTTCATCTAACACAGTGCCCACAAGAATGATGCAAAAGTACAAAATGCAGGGAAAACAAGAAAATCTAAAACAGGCCTGGAGGGGATATGCCTTCTAACTTAGAGGTCAGAGTGGTGCGTCTGGCACTATGACACCAGCAATGGTTTTAGTGGGGATAATTTAGTCTGAGTCTTCATGTCTGGTGCCAGAAAAGCAGCTGGCATCATGAAGGAAATCTATTCTAATGAAGTAGGACAGGAGATATGGTGCCATTTAGCACAGAAAGGTATTGGTTTGCAGTTTCACTATGGAATGAATGCTATGTGGCACCAGCATGCTGTCTGGCACCCAAATGTTGGCTTCTGATTTAAAACAGCTCTTTGTGTCCCTGTAAACGGAATTTCAGCGAGAAAAGCCAGAACAACTAAGGTGAAATAAAAGCTTAGGAGAGGCAATCAGTTCATACAACTGACATTTCATTGACTAAGGTATGAAAATTCTTATATAAGAGGAGCAGAACATGCAAACATTTGACAAATTACATTCTACTGTTGGGAAAGCCTTAGTAGCATCTCCTATCTGACTATATAGTCAGGCAGGGCTCCTTGGGAACCATAGTCTCTGGCCAACTTATAGGTGATTGTTCTATTTTTTCCCATGTTCCCTTCTCCTTCACACCACTATCTCAAGGCAATGGTTTCGTGTATAGAAGAAAACTCTGAAATATTTCACACATTGTATTTACATGCCAAAAAATGGAGTTTTAACAGCTCATTGTAGAATGTTTACAAGTCCAGGATATACACTGAAACAATGAGGAAAAACAAAGGCCAGGGAAAGAAATAATAAGGTTTAGAATTATAAGCTAACCAATTCACAAATATAGCCTATCTTTAAACAGAAAAGAAGTGTAAATTATCCTTCCAAGGATTCAATTTTATTTGCATATTACACTTTGATTTCTGTTCATTCATTCTCATTTTAACTAACCTCCTCTCTCTGGATGAATTATTGTTCTTAGCTGTTTTACATACTTTTCTCTCTGTTGTTTTCAATAGGCTTGTATTTAGATGTTGATTTCAGGCTGGACACAGTGGCTCAGGCCTGTAATCCCGGCTGGGAGGCCGAGGAGGGTGGATCACGAGGTCAGGAGTTTGAGATCAGCCTGGCCAACATAGTGAAACCCCATCTGTACTGAAAATACAAAAAATTTGCCAGGCGTGGTGACAGGCGCCTATAATCCCAGCTACTTGGGAGGCTGAGGCAGGAGAATTGCTTAAACCCGGAAGGCGGAGGTTGCAGTGAGCCGAGATCATGCCACTGTACTCCAGCCTGGATGACAGTGTGAGACTCCATCTCAAAAGACCAAAAAAAAAAAAAAAGTTGATTTCAATAATGAAAAGGTACTGTAAGGTAGCTCCAAGTCCCTGGAAGTTGCTGAGAAGATATCAGTTTAAATTTACTAATTTATTTCTTTAAAAGTAATAAGTAATTTCTGGCCGGGTGCGGTGGCTCACTCCTGTAATCCCAGCACTTTGGGAGGCCAAGGCTGGCAGATCACAAGGTCAGGAGATCGAGACCATCCTGGCTAACACAGTGAAACCCCATCTCTACTAAAAATACAAAAAAAAAACTTAGCCAGGTGTGGTGGCACACACCTGTAGTCCCAACTAGTCTGTAGGCTGAGGCAGGAGAATCGTTTCCACCCAGGAGCCGGAGGTCGCAGTGAGTCGAGATCGCACCACTGCACTCCAGCCTGGGAGACAGAGTGAGACTTCATCTCAAAAAAAAAAAAAAGTAATAAGTAATTTCTAATAACTAAAAAGGACGTGACGAAAGAAAATACTCTAGTTTCTAAAACATGCTGAAGAAAATAATTTATCAGTGATACTGTCTGGCCTTGAAAGATCTAGACTGGAGAAGAAAAAATATAGAAATTAAGACAATTGAATTTATGGAAATAATCAACTGCTAATACAAAGTGAGGTTCAGAAAAAATAATATTTTTCATTTTATAATTCATATAAATATATTATTTAGACCTTTAATCGAATGTCACAGTACACCTTTAAATTAGGTTATATGGTTATTATTATCTCAATGTTACTGATGGGAAAACTATTTGAACAAGCCTAAATAGTTCTGTCTAGAATAAAGTCGACATATTTATGTGCTTCTGTTAATGTGTCATGAATTATGCCACCTTTATGTTATCTGATTTGATACTTATAAAAACAACCTCTGAAACCCAGTGGCTTAATCCAATAGAAGATATTTCTTATTTGCATTACATACCCAAAATGGGGTAGTGGGGAAGACTCTGCACATATTCAGAGACCTAGACTGATGGAGGTCCTCATGTTCACATGAGCTGCAACAATCACAACAGAGACAGAGAACAGAGAATTGTCCACTGCCCCTCAGTTGTCCATCCAGTATTGACACATGTCATTGGCCAAACCACATGGCCACACGTAACTTTAAAGGAGGCAGGGAATTACAATCTTACTGTGTGTTAAGAGGAAAAAAAGCGATAATGTGTTTGGAAAAGTCCTAATGATCACCACAATCCACCACAATCTTTATTATCCTCAGATTACTGATAAAGAGGTTAGGTAACTCAGCAAAGACTATTTACACCTTCCCTGATTTTTCTCTGCGATTCTTATCCCTACAGGTCTCTTATGTCTTATTGATAGATGAGAAACATAACTTGATGCAGGTAGGGTCTGAAAACTCTACAACTAATTGCCACATAGGGTTTGTTTGCTTGTTTAAGTGACTTATAATTAAAGACTTAAAATAAATAATAACAACAGCACATAGGCACTTATATTATCTCTTTCAACCTTTATTCTATAATTACTTTTTACATGCTGGGATTTGAGACTTGGTGATTTTAACTCATAATTTTTATATCCCTGTTACCCTTAGTTGCAAAGAATAATATAAGCGAATGAAAAACTGTCATCAATAAGCTTAAATATGTAACACACATAAGGAATTTGGAAACAAGCAGTTAAAGAGTTAAAAAGTTAAAGGAATTACAGTTTTCCCTCGCTCTCTGTGGGCAGTTGATTACAGGCATTCCAGCAGATACCAAAATCTTTGGATGCTTAATTCCTTTATAGAAAATGTAGTATTTACATATAACCTATGCACATCTTCTTGTATACTTTAAGTCATTTCTAGATTAATTGTAATACCTAATACTATGGAAACAATTGTTAAATGTATTATTTAGGGAATAATGTCAAAGAAAAAATGTGTATACATGTTCAGTACACATGGAAACATTCACTTTTTTTGAACATTTTTGATCTGGGGTTGATTGAATGCAAAGATGCAGAACCTGCAGAAAGGCAGGGCCAACTGTATATTGCTAGAGAAATCCCAAGGCTGACAATCAAAGTATGTTGTTATTCTGCATTTGAAGCAAAATTCATGACTTATCCCAACAGAATCTGGTCTGCTGAAGGACTCAAACCCTCAGAAAGAAAACGTTTCTCCAATGCACAACTCATATTTGGTCAAGAAGAATAAAGGTCAAGGAAGATTTACTAGATAACAGAATTTTGAGAAACTCAGTTAATTGACTGAGCAACTTTCTCATTGTCAGTTCAGAGACTCAATGCTCTTCTCAGCCCTGGATACTGCTGTGCTTTGAGCCTTGCTATAGTCTGAATGTTTGTGCCAATGTGATAGTATTGCAAGGCAGGAATTTTGAGAGGTGATTAGGTCATGAGAGTAGAGCTCTCATACATAGGATTAGTGTTCTTACAAAAGAGGACCCTCGCCCCTTCCACCATGTGAAAACACCACAAAGACATACTATTTATCAGAAAATGGGCCCTCACCAGACACCATATCTTCTGGCACCATGATCTTCGACTCAGGACTGTGAGAAATAACTTTCTCAGTTTCTTTTGTTTATAAGCCACCCAGTTCAGGAGATTTTAGTATAGCCACCCAAGCAGATTAAGACAGATTCATAATTATTGTTGCCCTTTGTCCCCTTTTTCAGATGGGTGTTTTCAAAATCATCCTGTTTACCCTCTCTCATGGTATATTGATTGTGTTGAGGGAGTTTCATTATTTTTCATGGTTTATTGGATACTAGGATGTAGCAACTGAACAAAACTTTGAATTATTTCTTGATGGGATGGAGACTTTTTTGGTTGTATATGGGATTGTGGCATCATGTAAGGCCAGGCGGTTTTGCATGTTTATTTCGGGAGACTAGTGTGAGTGGATGTTAGCAACCAAGGAGCAGAACATAATACAAACATATTTTTATTCTGGGCTGCTGCCCAGAATCTCTGTGGGGAAAACCCCTTCCCTATTCTTAGTGCATGTGATTTTGATAGACTGGCAAACCCCCCTATCTTCCAGTTTCAAACATGGGCAAAAGACCTAGGTTTGGCCAGGGAAAATGTGCCATCCTCCTGACATAGTACTTGGTTCAAGGATGGATGTCAACACCTAAAGAGCGTGACTACAGTTATCTCTGGGTAATTGGAGGCAACTCTTGGAAAAACATGCTCATTTCTATGAAATTGTCACCAATAAGGACAATGTAAGGCTTGAACTGTTGGTGGCTTTTTCTATTTTTATTCTAAAGGTTAAGATTTTTGACTTTGTAATAGTCCACATAAAATATCATTTCTATTCTATAAGATTGTTATGAAGATTAAATGAAATGCTATTTATGTAAACATCAATCCATGGCGTTGTCTAGCTTAAAATAAGTAAACATAAATGTTCGGTAAAGCTATAATATAAAAAAATAGAAAGAAGGTAAAGATTTGAAGTATACAATGGATTATATCTCTATAAAATAGTGCCTATATTGTAATATTCACTGCTTTGTTATTTTCAATTATGGCTATGTTTTGATGACTCAGTATTGAACTAATCACTACAAAAATATTCTTTTCATGACATATAAAACACATGACAAATACAATAAATTTTGTACATCAGTAGAGATGCATTGTACATGATCATGATGACTCTAGGGCTTGCAAGTTATAAAAGTTGTTCAACATAACTTTAGTGTTGAGTGTGTTTTATTCCATCCAGATGCTTTGAAATCACTTCACCATCAGTAGAATACATGTCATTGTAAAATTGGTATTGTATAACAAGAACACTCTATCCCCTTGTATAGTGTTGGTATTTTTATGCATTTCAAAATTTCACCAGTGAGATTCATTAGGAAGTGTTAACATACTCTGTGCTGAGGCCCGTTTTAGAAGAATAATTCATCTCTGTGCAGCTTTAACTTTATTCTCAGCAGTCTCTTGAAATACCACTGCCCTAATTTCCAGTCACTAAAAAAGACAGGTAGCAGATTAGGTGCTGGTAATAATTATCAAACGCCAAGACACCTGCTGTTAAACTCAAACTACAGTCTCAGCTACCCGGGCAACATTTCTGATATAAAGCTGCTTTCTTCATTATTCTCCAAGAAGGAGACAGAGTAAGTCTCCACTCAGTCCAGGAGTGACAATTTTACGTTGAGAATATTAATTTAAACTGTGATCCGAAGCTACTGGGACTTTCAGGATAGAAATACAGAATTAGATATTTTCATTGAAAAAAATTTCAGGAACTGGTGATTGGTATTGCAAACTAGAAAATTCATTAAGTAGACATTCACTAGAATTCTTCTTTCTGTAATTTACACACAATGACTGGACTCTGAAAAGTGAACATGCTGCTTTTGAGAGTCTCTTTTTTTTTTTTTTTCCCCTATGCAACCTATGAATTCCATGTAAACATTCAGATCAAGAACTTTTCGCATCTACAGATAGACCATCCTAAAATTCGGTCCCATTATGATTAAGGACTCAGGCTTTTTGTTTTGTAAAGTTAGAAATAAAAGGGAAGGCCGGGTGCAGTGGCTCACGCTTGTAATCCCAGCGCTTTTGGAGGCCGAGTGGGGTGGATCACCTGAGATCAGGAGCTTGAGACCAACCTGACCAACATGATGAAACCTTGTCTCTACTAAAAATACAAAAATTAGCTGGGCGTGGAGATGTGTGCCTGTAATCTCAGCTACTCGGGAGGCTGAGGCAGAAGAATCCCTTGAACCTGGGAGGTGGAGGTTGCAGTGAGCAGAGATCATGCCATTGCACTCCAGCCTGGGCAACAAGAGCAAAACTTCATCTCAAAAATAAATAAATAAATAGAAATAAAGGGGGAAAAGAGTAAATAGATATCCTAAATACCAAAACCCAGACTTTCAAATGCCACAAACAGAAACCTTTTCTCCCAATGTGAAAAAGTAAGTTTCTGTAAAAACATTTTTAGATGGCATACATGTTTTCATAAGGGCTGATTTTGTTTCTGACTGTACAAAACTGCATCATACACCCACAAAGAGGGCATGATGAGAGAAGAGAGGGAGGGGAAAGTAGAAAACAGAGATAAGATTTTTAATGGATGGTTCTTTTGCAGACAATTTTTTTCCGTTTTCTCTTTGAGTTAGTCATTTAAGGATCCAAATAATGACATTAGAATTCCCTTCAGAATAGTCTAATTTGGATCATCAAAGCCACTGGACTCAGGAAGTCTTGGAGATTAGCTAAGAGAAGCATTCCCCAAACACCTTTGACTTGAAAAACCTTTTGGTCCAATATACAGCTCCACACAGTCTGTAGAATTTTAATTTTTAAAATAATTTTTGGGTGACAGGTCATAAATATATTTTAAGTAAGTATATAGATACAGTTTTGGGTAAATGAATTATTTAAAAATATAAAATACTTAAGTGCAACCTTAAGAACAAATAGTACATAAAAATATAAATTTCCACCTTTTCCATTAAAAATCAGTTTCTAAAAAAATTTTATTTTATTTTATTTTAAAGGGCAAAATCTGTTGAAAAAGAAACAATAGTGTGGCATATTTGGTTTTGTGAAAAAATAGCAATTGAAATATACATTTTAAAAATGCATGTCATAATATGAAAAAAAAGCTGCTAAATTATGACCAGATGTGTAGAATTCTTGCTCCATACTTAAAAAAAAATGGACTGTTTTACTTTCATGATTATCATGTTTTGTTTCTGACTGCGTAGATAAGAAGAGCTTCAAATTGTTATTTGAAATGTCTGCAAATAACACATCGTATGCTGGTTAACTTTTTTATTTCTCATTATTCAAAGCCGTGTTTAATAATCATTACATTAGTTTATGCTTTTCAAATGGATTTTTGAAGTACTAAATACACATAAGAATTTTGATCTGATGAAGAGAAAATGAACAAAATTTGCAGAATTATATTATTATGTCCCTAGTTTCCTTATTGCATTTCAACATCAGTGTTCCCTGTGCTTCCTGTCTTTAACAAATGATCAATTATGGATATAAATTAAACAACATTTGACTGAGAATTTAAAAAAGCAATGTGCTGTTTAAAACTAATGTACTAGCTAGGAGTTATCAACTGAGTCAGAAACAGTAACTGAGTCATGAGCCAGCTCATCTAACTTCTCAGAGGACCATAAACTAGACTGCTCTAAAACAAACATCTCCTACATAATTATTTGCTTTTTAATTTAAGTAATGGACGTTGCAATAAGTAAATTAATATTATCTTTAGTTATACAAACTGCTAGACCTGAGGATCAATGGTTGGGAAAAACTATTGTAATCTAAGCTCTTCAGTTTCCCCAAAAGGAACTTGAGGCCCAGAGAGCTGATGACTTCACTAAGTGTTTAGGGGTAGTGTGATGTTTAGCACAGAATAGCAATTTATCAATATTTGTTTGATGTTGTTATTATTGGTATTTATGTTTCTAAAATCATTATTTATTTTTATTCATTTTGGTATTACATTTTTGTTTCATAGTATACCTTTTATTGTTGTTACATTGGAATAAAAAATAAAATTCGGTTTCTCTTCTTAGAATAATTATGCCGTTATCACAGATATCAAAGGTCAAGCAAAGTGGGATTACTGGCATTTTCTGTTTATAAAGATTTGATAGTGTTTATTTTCTTCTTTGGTATTGTGCTAGTTGTTGTGTATAGCCTTTACATTCTAATTATTTGATTGTTGTGTAACAGCCTATATTTTTTAAAAAATCTCAGAATTTCTGACACTGATGTTTCAAAAAATACATTAATAATTTGTACTCAAAAGCTGATCTTAAAGTATGAAACAAATGTGAAAGAAGAAATGAGATAATTATTAGTAATTTCTAACTACTCAATTATTTGCACAAAGAAGATCCCAGATTTAGACAAAGTTTATATTTTCCATTCTTAATTTTATTTGTCTGATATACGTAGTGTATCAAAGTCAAATAGGAAAGTAGAAATCACAAATTATTTTAAACAGAGGGAATTAAATGCCTAGAATGGGTTGTGCATTTGATGAAAGATCTAAGGAACCAAACAGAGGTTGTTTAGATAACCCAGAGATTCATATCAGCAGGAAGCTGCTGCCATTCTGTAGTATGGAGGATCTCTTGGTATGGAGGTGATGTGGAATCTAGAAACCTGCCAGAAGGCTTGGCCTGTGCCAGAGTTAAGGAGGAGACTTAGCCACTGCTGAAGACGCTATCCAAGGAAATGAGAGAAGGACAGAGACACTTTGGCTTCTATCTTCCTATGTCCTCCAATTTTCCACTAGTGCCCAACTTGACCCACGCTCAAACAGAAGCACCACTGATTTCTTCTCCCTGTTTCTCCTCTTCTGCATTGGGAAGTATTCTTGTGATACAATGCAGACATGAGGAAGGTTCATAAAACACCCTGATTTATTTATTTATTTTATTAATGGACTATGGAGACAATGTTAGCTCCTTCTTGTTCTGCCATCACAACATATTTACATAAAATATTTTCACACATTTCATGTGACATACGTTACTCACTTGAAGATGCACCTTCCTCAATACGTTTTGATCTTCCTCAGTAAAGAAGCCACCCTTTCATTTTCAATGCCTGGGAAATCATCTTGTGTATATCATGCACCATGTATGAACAGAGCTGTGGAACGTTAGCCCACCAACTCCTATAATTAAATGATGCCCAAATGACAAAAGCTAGAAATAGATGAGTAGATGTCCATGGTAATAACACATATGCCTCATAGCTACATACCTTCAGATTCTGCTTCCCCTCAGAGCGTTTTTGCTAGTGTCACTACTGCCCTCACTATCAAGAAGTCTACTGTATTCCTTAATAAACTCAACCTCAACACCCAAACATTGACCCTAAAGGTAAAAATCTCTATATGGGCCATGATCAGGTTATAAAGGATGGCTGCTACTTCACATACACACATACAAATAAAAACGTCTTCGTCATTGCTAAATTCAGTATATTTGATTTGATTTGATTATCTGAGCCAAGAGTTAGTTAACTGCCTGCTAAATTAACGTGGCTTAACAAAGGACAAATATTATCTCACACCTGCCTTATGTTTGTTAGAGTCATGGCCTTTACCAGGCATCAGTAGATTATAAACCAAAGTATATTGAGTTTTCCTCCCTCCCTCAGTCTCAGAAAATATTTGTAAAGCATTAGAAACAAAGAGGGGTTCGAAGGCATACCTTGGTGTACCCTTTCCTCACTGGTGTGCCTGGCTTTGACAGGTATATAGAAGGCTGACATTGAGGCCATTATTGAAGTATCTGTTCTGTTGACTCTGGCTACGGATTTAGAGGAAGAGCTATAATCACTTTAAATCACATTTCCAACAAATGTGTCCTAAGTAATCTCTGTAAATGAACATTGGGGCACATAGTTTTTCTTCCACGCATTTGTTTATTCTGCAAATGTTTATTCGGTGCCTGCCCTTGCCTTATATAATACGCTGAGAATACAAAGATGAAAAAAACCCTTGTGTTTGGTCCTCAAGAAGCACAGGTTGTTCAGTCTCACTGAAACTAAGACACAAAAACATTCATTTAAGTAGACAATATACAGACTATTCTGCTATAGGTATACATAAAATGCACAGTGAAAGAGTTGATGAAGAACTCAAACAGAAGGTTGTCTTTGGGCTAATGGGGTGAGAAACATATTCTAGGCAAAGAGAAGATTTGCAAAGGCATGCAAGCACAGGAGAGCATGAGGTTGTCAAGGAGCTAAAATTACTGCTTTTATGGGATCGGGTTGGGAGGAAGTAATGGAGATGAGACTGAATGGGTAAACTGAGGCTGAGACAAAGTTCTTTGTGTGCCAGCCTAAGGTGTTTGAATTTTTGTCTTGTAAGTCATGAAAAGCCATTGAACATTTTTGAGTATGGTAAAACTATTTCAAAGATCTGCCTGTTAACAGTGGGGGAAAATGGACTGACGTGAAGATTAAGTTTAAAACCTGGAAATCTAGTTAGAAATACATTTTACTAACCAATGAGGAGTCTTTTACTTAAAATTCACTAAATAGATATTACATTAAGAGATAGCCAGGGCCAGGTGCCGTGTCTCACGTCTGTAATCTCAGCACTTTGGGAGGCCGAGGAGGGTGGATCACTAGATCAGGAGTTCAAGACCAGCGCGGCCAAGATGGTGAAACCCCGTGTCTGCTAAAAATAAAAAAATTAGCTGGGCATGGTGGCACGTGCTTGTAATCCGAGCTACTTGGGAGGCTGAGGCAGAGAATTGCTTGAACCTGGGAGGTGGAGGTTGCAGTGAGCTGAGATCGTGCCACTGCACTCCAGCCTGGGTGACAGAGAGAGACTCGGTCTCAAAATTAATAATATTAATAATAATAATAATAATAAAGACAGCCAGTATGAGGTCGGTCAGTGGGCCTATGTAGAGGAAAGAAAATGGTCATAGGCCCTACCCTTGTGGAATCACGGTTCGGTGATGAAGTAAGATACTGCAAAGGCAGTTGCAGTGGAGCTGGAGAGAAAGAGTTGAACATTAGAGAAGTGTGAAGGTGGATGAAACCGAACTTTAAGACAATAGCACATGGAAAGATGGATACATCTAAGATGTTTTATGGGTTGAGTTGTGTTCCCCATAAAAAAAATTAATAAATTGAAGTCCTAACTCCTACTATTTCAGAATGTGTTTCTATTTGGAAAAGGGTAGTTGTAGATGCAATTAAGATAAAGCCATACTGGAGTAGCGTGGGTCTCTATTCCGATATGACTGGTATTCTTATTAAAAAAACAAAAAAGAAAGACAATTGGTGTATTAGTCAGTGTTCTCCAGAGGGACAGGACTAAGAGGATAGATCTATACGTAAAGGGGAGTTTATTAGGAGACATGACTCACACAATCACAAGGTGAAGTCCCACAATAGGCCGTCTGTAAGCTGAGAAACCAGGAAGCCAGCCCGAGTCCCAAAACCTCAAAAGTAGCGAAGCCGACAGTGCAACCTTCAGTCTGTGGCCAAAAGCCTTCAAGCCCCTGTCACACCACCAGTATAGGTCCAAGAGTCCAAAAGCTGAAGAATTTGGAGTTCGAGGGCAGTAAGCATCCAGCACAGGGGAAAGATGGAGGCCAAAAGACTTAGCCAGTCTAGTCTTTCCACGTTCTTCTGCCTGCTTTTATCCTAGCTACCCGGGCAGATGATTAGATGGTGCCCACCCGGATTGAGGGTGGATCTGCCTCTCCCAGTCCACTTACTCGAGTGTTACTCTCCTTTGGCAACACCTTCCCAGAGACACCCAAGAGCAATACTTTGCTTCCTTCAATCTAGTCAAATTGACATGCAATATTAACCATCACAATTGGATACACGCATGCAGGGAGTATGGAATGTGAATATGAAGACAGAGATTGGGGTGACATGTCCACAAATCAAGGAATGCCAAAGATTGGCAGTAAATCACCAGAAGCCGGGGGAGAGACATGGAACAGATTCTACTCCTCAACTCTCAGCAGGAACCAACCCTGCCAACACTTCGATAGTGAACTTCTAACATCTAGAACCATTTGACAAATTTCTGGGTGGCTTAAAAAATCCAGTTGGCGATACTGTTATGGCACCCGTAGAGAAATGACACACATGATCTTCAGGTTCCCAGCTTGGGCAATTTTATTTCAGAGTGAGAAACATAATAGGACCTTGATTTCTTCCCTTTATGTGTCATTAAAAAGGGAGATCCTTTTTTTTTCTTGCTTTCCTCATAAGTCCTGAGATTTTTGCTTTCATTAGTGAATTTTTGCAATTCTTATTAATTGTA
Source organism: Theropithecus gelada (assembly GCF_003255815.1). Taxonomy (NCBI): domain Eukaryota; kingdom Metazoa; phylum Chordata; class Mammalia; order Primates; family Cercopithecidae; genus Theropithecus; species Theropithecus gelada. Next base: position 98,982,500 of record NC_037670.1, read on the forward strand.
TTTGAACTTGAAAAAGGAAGGACTTATGATTTCTGATGCCAACAATGATTCTTGTTTCAAACATTACTGGTTTACTGCAGTCAAACAATGAATCACTTGCAGAATTTTGGTAAAAAATCAGACAAAAATTAAGAAAAGCTCTTCTGATTGTTCAGATTGTTCAGTCTGTTCTGATTGAACTGACTGTGGGCCACACAGTTCTGGAACTAATAAAAATAAAGTATATTCCTTGCTCATATAGTTATATGAACAACCTACCTGTATAAACTGTCAAGCAATTTGATGGTTTATTTCTTTATAATACTTTAAACTCCACCTTTATAAAAACCATAGCCTGTTAGCACTTTTTCTTGATCTTTGCAGAATACTATGAAAATAATAATAAACCTCTTGGTGGAATAAACAATCTGCCTGTGACAATTGCCCAAGTGCCTTCTGGCAAGTCTAGTCCTTTCTGCTCTCTTTAAAGTTTTAAAGTGCAAATTGCTTTGCAGCAGCAATATATTCTGGTCAAAGTGAGGGAAAAGTATGAGTCTCACTTAAAACTTGAGGTCGATGATTGAATCTTCTGAACTTCATCAGTGGTTTTGTGAAATTGGTTCTTTTCTAGGGAAGCCGTTTTTGCCTATGAATCAGATTTTAAGCTACTATTGTCTTCTACTACTCTTCAATAAAAAACGGAAATAGGTAGAAAATATGGTGACTCACAATTTATGGCCATGTTTTAGAGAACACATTTGCTCAGCATATAATGTGGCTTGATAATGTTACATGACCCCAAAGCAAGCCATGTGCTGTCCTTCATCTAGTATATAAACATGAGACATTTTCTACTAACGTGAGGATGGATAGAAATCGGCCCTTTGTGAGAATGTCCTCATGGAGAATTGTTTTCAAAGGACTTAAAAATTGTAGTGTGCCATTAACTACTTTTCACATCCTAAATCTACCTTGTTTATTTTTCCTTTCTACTCCTATTATTCTTAGGTACTGTTTCCATCATGCAGCAATATTGTCTGCCTTTTAATGTTGGTATTACTCCATCTTTTAAAATTTGTTCTATTGGTTGGGCACAGTGGCTCACACCTGTAATCCCAGCACTTTGGGAGGCCAAGGCGGGTGGATCACAAAGTCAGGAGATCAAGACCCCCCTGACCAACTTAGTGAAATCCCGTCTCTACTAAAAATACAAAAAGTAGACGGGCATGGTGACGTGCGCCTGTAATCCCAGCTACTCTGGAGGCTGAGGCAGGAAAATCGCTTGAACCCAGGAGGCGGAGGTTGCAGTGAGCTGAGATCACGCCACTGCACTCCAACCAGGGCAACAGAGTGAGACTCTGTCTCAAAGAAAAAAAAAAAAATTGGTCTATTACAATCTAATGCACATTAAGTATAGAGTCAGAGATTTAGAAAAATTGTCATATAGTACTAGGTCCCTGATGAAATAACAAAAATTAGTATTGGGTTTTATTTTCTTATTATTGATATTTGAGAACGTGCCCCATTATTTTGCCTGACCATAGTAACACATTCACCTTTTATTTATTTATTTTTCCACTATAATATGGCTTCTAATTGTTTCTAATAGCTAACTGAGGCCTTTCCTAGTCTTTTTTTTTTTTCCTAGTCTTCTCTGCTGTATTTGCCATGTGGGTTAATCCTTCACTTGGCTTTTGTGATACGGCATTTTCCTGGGTCTTACATCTTTCTTACTGTTTTTTCTTTGTCTCTATCTTCTTTTCATCCACCCCAGTTTCTCATGCTCACTGGGTTATCTAATCTACTCACATAGTTGCATCTTCTAAGCTTAAATGTATGGTCCAAACCTCTCCCCAGATATATATCCTACAGTCTACTGGACGTCAACCAATGATTGTCCCATAGAAAATTTACAAGCAATATGTTGAAAAGCAAAATTATCTTTCCCTACCAAATTTCTTTCCTCATCCTATATTTTCTATCTCAGTTGATAGAATCATGGCCAGGAACTGTGGATAGAAATTTGTAATAAAGTTACCCCTCCCTTGTATATACCAACCATATATAATTAATCACAGAATATAGATAATTTTAAAATCCTAATCCATCCTTTCTAATCCATCCCTAAAGTCATCAGCCTAGTTTACATTCTCATTATCCCTTATCCATCTGCTGCTTCTTCATTAGTTTATTAATCGGTCTTATTTTCCCTTTCTTGTCCCAGTCAAATCCATCTTCAACCCAGCTGCTGGAATGATTCTTCAGAAATGCAGATTTAAACACATGGAACCCTGTGCTTAAAGTCTTTCAATGTCTTCTTGTAATTTAGGAGATATATCCCAAACTGCTTAACTCAGAGCAAAAGCTCTCTTCTCTGATCCTTGCCTGTATCTTCAGCGGCACCTCCAGCTAGCTGCTCCCTTACATTTTATGCCTCAGTAATGCCAAACTGCTTGCATTTTTTGTCAGACACCATTAGCTCTTCTGCACTGCGTCTTTGCTTCTGCTATTTTGAAGACTTTCCTTTCCCCCCACTGACCTAGCTAACTTTTAAGAACTCACTCAGGTGTCACTTTTTTCCAGAGACACCTTTCATTGCAAACCATCTTCTGTTATCCACAGGGTATAGCAAGTATTCAGTAAATATTTGTTGAAGGAATGACTCCACTTCGTTTTGTTGATCTAAGTGGTGAACAATCTAAAAACATATCAACATAACATTAGAACTACTAATACTAATTTTCAGGTCAATGTAAAATGTGTATCCCCTGCATTGACTTATTCCATGTGGAACTATGAAAGTGCAACTGAGCTCTTCTCTACTTTTGGAAAAATTGTTCTCTTAACCTTTGTATAATTATTTTCTCTTTATAACATCATAGTTTCTCTTTATGGCATTATGTGCTATTATTTGAGTAAGCAGAAAATATTTGTAAAAATTTTCTATAAAATATACAAATTATATGTATTTGTTTAGAATTGGGGAATCAAATATTCAACTCTGTCTAGAAGCTATAATCTAAATGTTTATTCCTCAGTTTTGACAGGCACGTTAATAGCATTTCCAGCAGGCTCAGTGTTAAGACAAAATTATAATGTGTCATGGAGGTAGTGATAGAGATACTAATAGCTCTTTCCACTAACTCCTAATTATATTGGTAACAGTATATTTTCTTACCATAGAAGACAATACCGGTGGGACATTTGAATTATAATTAACCCTATTTAGTTTACCTATTGGATTGTATCACTGAAGTTCTTAGATCTAAGAAGACCTACCTGAAAGGTTCAGAGATTGAGATTCTCCTAAGAACAAAAGCAAAGACTATGGCCACTTTAGCGAGGATAGTGATGCTGAAGTAATTCCCTGAGATTTCTTCCTGCCATTTCAATTAGATCAATAAGTTAACAGAGTCAGGGGTAGGTCTTTCCCATCATGTGATGATTTGAGAATCATCACTTCTCAAAGGATTTTTAAAAACAATTATGTCTTTTCACTATTTTTAATGGAATGGAGTATTAGATACACAAAGGAATACATGCAATATATACATGTAAGTCGTGATCACTAAAGTGATAATCACTGACAGAGTGATTCTCATTGGTAAGAAAATCCTCTTAATGGAAACTAAACGTTGGGTACTCATGAACATAAAGATGGCCTCTTAGTCTGTTTTCTTGCTGCTGCTGAAGACATACCTAAGACTGGGCAATTTACAAAAGAAGGAGTTTTAGTAGACTTACAGTTCCACATTGCTGGGGAAACCTCACAATCGTGGCAGAAGGCAAGGAGGAGCAAAGAGAAAAATCTTACATGGATGGCAGAAGGCAAAGAGACAGCTTGTGCAGGAAAACTCTGCCTTATAAAGCCATCAGATATCATGAGACATGTTCACTACCACAAGAACAGCACAGGAAAGACCTGTCCCCATGATTAAATTACCTCCCACAAGGTCCCTCCCACAACATGTGGGAATTCAAAGTGAAATTTGGGTGGGGACAGAGCCAAAACATATAATTCCACTTCTGGCCCCACCCAAATCTCATGCCCTCACATTTCAAAACCAATCATGCCTTCCTAACAGTCCCACAAAGACTTAACTCATTTCACCATTAACTCAAAGTCCACAATCCAAAGTCTCATCTGAGACAAGGTAAGTCTTAGTCTTTAAAGTCAAAAGCAAGTTAGTTACCTCCTAGATACAATGGGAGTATAGGCATTGGGTAAATACAGCCATTCCAAACGGAAGAGATTAGCTGAAACAAAGGGGCTACAGGCTCCATGCAAGTCCAAAATCCAACAAGGTAGTCAAATCTTAAAGCTCCAAAATAATCTCCTTCGACTTCATGTCTCACATCCAGGTCACACTGATGCAAGAGGTGGGTTCCCATGGCCTTGGGCAGCTCTGCCCCTGTGGCTTTGCAGGCTATAGCATCACTCCTGGCTGCTTTCATGGGCTGGCATTGTCTGCTTTCACATCTGTAGCTTTTCCAGGGGCACAATGCAAGCTGTCAGTGAATCTGCCATTCTGGAATCTGGAGGATGGTGGTCCTCTTCTCACAGTTCCAATAGGTGGTGCTCCAGTAAGGTCTCTGTGTGGAGGCTCTCACCCCACATTTCTCTTCTGCACTGCCCTAGCAGAGGTTCTACATGAAAGCCCCACACCTGCAGCAAACTTCTGCCTGGTAATCCAGGCATTTCCACACATCCTCTGAAATCTAAGTGGAGGTTCCCAAACCCCAATTCTTGACTTCTGTGCACTGGCAGGCTCAACACCATGTGGAAACTGCCAAGGCTTGTGGCTTGCACCCTCTGTAGCCATGGCCAGAACTCTATGTTGGCCTCTTTCAGCCACAGCTGAAGCAGCTGGGATGTAAGGCACCAAGTCCTTTGGCTGCATACAGCATGGGGACCCTGGGCCGAGCCGACGAAACCACTTTTTCCTCCTAGGCCTCCGGGCCTGTGATAAGAGGGGCTGCCATGAAGACCTCTGACATGCCCTTGGGACATTTTCCCCATTTTCTTGGGATTAACATTGGGCTCCTCCATACTTATGTAAATTTCTGCAGCTGGCTTGAATTTCTCCTCAGAAAATGGGATTTTCTTTTTTACCCCATTGTCTGGTTGCAAACTTTCCAAACTTTTGTGTTCAGCTTTCCTTATAAAACTGAATGCCTTTAACATCACCCAAGTAACCTCTTGAATGCTTTGCTGCTTAGAAATTTCTTCCATCAGATACCCTAAATCATCTCTCTCAAGTTCAAAGTTCCACATATCTCTAGGGCAGGGGCAAAATGCCACCAGTCTCTCTGCTAAAACATAACAACAATCACCTTTGCTCCAGTTCCTAACAAGTTTCTCATCTCCATCTGAGACCACCTCAGCCTGGATTTAATTGTGCATATCATTATCAGCAGTTTGGTCAAAGCCATTTAACAAGTCTAGGGAGTTCCAAACTTTCCCATATTTTCCTATCTTCTTCTGAGCCCTCCAAACTGTTCCAACCCCTGCCTGTTACCCAGTTCCAAAGTCATTTCCACATTTTCAGGTATCTGTGCAGCAGCGCCCCACTCTACTGGTACCAATTTACTGTATTAGTCCATTTTCATGCTGCTGATAAAGACATACCCAAGACTGGGCAATTTACAAAAGAAATAAGCTTAATGGACTTACAGTTTCACATGGCTGGGGAAGCATCACAATCATTGTCAGGGGTAAGGAGGAGCAAGTCATGTCTTACATGGATGGCAGCAGGCAAAGAGAGGGAGAGAACTTCTGCAGGGAAACTCTGCCTTATAAAGCCATTAGATCTCATGAGACTTATTCACTATCACAAGAACAGTATGGGAAAGACCTGCCCCCATGATTCAATTACCTCCCACCAGGTCCCTTCCACAACATTTGGGAATTCAAGATGAGATTTGGGTGGGGACACAGCCAAACCATATCAGATAGCCACCATAGAGACTGGGGACCACTATCAGGGGAAGGAGAGAAAGGAGCAGTGGTTGAAAAACTAACTCTTGGGTACTATGTTCAGAACTTGGGTGACAGGATCATTCATACCCCAAACCTCAGCAACAAACAATATACCCAGGTAGCAGACCTGCACATCTACCCCTGGAATCTAAAATAAAAGTTGAAAATAATAATAATAAATTAAAATAATAATAATCAAAATAACAACAACAACATAAAAATCCCCAAAGGGTACTTGTGACGGCTGGCTTTATGCATCAAGTTGCCCAAGCTATGGTACCTGGTTATCCAATCAAACACTTATTTAGGGGTTGCCATTAAGGCATTTGATAGATGTGATTAACATCTACAATCAGTCCACTTTAAATTAAGAAGATTGCACATGATGATGTGGGTGGGCCTCATCCAATTAGTTGAAGGACATAAGAGCAGAACTGAAGTTTCCAGGAGAGGAAATTCTGACTCAAGACTGCAGCATCAACACCTGCCTGAGATTTCAGCCTCCTGGTCTGTCCTACAGATTTCAGACCCGCAGTCCCAACAATCATGGGACCCAGTTCCTTAAAAAAAATCTCAATGTCTCTCTCTAAAAAATAAACATAAAGGCAAAATAACAATAAAAGTTCATAAAAAAGAAAACCCTCTTAATACCAATCCTAATTCCACAGAAGCAGTACAGTGAGCCACTTCGATTAATACTGAAACTGTAAAAGAGTCTCAGTGGGAGAAAGTCAGAGAGTAGACATTTTTTTCACTGACATTTGTCTTCTTTTTATCTAGTATGAGTAACACTAAACTGGCAGAGAGAAATATGTGTGCAAATCATTTAATTAATTTCTTACTTTTTCTTTGTCCTGCTGAATAAAGGTTTTTAAAAATTATTATACTTTAAGTGCCATGGTGGTTTGCTGCACTCATCAACCCGTCACCTACAATAGGTATTTCTCCTAATGCCATCCCTCCCTTTGCCCTCCATTCCCTGAGAGGCCCTGATGTGTGATGTTCCCCTGTCTGTGTCCATGTGTTCTCATTGTTCAACTCCCAATTATGAGTGAGAACAAGCAGTGTTTGGTGTTCTGTCCCTGTGTTAGTTTACTGAGAATGGTTTCTAGCTTCATCCATGTCCCTGCAAAGGACATGAACTCATCCTTTTTTAAGGCTGCATATTATTTCATGGTGTTTATGTGCCACATTTTCTTTATCCAGTCTATCATTGATGCACATTTCGGTTGGTTCCAACTCTTTGCTATTGTGAACAGTGCTGCAATAAACATACACGTGCATGTGTCTTTAGAGGAGGATGGTTTATAATCCTTTGGGTATATACCCAGTAATGGGATTGATGGGTCAAATGATATTTCCGTTTCTAGATCCTTGAGGAATTGCCACACTGTCTTCCACAATGGTTGAACTAATTTACACTCCCACCAACAGGGTAAAAGTGTTCCTATTTCTCTACATCCTCTCCAGCATCTGTTGTTTCCTGACTTTTTAATGATCACCATTCTAACTGGCGTGAGATGGTATCTCATTGTGATTTTGAGCTTTTCTTCATATGTTTGTTGGCCGCATAAATGTCTTCTTTTGAGAAGTGTCTATTCATATCCTTCAGCCACTTTCTGATGGGGTTGTTTTTTTCATGTAATTTTGTTTAAGTTCCCTGTAGATTCTGGATATTATCCTTTTGTCAGATGGATAGATTGCAAAAATGTTCTCCCATTCTATAGGTTGCCTGTTCACTCTGCTGATAGTTTCTTTTGCTGTGCCAAAGTTCTTTAGTTTAGTTAGATCCCATTTGTCAATGTTTGCTTTTGTTGCCATTGCTTGTGGGGTTTTAGTCATGAAGTCTTTGCCCATGACTATGTCCTGAATGGTATTGCCTAGGTTTTCTTCTAGGGTTTTTATGGTTTTAGGTCTTACATTTATGTCTTTAATCCATCCTGAGTTAATTTTTGTATAAGGTGTAAGGAAGGGGTGCAGTTTCAGTTTTCTGCATATGGCTAGCCAGTTTTCCCAACACCATTTATTAAATAGGGAGTCCTTTCCCCATTGTTTGTTTTTGTAAGGTTTGTCAAAGATCAGATGGTTGTAGATGTGTGGTGTTATTTCTGAGGCCTCTGTTCTGTTCTATTGGTCTATATGTCTATTTTGGTACCCATACCATGCTGTTTTGGTTACTGTAGCCTTGTAGGATAGTTTGAATTCAGGTAGTGTGATGCCTCCAGTTTTGTTCTTTTGGCTTAGGATTGTCTTGGCTATATGGACTCTTTTTTTGGTTCCATATGAAATTTAAAGTAGTTTTTTCTAATTCTGTAAAGAAAGTCAATGGTAGTTTGATGGGCATAGCCTTGAATCTACAAATTACTTTGGACAGAATAGTCATTTTTACAATATTGATTATTCCTATCCATGAGCATGGAATGTTTTTCCATTTGTTTGTGTTTTCTCTTATTTCCTTGAGCAGTGGTTGGTAGTTCTCCTTGAAGAGGTCCTTCACATCCCTTGTAAGTTGTATTCCTAGGTATTTTATTCTCTTTGTAGCAATTGTGAGTGGGAGTTCACTTATGGTTTGTCTATTATTGGTGTATAGAAATGGTTATGATTTTTGTATACTGGTTTTGTATTCTGAGACTTTGCCAAAGTGGCTTTTCAACTTAAGGAGATTTTGGGCTGAGACAATAGGGTTTTCTAAATATACAATCATGTCATCTGCAAATGGAGACAATTTTACTTCCTCTCTTCCTATTTGAATACCATTTATTTCTTTCTCTTGCCTGATTGCCCTGGCCAGAACTTCCAATACTATGCTGAATAGGAGTGGTGAGAGAGGGCATCCTTGTCCTGTGCTGGTTTTCAAAGAGAATGCTTCCAACTTTTGCCCATTCAGTATGATATTGGCTGTGGGTTTGTCATAAACAGCTCTTATTATTTTGAGGTACATTCCATCAATACCTAGTTTATTGAGAGTTTTTAGCATGAAGCGGTGTTGAATTTTATCAAAGGCCTTTTCTGCATCTATTGAGACAATCATGTGGTTTTTGTCATTGATTCTGTTTATGTGACCGATTACATTTTTTGATTTGCATATGTTGAACCGGCCTTGCATCCCAAGGAGGAAGCTGACTTGACCGTGGTGGATAAGCATTTTAATGTGCTGCTAGATTCAGTTTGCCAGTATTATACTGAAGATTTTTTCACCGATGTTCAGGGATATTGACCTGAAATTGTGTGTGTGTGTGTTTTTTTGTTTGTTTGTTTTGTTTTTTTGTTCTTTTTTTTTTGCTATGTCTCTGCCAGGTTTTGGTATTAGGATGATGCTGGCCTCATAAAATAAGTTGGGGGGATTCCCTCTTTTTCTATTGTTGGAATCATTTCAGAAAGAATGGTACCAGCTCGTCTTTGTACCTCTGAGAGAATTCAGCTGTGAATCCATGTGGTCCTAAGCTTTTTTGTTTGGTAGGTTATTAATTACTGCCTCAATTTCAGAACTTGCTATTTATCTATTCACGGATTTGATTTCTTCCTGGTTTAGTCTTGGGAGGGTGTATTTGTCCAGGAATTTATCCATTTCTTCTAGATTTTCTAGTTTATTTGTGTAGAGGTGTTTATAGTATTGTCTGATGGTAATTTGTATTTCTGTGGGATCAGTGGTGATATCCCCTTTATCATTCTTTATTCTGTCTATTTGATTCTTCTCTCTTTTCTTCTTTATTTGTCTGGCCAGTGCTTTATCTATTTTGTTAATTTTTTCAAAAAGTCAGCTCCTGGATTCATTGATTTTTTGAGGGGTTTTTCATGTCTCTATCTCCTTCAGTTCTGCTCCCATCTTAGTTATTTCTTGTATTCTGCTAGCTTTTGAATTTGCTTGCTCCTGCTCCTCTAGTTCTTTTAATTGTGATGTTAAGGTGTCGATTTTAGATCTTTCCCACTTTCTCATGTGTAGCAATTCCTCAAGAATCTAGCCTTTGAATTTGTTTGCTCTTGCTTCTCTAGATCTTTCCTGCTTTCTCCTGTGGGAATTTAGTGCTATAAATTTCCCTCTAACCACTGCTTTAGTTGTGTCCCAGAGATTCTAGTATGTTGTATCTTTGTTCTCATTTGTTTCAAAGAACTTATTTATTTCTGCCTTAATTCTGTTATTTACTCAGTAGTCATTCAGGAGCAGGATGTTCAGTTTCCATGTAGTCATGTGTTTCTTAATCCTGAGTTCTAATTTGATTGCACTGTGGCCTGAGAGACTGTTTGTTATGAGTTCTGTTATTTTGCATTTGCTGAGGAGTGTTGTACTTCCAATTATGTGGTCAATTTTAGAATAAGTATGATGTGGTGAGAAGAATGTATATTCTGTTGCTTTGGGGTGGAGAGTTCTGTAGATGTCTATTAGGTCTGCTTGGTGCAGAGCTGAGGTCAAGTCCTGAATATCCTTGTTAATTTTCTGTCTCGTTGATCTGTCTAATATTGTCAGTGCGGTGTTAAAGTCTCCCACGATCATTGTGTGGGAGTCTCGGTCTCTTTGTAGGTCTCTAAGAACTTGCTTTATGAATTTAAGTGCTCCTGTATTGGGTGCATCTATATTTAGGATAGTTAGCTTTTCTTGTTGCATTGATTCCTTTACCATTATGTAATGCCCTTTTTTGTCCTTTTTGATCTTTGTTGGTTTAAAGTCTGTTTATAGAGACTAGGATTGCAAATACCGCTTTTTTTTTTTTTTTTTTTTTGCTTTCCATTTTCTTGGAAAATATTTCTTCATCCCTTTATTTTGAGCCTATGTGTGTCTTTGCATGTGAAATGGGTCTCCTCAATACAGCACAACTATGGGTCTTGACTCTTTATGCAATTTGCCAGTCTGTGTCTTTTAACAGGGGCATTGAGCCCATTTACATTTAAAGTTAATATTTCTATGTGTGAATTTGATCCTGCCATTATCACGCTAGCCAGTTATATTGCCTGCTAGTTGTTGTTGTGGCGGGCTCCACCCAGCTCGAGCTTCCAGGAGGCTTTTTTTTTTTACACTGTGAGGAGAAAACGACCTACTCGAGCCTCAGTAATGGCAGATGCCCCTCCCCTCACCAGTCTCAAGCATCCTAGGTTGACTTCAGATCGCTGAGCTGGCATGAGAATTTCAAGCCAGAGGATCTTAGCTTGCTGGGCTCTGTGGGGGTGGGATTCACTGAGCTAGACCACTTGGCTCCTTGGCCTCAGCCCCCTTTCCAGGGGAGTGAATGGTTATGTCTCGTTGGCATTCCAGGTGCCACTGGGGTATGGAAAAAAAAAAAAAAAAAAAAAACTCCTGCAGCTAGGTCTGTGTCTGCCCAAATAGCCGCCCAGTTTTGTTCTTGAAACCCAGGGCCCTGGTGGTGTAGGCACCTGTGGGAATCTCCGGTCTGTGGGTTGCAAAGACCATGGGAAAAGTGTAGTATCTGGCCTGGAATGCCCCGTTCCTCACGACGCAGTGTCTCAGGGCTTTCCTTGGTCAGGGGAGGGAGTTCCCCAACCCCTCGTGCTTCCTGGGTGAGGCAACGCCCCACACTGCTTTGGCTCACCCTCCATGGACTGCATCCACTGCCTAACCGGTCCCAGTGAGATGAGACAGGGACCTCAGTTGGAAATGCAGAAACGACCTGCCTTCTGCGTTGATTTCTCTGGGAGCTGCAGACCAGAGCTCTTTCTATTCAGTCATCTTGCCAGCCACACCTGTATAAAGGGTTTAATGTAGACTGAAGGTGTCCTCAATGTTTCCAACAAGTCATCCATTTGTCTACTGTGATCGTGTTCTTTTGGGAGTAAAGTGTCTTTTAGGTTGGGGCAAAATTAGTTTTTGGCAAGGAAGGTGGTGTTTTTATTGTCAATGCAATAATGGAAAAAGGACAGTTAGAAAAGTTATCCCTCTGTCTTGTGGCTGTCACCGTAGCTGATACTGATTTAAAACCTAAAATAGGTGCAGCACTGACCTGCCTCAGAATGATGCCTGAAGTGGCAGATGGTGGGATTCAGTTTAAACCAGATTGTTCATGCCCAATCTCATGCCCTTGTGCATTTCAGCTGCTATTTTTCATTTGTTATAAAAATGCCATTATCTTGACCAGTAATGCAGTTTCTCAGATAGTTTGAAATCCTTAAATCCTTATTTTGTAGAGAGTCTGTGCTGGAACACCACCGACTGTGCCTCGTGTGCATCATATTAGGCTAATGTAGGGTGGAAATAGCAAATTGACTTTGATAACGGATTTTCAAGTGTGCTCTTTGTGGATGAAATGCTGTTTCACTTGTTATGATTTTTTTCAGGCAGTAATTTATTTGTAAATGTCTTGACTGTACTTTAATGCCACTCTGTCTCTGGGGGTGAGTCTCTGTTACAACCAGTTACAGAGATAACAAGATTAGGAATATGTCCTCACGTGGTATTTGTCTAGGGCCTGAAACTTTTTTTGTTGTGACAGTCTGACAGGAACAAACGATTCAAAAAGATTTAGCAGCAGAAGGGTAGGGGGGCTACAAATTAGCATATAGTTGCCCACAGTCGTTATATATGTAGAGTTTTATTTTTTTAATAAGAAAGTCAGAAGCTGGCATCTGAACATTAAGAAACCATTTAAATATCTTTTCTGCTAACACTGCTGTGAACTTGGTGGTGCTGGCTGATGCTGGGTGGGGAAGCCAGAAACTGTTTTCTTTCCAAAAGGTGAAGAATGTGAGTCAAGTATGTTAGATACTGTTATTATAGGAGTTCTCACTGACTTCTCAGATTGAGTGAAAGTTCATGTTCATATGTCAATTGTAAGAGGGCGATATGTTCTAGCCCAGGGTTCAGTATGCTTTTTCTGTTCAAGATCATAAATATTTCAATGTCCTTGGCCATATGATCTCTTATAATGACTCATCTCTGCTAATGCAGTGCAAAATCAGCCATATACAATGCACAAGTTGAAGAACATGACTGTATTCCAATAAAACTTTATTTATAAAAACAGGCTGTTAGCCACATTTGGTCCATAGGTAGGCCATAGTTTGCCAACTCTTGTTCTAGGTTAAGTGAAGAATGGTGTTTGAAATGCTTACACAATGCACTTGCCACTCTTTTAAAAATAGCTGTGAAGATAACTTACCCCATATAATCTAAGTTATTTTGTCCTAGGCCCCTTCTCCACAGCTTTATTAAAATTAGAAATTTCATACATTTATCACTATCAACCTCTACTTGTGTGCATTACAAGTGATTTGAATTTAAAACACTTCTTGAAGGACATTGGAAAAATCTTTTAGTGCTGACAAATTCAAGTAAAGTCCTTTGGAGAGAAAGTTAGTTATTACTGTCTTAGACAAAGGTTTGCGATGGAAGTTGATTGTATATTCAGATAATAACCTTAAGGGTTAAAGGTTTTGTTTTCCAAGCAGGTGGACTTATTTTGCTCTTTCTTTGCTTTTTTCTTTTTTTTTTTTTTTAAATTTACGTCTCCCCTCCTCTCTCCCTTTGCCACTTGACTGTATCATACTGTGCTACTGGTTGAGAAGGTGCTGCGTCACCTTCTGTATTGTTGCTTGATCTTTGATTTCCTGTGAAGCACAATGAATCTTACATTAGACTCTTCTGAGTCAGGTGGTGCACCATCTGTTCCCAGGCCTGGAAAACATGAGTAACAGAGAGCAACAGAAAGCAACAGCTACCCCAGATTTAGCAGAATATTCGTATTTACATAGCAAGAGAGAGGCAGACAATTCTGATTTCAGGCAGGGTAGAAGTTTATTTTCCTCACACTCATTGAATACATTTAACATAAAACCTTTCTAAAAAATTATTTTACACATTAGTATACTCATAGGCTAGGACAGGTGTGAACCTACTTGCCTTTGTTGTTCTGGGGTGATGTTAGTTTTAAGTGGTTGGGAATGGTTGCGTAATTGTACATAAGAGCTGCATTGCATGAGGCTACCCAGAATACACGAGAGCAGCTGGCAAACCTAGGTATTGAAGCTGATAGCAGGTAGCCTATAACAAATCGAAAGAATGAAGGCCAACCAGCGTCTGGCTGCCAATCTGCGATAGCATTTAGAAGGTTGAACTAACCGTCTGTTAAGAACATGAGAAGCCCATTACCACACAGCTTTAAATCCCCGATCTAAATAATTAACTATAGATAAAACTCTTTTAACTATACATTGCCCTGGTAGTACTTTATTCCAATTAAAAGCAAATCACTTTCATAATACACTCATCAGTTTAAAGGCATGGTACATACTAACATTATTAAAACATAAGTCTGTCATGAATTAAAGCATTAAAGGCCCACCTCATTAGGGTTACACAGGTCCTCAATATGCCATAATGACTTCCCTAAATACATTATGTTGATTATAGAAAAAAATAGGATACTTTTAGAAACTATTTAAAATAATTCATTGATCATCCTGCACTGCTTTAGTTCTTACCAGCTATTTTTAAGAACTGGCATTCAACAGGAATCTAAAACACTGCCAAGAAATTGTAAAAAACTGAGGAACCTATAAAAATAAATGACACAGAAAGCTACTTAAGTTAACTCTATAAACTGCTGGTTGCCCCTTCCGAAGTCTGTGGAATCACTAGGGAATGGAAAGTTCTCTTTTATTCAATTGCTGAAGGCGCCTCCTTTCGGTATTGTTCCTGGCACATCTGGTATCATTCTTGACGATAAAACTTAACAATTTCAGTTCACATTTGAAAGAGTATCAAGCAATGGTGGTTTATTCAACTGCAGGAGATTATGAGAGGGTAGACACTGTTGAGGACATAGATGAATAGGTGTCTAGTCATCAGAGACGGTTTTGTAGATTTTCTTGGCTTCAGGAAGAGACATTTTGAGGCAAAAATTGGACTATTTGGGGCAGCGAGAGGTAGAGAAAATGTGATGTCATGTTAGGGAAAAAGGAGATGGAATGAGTTAATGGAGCACTGCCACTTTTAAAAAATATTATTTTAGTATGATTGATCATAGCCTTATCATATTTTTCTACTTTGCCTGTTCATAACTAGAATTAATGCAGATGCAGTTCAAACTCAGCAAGAAACATTTCTGATAACAGGAATAGCTCTACTTCTGGAACCCCAAATGTAATCTTGACACGTTTATAATCACCTTTAAGAACTACAGAACAACAACCTAGTGTTGCTATAAACAGCATGCTATTTATTTTCAGAACTGAAAGTTTAGTGTGGAGCATGTTAAAATCCATTCTGCCTGTGTCGAAGGTATTTTTAGACTTCCAAAATTCATGTTGAAATTTTGTGTGATTAAAAAAATATCTAAGCACTTTCATTTCCATCTTTGCCCTAATATGTGGTCCTTTTGAGGGACTTCTGAACTGAAGGCCTTTGACTGCTCTCTATGTAGTCTTTATGTCAAAAATATATGTGGTTCTTGGACCAGGGGGTTTTTCACAACATTAAAATAAAAATAGGTTTTCCAACCTTTGATCTACTCCCTGGTCTACACAGCTGTGTTTTTCATGGATCCAAGATCCACATTGCCAATTGGAGCAGGTTGTCAGGCACTTCCAACCCATTCCAGCAGAACACATTGCAGATTTTGCTTTCCGATTCCGCTCATGTTTCCATTTGCTTGACATTAGTGGAATTCAAGGTCTCCAAAATGTACACAAAACTCACGAATGTTGTGCATAAAGATTCAAAAATGAAGAACTGAAGCAATTTTCAAGCAAGTCAAACAGCAAAATAACTGTGACCTCAGGATTCATGCCTCAGTACATTCTAAGATGATTTTTGACTTATTGTGGGTCTCTACCGGTTTTTTGAATTTCTTTGCATCTGTTTTAGTGTTGAGACGAAGAATGCACCATCCAGACCTAGTAAGTACCACGATGCGTATATTTGCCTAACTGGTATCTGACAAGTACATACTGCTTCCTAGTCTATCTTCTTGGAGATGGATTTGCTTTGAGTATAATTGCATTTCATTGTTGAATCATGCTAGATTTGGTAGTGCATAGCCAGAATTTTTTATCCTTTGTAAAAATCATCTGTAATTCCTTTATGCATACTTCCCCAAACTTATTACAGATAAATTTAATTTGGACAATTTCACAGTTGGAATGATCGGACTAGCTCTACAGAGCAGTTAGAGCAAACCTCTGTGCCCCTTAGTCAGTAGCTCCAGCCTGCCAGTTGGTGCCTCTATCTCTTCTTACCAGGAACCTCATCTTTTCTTCATTTCTTTTTGGTCCAGTTTGAATTCTATGGTCCATACTCTGAGTAACTCTTCTCCAGTGACATACACTCTCTTGCCTTTTCATTATATTCAGGCAAATAATCAACTGCCCTTTTTATCTGTGCCAGTTCCTGGGTAGCACAGCATAGCTAAAGAAAATAATGCAAGATAATAGACTGATATGGTATGGTTATACCTCCTTATACCTTCCACGATTTCCATCCACTACCATATTCCATCAGTTTAACATGGTAATTATCTCTTGCATCCATTTATATTAGTATGTGCAATCACTATTCTAGTTAAAACCACCATTTCTTTTTCTATTCCTACAATTGTCAGCAGATGATATTCCAAGATCTACTCTTAACCCACTCTGATTCTTTTTCTCTAATACTCTTTTAAAATTCATGTATGTTTAAGTCCCTCCTCTACTGTTAACCCTTGAAAGCTGCCCAATCCTCTTAGGATTAAAACCAAAATTTTTGACCTGGCCTCTATGATTTTGCACAATCTACCACTCCTCAGGCTCTCTGTACTGCACGGACTGGCATCATCTTCTCATGATCTTTGGTGACCAGAGACCTCTTTGTTACCTTGAATGTTCTTGCTCCTTTTCTTTCCAAGGTAAATGCTATAAAACCTTCAGATTTTAACTTGGATAGCATTAAAAAAAACTTGCTTCCTCCTGTCACCCCCACTCTATCTGGTGGCCTCACCCAATGACTAAATGATCAGGATTACAAAAAGGACATGTCCTGGTCTCAATGTGGCATAATTCAGTGATATAATTCATGTTCTCCAGAGCACCCCATGGGGTCAAGTTCAAGTCAGTTTCCAGTTGAGACCACATTCTTGCTTAGCTTTCTTCATTGCTTATCCTGATTTCCTGAGAACACTTCCTCAATTACTTACTCACACAAGAATCCTGATTTCAGCCTATTTCTAGAGACCCCGACGTAAGGCAGCACTCTACATTTTTCCTTATTATACTATTCAGGCCTTTATATGTATATTTGTGTCTTTGATTATTGTGTTTGCCTGTAGAATATAAGCTCATAAGGGAAGGAATTGTGTGTGTTTTGCCCTCTTTATATATACAGTACCTCACAGAGTGCCATGCACATGGTGTTCAATATATAATGTTCAATGAATCTAAGTATCATTATCCTGCCTTAGTGAGGGACAGGGTTGAACTGTACGTTTCTGACCAATTTCTGGCCATGATGAGTACTTGTAGGCACAGGGATGCTCACTTTAGGAAGAAAGTAAAATTAAAAGTCATGTTTTTATTCTTCGGTCTTTTTGACCTCTGAATCCTGTCTACCATGAGTTTAACGTGGACACACCGAATCATGATTTTACCTTATTTTGGCTAATTCTTGCCTAGCTATATCAATATATATGTCCAATCCCTCGATCTTAGCTAAACTGAAGACCTTTTCCCATTCTTATTGTCAATCCATCATCCAAACCAGTTCATTGATCAAACTGTGACATATTCTTCGTGTCTGGAAGTATATGGAAATATTTATAGTTCCACAATTTAGAAAATAGAGATAATAGGTCAACAGAAATATGTTTATTTCTACAGAAAATTTAGCTTACCTAGATCATTTCTGTAATTTTTTTAATCCTAAATTTTCCATTTTTGTTAGTGCTACTCTTTCAAATTAAAAAATGTACCTATGAGCATATCTTTTATTAACTATTTTATTAAAACACTAAATAATTTCAATCCACGGTTATTCTCTTTGTATTTCTGATTATAGTATTTTCTCAGATTTTATATTTAGCATTAAAAAATTGGGGTTCTACTTAAATTACATTCCTCAAATATAATTATATTTAATTTTTTATGTGTTTCTCTGTATGTAAAGGGGAGAACACTAAAGTTAGACCTTAGTTAATATGAGCAAATTCCTTTCAGTAAAGACGTTTTCTGAAGTAATAAAGAACTGCTAGAGTTCCTGTGCCACCATCTATAGTTTCCCTAGTAAAGTTCCTTTTAACAGTGCAATTGCTCACTAGAGTGAATTATTGGGCATTGATTGAGAGAATAGTTATCAGAAGTCACAATCTGGCATGTGGTGAGAAAAATTTTTATGAGAAAATGTTTGTAAAAATTATACGAGAAATACCTTCTCTTAAGTATGTCTCCAAGGTTGGTTAGGAGTTTCATTATGCCATTGAAAAGAGAACCAAAGTTTCCATAGAACCATAGAATTCAGCAATCAAATGAAACAAGTTTTAGACTGTGAAGCACGTGCATTAAACTCAGTCAATACTTCATCTCACTGAAGTCACTTTTAGAAGCAATTGTTGTATGGTTTTTGGAAGGAAAATTTCATAGTTGGTCATTGAAAAGAGAAGAGAACAAACTCTGATCTGTTTTTCAGAGGTTCCTCATTGCAGTTATCCTTACGTTATGAATACTTCTGCATGGTAATTCATCTTTACTTCTGCTCTTGTTCACATTATAATCAATTAGCAGGCAATAGTAGAGCTGCTGATTAATTTCAGAAAAAAAGGTTTTAATAATTCTTGGATTCTAATTACTAAAAGGTAGTTAGGACTAGCATCAATTTCCACCTCCCTGGCATCGTTTGGAAATACTTTTGCAAAATTAAATATATATCATTAGAAAGAAAAAGTAGACTAGAGGTCTTAAAGAAAAATAATAATATTTTTATAAAGTACTTTACATTTAAAATATAATTTTCAATAATTTAAATATATTAAAAATTTACATCTTAAAATATATTTAAAATATAATTTTAAATAATCTTTATAATTTTGTAAGTATATTTATACTTACAATTTAATAAGTACCAACATAAAACTCTACTTATTTCAGCTTCAACTTTAAACAGTTCTTACCTAAAATGTGATGGAGTGCTCATTAAGTTAACTAAAATCATAAAAGTATCCTCAGTAATTGGTTGATGACATTATCAAGTATTTGTCTCATACAAAATCAGAAATAAGACAACTAATTTCAATTTTGGTAGGAAAATATGGTAAATATTTAATTCTAAAATTTACATCTAAAAACGACCTACAGAAAGTTTCAAATAAGTTTTCGTTAACAGATAATGGGGAAGGAAAGGGGAGTTCTATTGTGGAAAAGGAACAAAACATGCTTAATACAGATCTTGCTGCTTGCATTTTTACATTGTGGACTTTAGCAAGGCCTTTTCTTTCTTTTTTCTTTTTTTTTTTTTTTTTTTTTTACGGAGTTTTGCTCTTGTTGTCCAAGCTGGAGTGCAATGGCACAATCTCTGCTCACTGCAACTTCCACCTTCTGGGTTCAAGTGATTCTCCTGCCTCAGTCTCCCAAGTAGCTGGGATTACAGGTGCCCGCCACCACGCCCAGCTAATTTTTGTATTTTCTTTTCTTTTTTTTTTTTAAGTAGAGACGAGGTTTCACCATGTTAGCCAGGCTGGTCTTGAGCTCCTGACCTCAGGTGATTCGTCTGCCTTGGCCTCCCAAAGTATTGGAGGGAATAAAACTATGGACCTGTCTTAACTATGTTTTGTAATTTGTTGTGGAGTTTTTTCCACTTTGGTAAAATTTCATTTGCATTACTTTTAGTGTCTGTTATAAAATATTTAGATTTCATTATTTTATTTCTAAACGATTTCATGTTACATTTAAAACGATTGAACCATTAAACCTGAAGTTTCAAGTCACACCCCTGAGATATGATTATAAAAATAATTCAAGCATAGTAAAATTAGAAAAGTTTAGGAAATTGATGGAAAAGATTGAAAATAGTTTTTGAATAAGAGGTAGAATTAGTTTTCGATTAACATTGTTTTCACAAATAATATTTATTAATTAACTCTCCTCTTTTTCCTTTAAGCATTCAAAGCACAACAGATTGTCTCCAAACATATTACTTAACAATCTTCCTTACCATGTCTAATCGCCAATTCTATATTCCCCAAACAAGTCTTCCAATATCCTAAAACACACAGATTATTTTTACTTCAACTAGACTGTGATAGAAAGTGAGTTAACATTGCGGGCAATCTATAAGTTGATCCTAAATTTCAAAGTCATCTTTTAAGGGCTAAAAGAACAGGAAATCATGGAGAAGAAATACGTGCTCTCAAATACGTGAATACATCTGGAAGGATTTTTAGAACTGTTACCTGACATGCACGTCCATGTGCTATGATATGAATTCCCCAAGCTACGATGTTCATAAAACATCACTGATAGCTAATTCCTCTCTTCTAGCACCTCTAGTAGTATTGAAAATATAAAGCCCATCATAATCTTGAAAGACACATCTCGAACACCATAATCCAGAATACTGAAATTCCAAAAGATCAAAATCCCAAGAAGACTGTTTGTTCTTGGAAAAAATAATGTTAAAAAAAATTTAAAGAATGTTTATTTATGTTTTTACAAGGAGATTTATTAGAGAAACATAAAAAAACATGACAGAACACTTCATAAGCCACTTTATGCAATAAAATAGGCAACAATAACATATGTACTTTTATGCATAGGCACTCAGGTATACTAACAGCAGTCACATGGGTATAACAGTTATGAGCTCTTTATTCATAAAGAAATAGATCAAAAAGGGAAATGTATAAATGCATATTACTATGGTTGATAATTGTGCACAACCCAGCTTAAAACTGTGGTCATCTGAAATACCATAACTAACAACCTAAGCCGTTTGAGATTGATCAGAAATGGCAATCAGCCAGCACTGCATATGGAGTCACCTAATGAGCCTCTTGATCTTGATATAGTTTATCTTTCATAAATGCATATGTACAAAAGGACATTCTTCATTGATTAAGGACATTTTAATGTACATATATAATGATTACAAACAAAGTCAATGTTGTAGTAATGCATTTTTATGGAGTCAGATTTGCAAAAGATGCATGAACTCAGAACTCTTTAAAAGTTTCTATACAATTTATACTTCCAGTTTTGAAAATGATTCAAATATAAAATTCATAGCATAGTGAATGGTAAGAAAATAATGCTGACAATTTAAGAGAGTGGGAAAAAAAACTTAAAAAAGAAAAGAAAACAAAAACAAAAATCTAAAAAAAATTCTACCTATGAAAACGTGAATTACAGGGATCGATTATGGGCAATTGCACAGAGTTAGTCCATAAGAGCTGGCTGCTTTGACAGCCATGAACTACATATTGAATTCTTGCATCACAATGAAGAGCTGCTTTTTTTCTTTTAGGACACTACTCTACTTGGAGGATGCATTCACATTCTTTTTTTTTTGACGAAGTCTTGCTATGTCGCAAGGCTGGAGTACAGTGGCACAATCTTGGCTCACTGTAACCTCCACCTCCAGGGTTCATGAGATTTTCCTGCCTCAGTCTCCCAAGTAGCTTGTCAGTCTCTTTACCTTGTGATCCGCCCACATCGGCCTCCCAAAGTGTTGGGATTACAGGCCTGAGCCACCGTGCCCAGCCCACGTTCATTTTCTATGTGGCACTGTTCTTTTTGAAATTCTTCTATGATTCTATATGCACTGACATAAGCATTCTCTATTAAATTTTCCCTGTGCCTGTGCTATGCTGTTTCAGGTATATGGAAGTCAATTCCAAACACACTAGTATACTGACCACAAAATTGGTGGAAACCATACTAGTGATCAAACAGCAACACTGCTGTGTGACTTCTGATGCTACCATGAACATAATTTTCAAACCAGTCAGTAACTTCACTGGTTTCTTCAGGCAAATGAAGCTTTAATTCATTAAAAGCTACCTGAATGTCGGCCAGGTGCAGTGGCTCACGCCTGTAATCCCAGCACTTTGGGAGGCTGAGGCAGGCAGATCACGAGGTCAGGAAATTGAGACCATCCTGGCTAACATGGTGAAACCCCGTCTCTACTAAAAATACAAAAAAAAAAAAAAAAAAAAAAAAGGTACCAGAACGTCATCCGTCATCAACTGGAAGGAACGCCAATTTAGGCAAATGATGTATTTTAAAACTAAAGTTTTTATTGTTGCTGTATTACATGGCCAATCTACTCATCTAAATTTTTCACCAAATGGATTGCGTTGAGAGGAAAACAGACAAACTTTACTGGTAATACTTTGAAATTCATTTTTAAAAGCCTTGATTGCACTTAATTCCAAATCTGTCATTATGGTTTGGGGATTCAGTTGAAATCCATTTTCTTCTGTAAAGTCCACCAAATCTTCAAATAAGTGTTTATAGAGTGCTTCACTTTTTTCAGTCATTAATACGTAGAGGAGATAAGTTCTAGAATTTTTGAAACCAACAGGGGTATGAATTGTATATATAGTTGGTGAAAACAGTAGGGACAATTTTGAAAGTGTCATCCGTTAGCCAAAGTGAAACATTTGCTAGTTTTTCCATGTTAGACTTAGTGGTAAATTTAAGAAGTACATTTTCTTTGACAGTCAAATCTCCAATCAAGAATACTTCACTATTTAATGTGTTTTATAACACTGGAGAAAGTTCAATATCAGCAAGTGTCTTTGGTTCAGAAAATTACTGAGTTTGTCCTACTGTTTTTCTTCTCCAAAGAAGGGCATTTTTGAGGGCAAACATGACACTATGCGTGAAGGGGCAGAAGTTGAATACGATTGAATAATTTGTCAGGGGAAGATTTCTTGTATATTTCTCCTGACTTTTCACTTCTGTGACCTTCAAAACACTAGCTGCACTTGTATTTGGAGGGTGGTTCTGGCTTACCAATTTTTTAAGTATATGCTGTCTCTGTGTGATGGTTAATACCGAATGTCAACTTGATTGGATTGAAGGATACAAAGTACTGATCCTGGGTGTGTCTGTGAGGGCGTTGCCAAAAGAGATTAATATTTGAGTCAGTGGGCTGGGGAAGGCAGATCCACCCTCAATCTGGTGGGTACAATCTAATCAGCTGCCAGAGAATATAAAGCAGGTAGAGAAACGTGAAAAGGAGAGACTGGCCTAGACTCCCAGCCTACATCATTCTCCTGTGCTGGATGCTTCCTGCCCTCAAACACTGGCTCCAGGTTCTTCAGTTTTGGGAGTCAGACTGGCTCTCCTTGCTCCTCAGCCTGCGGACAGCCTATTGTGGCACACCTTGTGATCGTGTAAGTTAATATTTAATAAACTCCCCTTTATCTATATAGTTTTGTCCCTCTAGAGAACACTAGTATACCCTATGAAAGTCTGGTTATTGCTTGGCTGATGCAATTAAGCAATTTTCTGCCTTCCCAGCACCAATAATTATCTTTTAAACTTTTGTATTTCACTGTTAAGTAGCCTTGTACACTTATCATAGCCTTTTTGCAAGGGAACGATTTCATAAATCTCTCCATTGTGTTGTAAGAAATACAATCAAGAGTGATATTCAGCTTCCCCAACACCAAATCTGTATTAGATAGGGTTCCCCAGAGAGACAGAACCAATAGGACATATACACATAAATACATGGGATAAGACTTATTAGGGGAATTGTTCACACAATTATGGTAGCGATAATATATTAAGCCCATGACAAGTCATCTTCAAGCTGGAGACTCTGGGGATGCCAGGAGTGTGGCTCAGGTCTAAAGTCTTGGAATCTGGGCAGCTACTGGTGTAGCTGTTTTGGAGTCTGAAGCCTCATGAACTTGGAGTTCTGATGTCCAAGGCAGCAGGAAAAAAGTCTGTCCTGGCTCTCAGAGAGGATCAAATTCATCTTCTGTGTTTGTTCTTTCTAGGACCTGGTGGACTGAATGATACCGTCCCTCCCACATTGAGGACAGATCTTCCCCACACATTCCACTCAGACTCACACACTAATCTCTGGAAACACTCTCACAGACACACCCAAAATAATGCTTTATCAGATTTGGAGGTATCCTTTAACCCAGTCCAATTGACACCTAAAATTAAGTCCACAAAGCCACCCCTTTTCAATTTAGCACCCATACCCATCTCCTCAAACCACACTTAACTTCCAAATACAGACTATAACAAGGCAATAGTTCCACCTAATACGATGCCACTATAATGTGATTATGATTTTCAGGATTTTAGACTTTAGAAATTTTACACTTTAGGGATTTTGATTTTTTAGAATTTCAAGACTCAGGATTATGGCATTCAGGATTGTGTCTTTTGTGATTACGATTCACACTGGAAAACATAGAAAACACTTGTCAGAGAGCATCTTAACAGAAATAATAACCTACAGATCACATTTGGCAGGTTTCCAAATTAACCACATGGCGATGGTCTTGTGATTAATAGCTGACATCCTTTCCTGAGTAAAAAATCTTATTGTGAGTCTCTCAAACTGTTATAATACTGATGAATACGTAACCTATTGACATAGAATATGACACTGTTTTTTTTCTGAATCATGAAGTTTTGTTGATTATCTTGCACGTGCAATATTTTAGCCTGTATGTTGTCATCTGTAGCCAATGACTGTCACCTCTGTATTGTGCCTTCCAATAAAAAAGGACAACTTTGGTATGAGGAGTCCCCCTTCCTTCTCCTAAACTTTCTTATAAAAACATAACAACTTGTAACAGACTTTGGAATACGCCTGATTTTGTTGGTGTGTCTTTCTGGTTTGATCTTCACATTTGGCTAAGCTTTTATCAAATTTTTTCGGCCTCAACAGCCTTAATTTTGGTCCACAGAAACTTTCTCTTGTTTCTCTTCTGTCTTAGTGTTTCTGTGACTCCTGCATTTCCCCATGGTGCATCATTTTATTGTAATTGAAACACAGTGATTGGTTTTTGGTGTTTGCAGGTACAATCTTTGGGGCAGAAAATTCCAACAAATAAAATTCCAAAACCCTGTGATACTGTCAAATATATTGGGTAAATGGTGAACAGTTTATTCTTGATTTATACACTCTTTGGTGAGGACTTTTTGTGATATTGCAAGAGATGATTGAAAATAGCAAAAAATAATCAGTTAGCAATTCGACTTACTCTTGGTTATAAGTATGTTTTTACATTGATCTGTTAAATCAATTGCTAGGGATTTCAGTATTCAACTGATAAACATATACATACTGGTCACTGTGTATGTGCTATGTGATTAGAGAGATACAAAAGAAATAAAGAAAACATAGGGTGCCTGATCACTGGTAACTTGAAATTCCTGCCAGAAGACAAAACTAGCATAGATAAGACAATAACAGAACAATAATTTGCCAAAGGGAAAATAAATATTCTGATTTAGTTAGAAAAGGCTTTAAGCCAGAGTGAAATTCAAGTCAGTCCTTCTGAGTAAATTTTATTTCTGTAGGCAGACGGGAGAGAGGGAAACCCTCTATGTTCGGGAGAGCAGAAGTATGTAGTGCTGAAGAACTGTAAGGACAGTTTAAGCAGTAGGACAAACAGGCAGTCACCCTGGGGACCTTTGCATAAGTGGAGCTGAAACAACACTCAGGAGGAAAAACACCATTGAAATACAAAAAGATGGAGAAAACTGTTTTTTCTAGACTTTCTTTTGGAGAGAACGAATACTCTATGTTGCTGGAAGAGTACTTTAATAAGAACTGGAGTTGCTATGAATGATCCTTAAACTTAGTTCTTCAAAGGATAGATTTAGTAGGTGTCAGGGCTTGTTTGTAGGAGGGGGATTGTAAGTTTGAGACAGAGCTAAGTTGCTTGGGACAATAGAAAAGAGTGTTTTTCCACCCTTCTCTTAAAGTGCACCTGGTTTCTGCTCTGGATAAAAGTCGCAATCTACTATTTTATGAGGTTATTAAATTTCTAGCATGATTGGGACAACCACAGTTTGTCATTGTGCATGCTTTGGTCTTGATGCTATTCTGGATGAATGTGGCAGGCCACTATTGTAAAGACCAAGACTATTAAGGGAGAAGGAATGTATGACACAGAACTTAAAAGCTGGGCAAAATGAGTTGTTGGTATTTGTCATATTAAGAATGATGATAGGCACTTGGAAGGAGAGTAGAGTAGTAGTTTTAAAAAGAACATGGGCAGAGGGAATGCCAAGACAGAGAATAGCTATAAAGAGATTGGTTTTAAATTATATCATTTTTTTAGATGTAAGATGATAAAAAATTTGACAAAACTAATGACTATTAGAATGAAATGGGAGAGATAAACACAAAACATTGTTCAACTGATAAGTAGTAGGGCCCAGAAACAGTGCATACAAATAGAGCGAGGAATTGAAGATAATTTTTTTTTCAAGTTTGGTTAAGAAGATTCACAGAAATATTTGGAAAAAGAGAAAATTTGGTGAGAAATTAATGCTACACTTTGAATATATGTAATTTTAAGTTGAAAAGGGAATATTTATGCTGTTTTTTCTAATGTCTGCTAATTTGTTATAATACTTACATAATTTGGCAATTGTACAATTTAAGAAAAAAATGATACCTCACAAGTGAAAAGTAGCTGTAGATAAATTCTAGGATAAATTGAACATGAAGTAGTAGTGTTGTATAACTGTTTTTAAATTCAACTTAGTTTAATTGTTTTAAATTTCTATCTTGAAAAATGATAAACTTTAAATGATTATGGAAAGAGTTAAAATCATGATAGCTATTCACCATTTGATGACTGTTCTGTTTATGTCCCTATTTTTTAAACTGGTAAGGAAACCACAGTAAATAAAAATAAGATGTAAATAAAGATGATTAAATTATATCTAATTTATTTTATATAAATATATTATGCTTAATTATTACTATAAATACAGCTACAAATTACTTGTAAACTGGTACATTTATATCTGTGTGATGAATCCTCAAAAGAAGATTTGCTGGCTCAAAATGTGTGTCTTTTTAATTTTAGAAGACTACATAATCTTACGCACAGAATGTGAGTACTTATTTCCATATGTAGCCTATTAAAGCGTTTTCTTTCTGCCTATGCAAATTTGAAGTGTGCAAAATGGCACATCACTGCATTTCTTTGACAACTAGCTATGATAAGCATTCTTTTATGTTTATTGTCTATTTGCCATTTCTGTTTTTCAAAAGACCTGCTTATATTCTGTGTTTATTTTTTTTTTTTTTTGGAGGTTTGTCTTGTTCTCATCTTATCATGAATATTAATATTTTTATTTTCATACTGTTAAAACAATTTTCTTTTAGTCTATTTCTTTTCTTTGACTTTGATACTTGTGTTTTTTACTTGATTTTTTTAAGAGTCAAATTTATAATTTTCATGTCTTTCAGTTTTTGTTTTTCTATCTGGCAAAAGTTTATGTTCAACTTAATGTTAAGCAAATATTTTCCTATTTTTTTTTTAATTTTACAATTAACTTTTTTCATCATTTAGAACTTTATTTCATTTAGAATTTATGTTTGTTTATATTGTGAAGAAGTGACCCATATATTTTATTTTGGGGTGGATGGCAATTACATAAAACTATTCAAAAAATTAAAGATCTTCTTAGTACTCATTAAAATGCCAAATATATAATATATTAACTTCTCAGATAAGTCTATTTCTCTAAAATCTGTTTCTAGAATTTCTAGTATGTTCACTAATTTAGCTATTTATTCTTGGATTAATTCCATATAGTTTTGAATAAAGATTTATAATACATGCTACCATATTGTAGAGTTAATTATACCTCATTTTTTTCAAAACTTTAAAGCAATTTTTCAAATATACTTGCTTATAACAAATGTAGAATCAATTTTTGAAACTCCTTTCCCTGGAATTTCTCTAAGGATTTTGATGAAAATTGCATGAAATTTATGTAATAGTTAGAAAAGAACATATTTTTCAGTTATTTTAAGTTTCCCATTCAAATCCATTTTATATTATATTTTTATGAGTTTTTATATGTATTATATCTTCTTACATTTACACTTATGAATTTTATAATTTTGGTCATGAGATACAGAACAACAGATTTTGCATCAGACAGAGGACCACCTACTAACAGCCATAGATTAATAGGATTAAAACTAAGACTGTCTATCAAGGTGACTTTACTATTTGATCATCTGCACTAACAGAACACTATTATTCCAGGAAATTTTTGCTCAAGATAATAACATTGAGAATAATTATGTTATTTGTTTCAGAGATTTCCAGAAATTTCATTTGTTCAAATTCTATGCAACTTGGTCTCATTAGGATAAACAGCCTCCTTTTCAGAAAAATTAGTTTACTTAGTTGAGTTTTACTGTTTACGATTTGCTTCAAAACTGTTATTTTGCTTTTTCCATCAATTCTAAACTATTATATGATGAGTCTAAGAGTCTATGGAGGTTGTGGTCTCCCTTAATGCAGTAAACAATTAACTTGGCTTTACTTGATGAAAATTATTTTAACAGACTCGTTGGCCAGTTGACAGTCAACAGTTATTGTGGTTTTCTTCCCTATTTCCATTTTTAACTGCCTAATAAGAATATTTTAGAAAGTTATTGGGTTATTCACCTACAGTGCTAATCTCTTCTATTAAGTCTAAAATTTTCGGAAGAATCTGCTGGATTTTTTTTCCAAAGCTAATCATATAATTGGGAAATAAAAATACTGTTTTTTTCCTCAATTTCATATATTTATGCTTATTCAAAAAGAAATCCTTTCCTTATTTTATTACAAGCAAGGTGAATGAATACAGTGGTAGTAATCATCTTCATATTATTTCTGATTTTCTTTGGATTGTCTTTATCGTTTCATAGTATAAAAAATATTTAATATTAATTTTTATAGTTTTTGCATCTTAGTTTTTTTCTTAGTCTTATTTTTCTTAGAGGTTTTGCTAGAAATGGTAAATAAATTTTAGCAAATGTATTTTGGCATCTATTAATATAATCTTATGGTTTTTACAAATCTTTTCTTTTTTCAAATAATGTTAAACATTCCCCAATGTTGAATAATGCTTGCTTTACTAGAATTATAATTCAGTGATGTGTTTGATTTAATTTTTAAAGATTTTAATAACTTTATTTTGACATTCTTGAAGTTGCCAATATTTGACTACTTTTGACCTAAACATGACGATTTTATATGGTTCAACCTAAATAGTAAGTATGAAATAACCATTAGATATGATGAGTCTCTTTTCCTGTCTTTGACCTTGAATTGCTCTCTACCTGATGTTAATATTGTACTCCATTTTCCTTTTGTTTGTACTTGTATGATTTGTTCATTTTCTTGTTTTCAATCAGTCTTTGATACATTATTTTACATGTGAGACTTCTAAATGAATGCTGCTTGAGTTCCTTACTTTATTCAATCTTACAGTATTTGCCATTGCCTAAATAAATTCAACTCTTTATATTCACTGTGATAAATAATACTTAAAATATTTTTATTATATTTTAAGCTGATTATTGAGTGAATTTTGTTTTATTCCCTTCATTTCCAACTTTTTTTTCCTATGCTGACTTAAGTTTCTTTCTGTTGCTCCTTTTCTCCTTGTTTTAACTTAGAAATACTATTGTATTGCACATTCTATTACCAGTTACATTCCCATTGTAACCACATATGTAAATATATATCCACCATCTGAGCAGCATTCAATAATTACTAGCCTGCACAAGACATTTCACATAACCAAAATCTCTACTGAGGAAGAGATTTTTCCAAAATCTCTACTGAGGAAGATGTTTGGGATGCATTTATTTAAAATACTACCATGATTCCTAGGTTTAAGGAATTTTTATTTTTGAACTATGAAAAGTCTTTATTTTGAGAATCGTTATTTAATACTTTTGTTATAATTCTCAGTCACACAGGTTTGTGTATATATATATACACACACTCAAATTTAAATATATATTGTATATATACACATATGTGTGTGTATACGTGTGTGTATACACATATACACATTACACATTGCTATATACACATATAAATATATACACATTGCTCTCCACTCTTTCATTTAATTTTTTTTTTCTCTTACTCTGAAACTTTGTTCTTATTAATTTGTCATTTGGTAGGAGCATGTCTAGTATTTTCCTCAAGAGTTATGAATAATTACAGAAAGTATGCACATTATTTCCTGCATGACAGAATGTCTTTTTTTCTTTTTTGACCTAAAAAACAGCTTTATTTGACTTTTTGTTTTGTTTCGTTTTTGTTTGAGACGAAATCTCGCTCTGTCACCCAGGCTGGAGTGCAGTGGCGCGATTTCGCTCACTGCAAGCTCCGCCTCCCGGGTTCACGCCATTCTCCTGCCTGAACCTCCCGAGTGACTGGGACTGCAGGCGCCCGCCACCACGCCCGGATAATTTTTTTTGTATTTTCAGTAGAGACGGGGTTTCACCATATTAGCCAGGATAGTCTCCATCTCCTGACCTCATGATCCGCCCACCTCAGCCTCCCAAAGTGCTGGGATTACAGGCATGAGTCACTGTGCCCGGCCCTTTGACATTTTATAAAAAATACAGTGATTATTGAGAAAATAAAACACAACCTTTTCCTCCTTTGTCTTCAGATTTTATAGCATATTAAAAAATATGAACAGAAGTATAAATCCTAGGGTGAATAGGTAAAAGTTGTACTACTGATAAAAATGAGATCTGGGAAGCAAGGATGGGAACTGAGCTGAGGTTTTAAAAAAATTCTGAAACTTTAGAAGTAGTTATCCTTATGATAACAAGAATTGTAAAGCCTCTATCTTTATAGTAATAAGAAAAATAAAAGAATAACATCTCTGTTTGGAGATGACGGGATAAAGTTAACCACAGCAGAAAAGGCAGACCCATTTGAATTTTTTTTTTTTTCCTATCATCTTTTCCTTCATGGAAAACAGTCTTCAAATGACATAATTTGCCAGGCGCGGTGGCTCACACCTGTAATTCCAGCACTTTGAGAGGCCGAAGTGGGCGGATCACTTGAGGTCAGGAGTTTGAGGCCAGACTGGCCAACATGGTGAAAACCCATCTATACTGCAAATACAAAAATTAGCCGGCCGCGGTGGCAAGCACCTGTAATCTCAGCTACTGGAGAGGCTGAGGCAGGAGAGTCGCTTGAACGTGGGAGGTTGGGAGGTGGAGGTTGCAGTGAGCAGAGATTGCATCACTGCACTCCAACCTGGGAAACAAAGCGAGATTCTGTCTCAAAAAAAAAAAAAAAAAAAAGATATGAAGATATAATTTGATATTTACTTGCTTAAAGTTAAATTGAGACTCAAGTTTGCCGAGGAGTAATTATGAAGTCATTTAGCAGCTCTCACTGCTTTCTTGTCTCAGGCCTAGACACTGTTTAACTTTGTGTACTGGTAAAACTACAACATGTGATAACAGAATCACTTCAATAATTACCAACTTAATGTGAAGTCTTGGAGACATGCCAAAGCACATAGGTCTATAATAAAGAAACTATAGACAAATATATCTGAAATTTCTTGTAAACAAAAACTTCTAAAGCGGATTGCTAGAATATAGTTTTTTAATATTTAGAAAAAGAAATTGATCATGACTAGGGAGCAGGAAAGACTTATGAAACATTATAATAATTAACCTCATTTAAAAATTTTAATTGCATTATCAGGTGTCTGTAGGGAGAATGCTTTTTGTATGAATATTGTATATACATAATAATGTATGCTAATTTGTAGTTTTAACATATCTCTGTATTTTGCTTTTATGTAAGAGTTATATCTTTGCTAAGAGTAGGATTTGAAATTAAGTTTTTTCGTCGCAATAGAATATAAATGTAAATATTTTGCTACTTAGAGTTGAAGATAAGATGAGAAATCGGCTTCTAGTCTAACTCCCTGTCTTTGTTTTTAGTTCTTTGTGTCTAAAGCCTGTAAAATCAGCTTTATCTTTAGAGTTCAGTTATTTTATAAGTTGTGTCTAGATGTATCTTTTTTATTTATTATAATTTGGATTTGATAGTTTTTTTCCAAATTGAAAACTCGACTTGATACTCAGCTATGCTGAGGTCTTACTGTAGTCTTCTTACATCAAATAAAATATTTAAAGCATATAGAAATATAGAAAAAATTAGTAAAATTTTGAATATATAATTTTGCTTTATTTTCTTCCTCCTGTTTTGGCTTGTTTAGAAGTAAAACATTAGAGACTCAGTAGCAACACTAAGTTATTTTCTTCCCCTTTTGAGAGAAGAAATTGTTATCCTCAATTTGTTTGTTATTCCTATGTGGGATTAATCTGTCTGTATATTATGTATGTTATGTATACACAATAAAAATATAATATTTTATGGTTAAAAAATTTGTGTGCGTAGTATGATCATATATTTATAATCCATATACTTGCTTTTTTCATATAATATTAGGTTTTTGAGATTTATCCATGTTGATTCATGTGTCAGTATTTCATTCATTTTAATTCAGTATTGAGCTACATGAATAAATAGCAATTTAAAAATAGGCTGTTCAAATTTTTTCTGCAATTCTGAAATACATATTCCTGAACATGTCTCTTTATAGATATGTGCATGGATTTTTCTTACGTGAGTGTTTCTGTATTGCTTTTCTGTAATCTTTGCCCACATTTTGTATTAACTTTTTCTTTGGGTTTAACTTTTTCTTCTTGTTTTGTAAATGTTCTTTTTTTTTTTTTTTTTTTTTTTTGAGACGGAGTCTGGCTCTGTCGCCCAGGCTGGAGTGCAGTGGCCGGATCTCAGCTCACTGCAAGCTCCGCCTCCCAGGTTCCCGCCATTCTCCTGCCTCAGCCTCCTGAGTAGCTGGGACTACAGGCGCCCGCCACCTCGCCTGGCTAGTTTTTTGTAGTTTTTAGTAGAGACGGGGTTTCACCGTGTTAGCCAGGATGGTCTCGATCTCCTGACCTCGTGATCCGCCCGTCTCGGCCTCCCAAAGTGCTGGGATTACAGGCTTGAGCCACCGTGCCCGGCCGTAAATGTTCTTTATATTTTTAGATACTAGTCCTTCATTATTTAATGGAATATTTTTTCTTCTAGTTAACGTGTTTATGGTGTTTACATCAATGATTCGTGATTTTTCTTTGCCTGCCCGTAGGTATAATTAATCTCAGCATAGCACAGATAGGTTTTGGAAACTTTCAGGCTGTGAGAGCTTTCTGGAGAGCTTTCTGTAGGTTGGTCAGGTAGGAAAAACAGAATATTCTACTGGGCAATAGTGAAAAACTCCTCTTGGTTTAGTCATCTTCAGTACTAAGCAGAAGAGATATGACTCTTCTTGACCAATGGGTCACAAATAAGTCAGTTTATGAGTACACCTTCTTCAAGATTTTGCTTATTAGCTAAATAGGCTCCTCCCAGAGAAAAGCAAAGTGCAAAAACCATTTTCCCCCTCCACAACAGATTCCATCAGTGTCTGCCACCAAAGCTCTCAGCGGCCTTAACCCAAAGTCTGTTGGTCTATTGATTGCCTCCCAGGCATTACCAAAATGAAATACCTAACTGTGCTTTTCTCTGGAGTATTTACCAGCAAGATTAATTTATTTGTTAAACCTCTTTAACAAGGAGCTGAGGAGGATGGGGCTGGGGATGTGAGCTCAGGTGGCCATTTTCCCAGAACCCTCTACTCCATATCCTGATTTCAACTTTTTAAGAAATAAATATGTATTAAAGGTGCCTAGAAATATATTATCTCATTATCTTCAGGCTCATTATCTGCTTTCCTCTGATTTCTGAGCTTTCCCAATTTGCAGTAATGAGATAGAAATTAATCCCAAACTAGCCATCTTTGTTTTTTCTTATGATTGTACCCCATTAAAAGGTTTGAATTTTAATGAGGTTGCCATTTTTGACACAATAGTGTTCTGATTCACCTGTGGGTTCCTGTTACCTATAGTGACACCCTATGTGATTACCCTGGAGACTTGAAGTGATGAGCTATAGGAGGATGTTTCTTAAAATAAAGGAAAAAGAGTAGGAGAGATTGGATTCTAATTCCATGCTTCTCCAGTTCTATTGTGCATATGAATCATTAAAACCATCCTTTTTAAAAAATGCATATTTTGGGATACCGTTTTTGTAGGGTTAAGAAATTCACAATTTTTAATGAGCATCCAAAGAGTTTTGATATAGATGATTTGTAGATTAAAGTTTGAGAATCACTGCTTTGAGGAATGGCATTGAGCTTTGTTTGAAGAGTTCAAAATTTTATAAAAGAAAAAGATGTCTGAGCAATGGAAACAATAGGTCATACAGATGCAAAATTTCTCCATCTAATTTGTATACAGGCACTCCTGAGTCTGAGAATCACTGTACATATGTATAGGGTACATTCTAAACTACTCATATAAGTATAAAAAACATATTCCTATTTCTTCTATAAGATGTTTATGTACATATTTCTATGTCTTCTATAAGATCTTTATGTAAAGTTGGTTCCTTCTTGCATATGGTCTATATTGTTCGCTCATTCACTTATTCATTATTTACCTTGGAATTACCTTTGAGCGCCTCTGCGATGATGACAGAATAAGAGATAGCGCAGTGCTAAAGACACATTTCTCCTTATTCCCATCATTTCCCAGCCAATTCTTTCTGCAAAATCCTACTCTTTTAATAGGTCTCAAGGAGGAAAGGGGGATTTTAAAGCCGTGTAAATTTGGCAAGCATTATATATTCTCTTCTGCTCTGACATATTCACAATGCATATCAGCATGTTAAAAGGCTCTGAGAAACACTGTTGTAGAATATCTGATCCTTTGTCACCATACTTTCATTCTGATTAATTTAACTTAAAAATACGCTTTTAGGAAACATTTGTGTTTAATGGGTGTTATGGTCTCAATGTGTCCCCCTAAATTCGTATGTTGAAAACGTAATCTCCAATGCAACAGTGTTGGCAGGTGGGGCCTTTCGGGAGGTGTTTAAGTCACAAGGGTCTTCCCTCATGATGGATGAATGCCATTATAAAAGGGCTTTTTGCCCCTCCACGTACTGCTATGGGAGAACACAATGCCCCTCCAGAGAATGTAGCATTCAAAGGCCATCATGGAAGCAGAGAGCAGCCCTCACCAGACACTGAACTGCTGGTATCTTGATCTTGAACTGCCCAGCCTCTACAGCTGTGAGAACTAAATTTCTGTCCTTTACAAATTACCCAGTTTCAGGTATTCACTTACAGCAACATACAATGCACTAGGACAACGGGTCTTCTACTTAATTCAAATGAGTTTGGTGATGGTAAGAAGAGTGCCAGCTCTACAGGCTCAGATTTTGTTTTATTTTTGTCTTCTCAGTGTTCAATTCAGCATTTACCTCATAGTAATCAAACAAAAAATTTCCTTAATAACCATTTGTTGAATAAATGAATATATCACATTTGTGTGGGGGATGTACACTACCTTGAAAAGAATGTAAAATCCGTAAGTGGCAAAAGGAAAGAAAGTGGCAGTACTTAACTCCATCACATGGAATCAGCTAGTGTTTGCTTGAACAATTCTGTGGATGGGAGTTCTGCTATTGGCTAATGTCATTTTCGTTAAAGAGAATAATCTTCATATTACAGTACAGTGAAAAACTTATATAAAAATAGCTTTTATGATTGTTTACCACTGGGAATTATCTTTTGGAAACCATTAGTAACCTGGTGTCAAAGTTGAAATCTTGCAAATATCAAAGAGCAGAAAAACTCCAAGTCATAGAATTGACGTGTGAGCATGACAAACTCTGGTCAAGTTCTTAAATGGATTAATAAACAGACACTTTATGAATCTAAGAAAAGAATGCAGTGATTATAGTATAAATTTACTAGAAACTAATGCCAGATCAGACTCAGTTCCTTTTTAGGCAGTGTTTATTTGACTAGAAAATCTGGGGAATGCTCTACTCTAGATATATTATAGCTTGATTTTGGAAAAGGATTATTTACTATTCTTATCGTTAAACCTTAAACAAGCTCCTCCATCTCTCCCACTTCCTTCTGGCCCTTCTTCACCTCCCCCTTCATTACCTCATTTTGCTCCTTTTAATTCTTCTTGTCACATTTCCATGTGGAATGGAAATCCTGTTTGGAATTACCTCCCTTTAGATCTTCCCAGGTAACTCAGATTTGTGAAATCTAAAATGGAAAGAGTAAACTTCACTCTTTGATACATTGGAAATTAGAGGCTTTCAAATGCATTATAAGACAAGTTCTGTAATTTTGAAAAAGAGTTTAACAGTTCACTTAATTGCTGTTAAATTAGCCAACAAAGTGAAACATTTTTTGGAGTGTTATTCACAATAGTTAAATTAACCGTTCAATTATTTGAGCTAAATACATAAAAATATATCAGCATATCAATTTTCACAAATATGTTTGCACATAGAATTATAATTCCTTGCCCTCTATGAGCAGAGTTAATTACACATATGTGAGTTCTAGTTGAAGAAAGTCCAATGCACCAGAACGTCAGAGATTGCTGATTTGGGAGTTCTATTCTTACACTACTAATGCATCTGAACATCCCTTTTTAATCATTCATAGTTTTTGCACATAAAATTTTTAGAAGTAATTTAATACCTTATTCACTTAATAAAGATATTTTGTATTATCATTTTAAATAGGTAGTTAAGAGTCACTATAACTATATCAAAATATGATTCAACTTATAATTGCCTTATCATGTCACCTCTCAGGGAGGATTTGACTTCCTGGAGTGAACTAGGAAGCTGCCCTTGCAATCATATCAGTTTATTTGCTCCCATCACACTCCCTAAACTCTCCTTTGGTTCCAAGTAGCTCCTGCATATTTTGAGATAGCATAGAACACTAGTTAAGATTCACAGTGGACTCCAACAGATTTGAAGTCATACTTTATGTATGTCACTTACTGTAATAATGGATTTTATGCGTTAACCTCACAGGACCATGGGCACCCAGACATTTGGTTGAACTTTATTCTTAGTATGTCTTTGAGGATGTTTCTGTGTGAGAATAACACCTGAATCTATAGACTGAGTAAAACAGATTATCCTCCTCCGTGTAGATGTGCCTCATTTAATCTGTTGAAGGCCTGAATAGAACAAGACAGGCTAAGAAAGAATTCTGTCTGCCTCTATGGGAGCTGGGATATCTGTCTTCACATGCCTTCAGACTAGGACTCTGACCAGAACTTACGCCACTGGCTCTGTTGCATTTTAGACCTTCACACTCATATTGGAATTATATTGGCTCTCCTAGGACTAAAATTCTTAGCTTCCATAATTGCATAAGCCAATTCCTTATAATAAATCAATACTCTATCTAGCTACCTATCAATCAATCATTTACTCATTCATCCACACATCCTAATGGCTTTGTTTCTCTGGAGAACATTGACTAATACAATGACTATTTATTTTATTTGTGGCATGTGGCTTTTTCTTTAGTCTTCAGTTTTTTGAATCATAAATATGGGGTATACCACTCAAAATCTGCCTAGCACTCTGCCCACACTCCAGAACTGAAGTTCTTATCCCGAAATTGCCTGGCAGGGTGGCTGCTGCTGACTCACAGCTGAGTCCCCTTCTGGAGACTGCCTCTGACCTCGCCCAAGGCCTCAACCCTTCTCTGGTGCCACCCACATCCACTACCTACCAATGAGGGTGTATACGTCCTCAGCCACTTTGCCACAATTTGCACAACTCTGCAGGGTTCTCCCAGCTCCAGTGCTCCATTCAACTAGAAAGAGCTGAGACTTGTGATCATACCACAGTACACCTCTTTCTTATCTTGCTAACCCCCCTTCCATTACAGATGTTAATTTGGAGAGCTCTTCCCAATAAACTTCCTGCATTCTAATATCTGTCTCGAACTTTACTTCCCAGGGAACCTGATCTGTCGCAGTACTTCTCTCACAGGGATAGCTGTGAGGTTTAAATAAGGGAAAATCTTAATAAATGTTACCTGCTAATATCAGCATTATTAATAAGGATGTATTGAGCTGTACTTTCAGCCCAAATACTTTTATAGTTACAGTCAGATGCTCAATCTTAGTATCAGATTGGTGAGGTTTGAAATCTGATTCTATCACTTATTGGCCATGTCATAATTTGCTTTACTTTCCTGTGTCTCAGTTTCTTCATTTGGAAATGAATAAAGACAATTCCACATTACGAAGTTATTTTGTGGGTTCAATGAGATAACTACATGTAAAGGGCTTAGAACAGTGCCTGGATCACAGGAAATTCAATAAATGCTAACTGTTATTATAACTCCTATAATCATTATTCTCTACTTAGCCCCAATGATGTAACAAGATGTCTCTGCCATAGAAGTCACTTCAGGACACCTAGAGTTTGAGACATCAACTCCAGAAACTACCCTAGATTATTTCTTTTTTTTTTTTTTTTTTTGAGACAGAGTCTTGCTCTGTCACCCAGGCTGGAGTGCAGTGGTGCGATCTAGGCTTATTGCAAGCTCCGCCTCACAGGTTCATGCTATTCTCTTGCCTCAGCCTCCTGAGTAGCTAGGACTACAGGCGTCTGCCACCATGCCCAGTTTTTTTGTATTTTTAGTAGAGACAGGGTTTCACCAAGTTAGTCAGGATGGTCGCGATCTCCTGACCTCGTGATCTGCCCACCTCGGTCTCCCAAAGTGCTGGGATTACAGGTGTGAGCCACCATGCCTGGCAGATAGGTTATTTCTGATTCAAAATGAAACGCCACAAAGGCAGAACTAATTAAGCAAGAAAAAAAAAAAAGTGAGAATTTGAGGGGGAAAAGGTAGTTATAAAGACCATCCTTATTCCACAAACTTTTATGTTTCTTGGTTTTTGTTGATTTTTGTAATATTACCTGCTAATTTTAAGCAGGTAATTTAATCTTGTTCTTTTTTCCAGATAATTTTGACTTCAGTAAAATTAATGGTATGGTGGCTCAGGAAAGGTCAGTTTGAGTATTTTTCTTTTTCGTTTTTTTTTTTTTTTTTTTTTTTTTTTGAGACGGAGTTTCACTCTGTCACCCAGGCTGGAGTGCAGTGGTGCGATCTCAGCTCTCTGTAACCTCCACCTCTCTGGTTCAGGAAATTCCCCTGCCTCAGCCTCCCAAGTAGCTGGAATTACAGATGCACACCATCATGCCTGGCGAGTTGTTTTTTGTATTTTTAGTAGAGACAGGGTTTCACCATGTTGGCCAGACTGGTCTCGAACTCCTGACCTCAGGTAATCCGCCCACCTCGGCCTCCCAAAGTGATGAGATTAGAGGCGTGAGCTACCACGCCCTGCCAGTTTGAGTAGATTCTAAGTCCTGGGACAGGATAGTATGCTGGGAGGAAATAGGGGAAGAGAACTCAGGACCGCAAAACTTGCATCTAAAGTTGACTCTCTCAGGCATGTGTCTTTCATTAAAAACTTTGGTTTAGAAAATTTGTTTTACTTATTTTTAAATAAACTTTTTATGTTGGAATAATTTTTGGTTTACAGAAAAGTCACAAGTACAGAGTGCCCAAGTTCCCTTCACTCTGTTTTATTCTAGTGTGCATAACCACAGTACATTTGTCAAAAGTAAAAAATTAAGTTTTCCACAATACTAGAGCCATTATTCATATTTCACCAGTTATTCCACTCTTGTCCTTTTTAGTCCCAAGATCCAATTAAGAATACAATATTGCACTTAGTCAATTGTCTTGTCTTCTTACTCTTTAGATTTGTATTAGCTTCTCAGTCTCTACTGGTTTTTCATGAGCTTTAAAGTTTTGAAGAATACTTTTTAGTTATTTTCTAGAATGTCCCTCCATTGGGGTTGAAACGATGGGTTTTTGGGAAGAAAATCAGAGAGAAGAGATGTCCCCCTCATTGCATCATATCAGGTGGCACATGACATCAATATGACATCCTGGTGATGTGAAATTTGTCACTTGATAAAGGTGATGTAGTTGTTCCCTATTTCTGCTGTAACAAATTACCACAAGTTTAATGGTTTAAAATGACACACATTTATTATCTGATAGTTCTATAGGTTAGAAGTACAACATGGGTATCACATGGCTAAAATCAAGGTGTCAGCACAGCTGTGTTCCCTTTTGTGGGCTCTGTTTCTTTGCCTTTCCTAGTTTCTAGAGGCTGCCTGCATTTCATTAGCTCATTTACCTCCATCTTCAAAGCCAGATTCAAAACTTCTTCAAATGTCTCCCTGATTGATCTCTTCATCCACCTCCCTCTTCCTCTTTAAGAACCTTTGTGATTCTATTGGGCCCACCTGGCTAATCCAAGATAATCTCCCTATTTTAAGGTTATCTGATTAGCAACCTTAATTCTTCTTTGCCAAGTAACATAATATAATCACAGGTCTAGGGATTAGGACGTGAACATCTTAAGGGAGAATTAGTCTGCCAACCACAGGTAGTGTCTGCAAGGTTTTTCTACAGTAAAGTAACTATTTTTCTCACACATATTTTTGATTCTCAGTTTCCTTATCTGTGGCAAAGAGGTGATCATCATGTTTGCCTCATCCAGACTGCTTGGAGGTTTAAATGACTGTAGTGAAAGTATCTGGCATGTGGTCTCCCAAATGGCAGCTGAAGCCAAATCTAATGGCTATCACTCTCTTTCTATACCTTCTTCCTCCAAGGCAGGAATATGATTATTCTCAACTGCGAAATAAGTGTTCTTAATTTTGTATCACTTTTATTTGGGTACAAAATGTGTGATATCCTCATTGGAACTAGGGAGGAGGGCACATTTTTCAAACTGTATCTAAAATATAGTAAGCTCTTTACTAACAATTCTGATGTAATCAAGGGGCTATTTACTCGTTTGTAAATAATTTTTATTTATATGAATATTCATTTATCCTGCATAGGGAAATGGACAAGGTAATATTAAATAAAGACTACTTATTAATGATGCACTTTGGGTAAAAACAAATATAGAATTCACCATGAAACAGGAATGTCCTTATCTAATAATGAAATGCTTTCATTTTTATCTACGATTTTACAATGTACAAGTTATTTCCCTGAAAATATTCTAAGACTTCACTATTTGCTACAGAGTGGAAGACAGAAAAATACAGTGCACTCATTAGTACTGCACTTAGAAGCAAAAACTGTTCACTTGTTCTTGGTTGGCAAAACTAATGGAGCTCCTTTACAATACTCAAACTGGACTTTAGTTTGTGGGCAGTGTGATACAATGATGAGTTGGTATTGGGGCTCAAGTGCCTATTCTTTCTATTCAATAACGTAAAGATAAACACTAAGTATTAAAAATAAACTTGAAAATTTTAAATATTAAAACACTAACTATGTATGTAAACTATTAGACTTAAAGAAAGGACTGAATTTTCTTTTCAGATAAAGGAGGTGGGAAAGGAAAATTGATTTTTATTTGTCTTAATAAACACTCAGTGGCATCTGTCCTGCTATGTATCTTTGTAACTTTAGGAGTCCTGCTCCTTCAGGGAGGAACGTGCCTAGGTAGGACCTACTTGATGGTGACAGTTGTTTAATAAATACTTGTTGATGAACTGAATAAGTACAGGTGCTAAGGCATTTTTTGATTTACGGGGTGCTGTCCAGCCATTTGTGGTTGCAGACACCACCCTTACCCTCCCTATTGAAAGTCTCAGGATGTTGTAGGAGGCAAAAGCCCAAGTTAGTGGATAGAGAAGGGAGTTACATTTCTGCTTTGTCACTTTCAGTTACATGAACTTGAACAAACCACCTTACTTCTCTGGGTCTGTTTTAATAATTCTTAATACAGCTGGACAAGATTAGTGATGTTCAAACTTTTATAACAATGTTTTTTCAGGCTGACCCTTTTTAGAAAATGGATTTTTTTTTCTGAAAAGCCCTGTATTGAACACATGTGGTCCAGTAGAAGTAGAGCAGAATGCTGGCCTTTCTTCTCAGACAGACTTTGGAGCTCTTCCTGAAAACCAGGGCATCCACAAAACAGTTTTAACACCACTGAAATGAAAAGCTTCTAACAGTACTTTCATCTCTAGAGTTGATCACCAGTCACCCAGGCCAGCAATTCTTACACACGGAATTGTGACTCTTTGCTGAATCAGTTGTATTACTAGTTGTGTTTATTGGCAAAAGAAAATCCAGTTGCTGAATCAACTTAATAATCTCAGTGGATTAATGCAATGGATCAGTTCTCTATTGCTGATTATTCAGCCACTCCAAGTTCAGTGACTTACCAGAGAAATTTGTTATTTTTCACGATTCAGCGGTCTGTTGGGCAGTTAATCTGGTCTGCAGTGGCATGGCTGATTTCTTTTCTTTCTTCCTTTTTTTTTTCTTTTTTTTTTTTTTTTGAGACCGAGTCTTGCTCTGTTGCCCAGGCTGGAGTGCAGTGGCACGATCTCGGCTCACTGCAACCTCCACCTCTCGGGTTCACACCATTCTCCTGCCTCAGCCTCCCGAGTAGCTGGAACTACAGGCGCTCCCTACCAAGCCCGGCTAATTTTTTGTATCTTTTTTTTTAAGTAG
The DNA here is from genome assembly GCF_003255815.1 of Theropithecus gelada. NCBI lineage: Eukaryota > Metazoa > Chordata > Mammalia > Primates > Cercopithecidae > Theropithecus > Theropithecus gelada. The sequence continues at coordinate 99,024,930 of NC_037670.1, forward strand.
AAACGGGGTTTCACCGTGTTAGCCAGGATTGTCTCCATCTCCTGACCTCGTGATCCACCTGCCTCGGACTCCCAAAGTGCTAGGATTACAGGCGTGATCCACCGCGCCTGGCTGGCATGGCTGATTTCTGCAGCAAGCTGCGTGTCAAGGTCAAAATTAGAGTCACGCAGAAGAAGGACAAGTCCAGAGTTACCATTAAGAGCAGCATGGCTTCCGACTGGTAATCAATACTTTGCTGTAATGTAAGTATTACACCTAAAGGTTACTTCATACATAATGAACTGTAACCTAACTTGTTGTGTAAAGTAGTAGACTATAACCCTCTCTTGTAATGAGTAGCCGAGTCTCAGCCAATCACAACAGCCAAACTTCAGTCAACCACTCCCAAGAAGCCAGCTGTTCAAAGCAAGATCAAATAAGACAAATGCCCAGCTGTAACTAATAGAGCTGTTTCTGTACCATACTTCCGTTTTCTATACAACACTTTCCTTTCCCATCCGTAAATATTATCCAACCATGTGGCAGCCTTGGAGTTGCTGTGAACCTATTCTGGTTCTGAGGTCTGCCCCATTCTGGAATTGGTTTTTGATCAAATCAAAGTTAATTTGTCTAGAGTTTTTCATTTAACAGATGGCATCAGAAGTGGGATTCAAAGTAGAGCTTCGGGGGACCTCAGGAGCACTGACTGACCGAGCAAGATACCTTCCAGGGTCATCGTGTCCATTGGTCACTTGCAGCGACTGGGGATCATGGGTAAGTTATTTCTCCGATTCTGAAGTTTCATGGACCTGTGTTTTGAGCTGAGTTTGTTTAGGCAAATTTTTGATCTAAATTGAGTTCAGAAGTTGGCATAAAAACTGGAATGGGTCCAGGATTGGATCAGATACAATAACTTACTAGATTGGATCCCGTTAGAGGCCTCAAATGTCTGACCAGACCAGGCAGAAACAGGCAGTCAACGGCAATCACTGCAGAGGGTACGAACTCTACTTTTGCAAATTTGCGGGAATTTTGTGTTCTATTCTCTCTCTCTTTTTTTTTTTTTTTCACTTGCAAGTCTAGCTAGAGGAAAATCACTGACAATGTTGATCAAGGGGATCTCAGAACCAGTGCCAAGGTTCAGCATAAAAATGGGATCCAGAATTCCTGAAGAACTGAGTGCTCCACCTTCCAGCTAAGCCTACCTTTAGGTGTACAGTTATTAGGCCTCAGAAGCAAAGAATACTTACAAAAATGGCATAATCTTACTAAAGAAAATAATTTAAAATTACAGTGGAACATTCAGAATGAACAGCACTGTACTTTAACAAGTGCATTTAAAAATGAGGGCTCCCAAATTAGGCTCACCAAGGGACTGCTACTGACGTGCAGAAACTTCTACAAAAATTTCAGTATTTTTATTGCCTCCTTTAAAAATTGCTTCAAAAGAAAAATAAAAAGCTTAAATGACTACTTGTTAAAAAAATAAACTCTGCTAACATTTGGCTTAGCTACTATCCCATCCCAAAGGTGAAAAGAAAACTGCATACAGTATTTATAAAAGGTGGCTCTCAGGTAAAGTAGGCTTTCTTCTTTTTCAGAGGTGTCCATGCTGAGTCCAGGCACAGAAGACACTTTTTGGTCCTATTTGTTAATGGCCTCCACCCTGAACTATGTAATTTTAGTTAAGAAATAAAAGCTAAGTCAAAAAGCTCTCCTACTGAACTAAATCAGTCATCAAAATACAGTCATGCGCTGCTTAACAATAGGGATACATTTTGAGAAATGTGTCATAGACAATTCTGTCCTTGGGTGAACATCATAGAATGTGCTTACACAAACCTGGATGGTATAGCTTACTACACACCTACGCTGTATAGTGTAGCCTATTGCTCCTTGGCTACAAACCTGTATAGCATGCTATTGTTCTGATGCAATACAATGCTGAGTATTTGTGTATCTATGTATAGAAAAGGTACAGTTAAAATATGGTATTATAATATTATGGAACCACCATCATACATGCAATCCATCATTGACCAAAATATCCTTATATGGCATTGTACATTGTCCTTACATACACTGTCCTTCTGTAGAATTGTACAACTTTCTGGCATTTAGCTGGCTATTTTGAAACCCTTTTTTTAAAAAAAAAAAAAATTACATCTATAAAAAAATCTATTTGTAAGAGTTTATATATCTCTGTGCATTAGGAAGAGAGGAATGATTGAGTAACTAGAAACTCTTACAGTGGAAAAGGCATTGGTTTAAATTTACATAACAAGCCTTATCCTTGTTTAAGTTGCTTTTCGTGGCATCTTATTTTAACTAGGTCTTTTCCTATGCCCTCCTTCCTTGGCTTTGGCAAATGATGGTATTTAGGCTTTAGGTAGAAAGTGGTGTTTGGAAAAGATGAATGGGCCCTTAGAAAAATGGGTGATGGTTTGTGACAATATCTGTCTGGTTATGACAAAGTCTCCTTTCCAGTGATAAAAGTTAATCTTCCTTCATTGCTGGATCTCCCTGGAAAGAGAATTAATGACAATTGAGTTTCTTCGGAAAATCCGACAGGTGCAGGGAATTTAAAAAGCCTTGCTTTGCTTACCTGTATTCATAGCAATAGCATGATAAAATGACATTATTTTAGGGTGGTATTTCCAGAACTTTTTCAATGACTAGCTTAGCTTATTGAGCAATCCTCGCATAATTCTTAAGAATGAGTAAATTATCTGAATGTAAATGGCATAAAAGTTTATAAATGAACATGTCATAGTTTCAAAAATATTTTTTCAGCAACGTAAAATCTTCAAGTCATGTTAAATTAACTCATTAAATATCTGAGTCATATCTAAGTCTAAGTTAAAATATTGAAACATTAATTATTAAGAACAATTTTAAGTTTATATATTTTAACATGTTTTTATATGGTATAGAGAAGCTAAATATATTTGGGTTTATTAATCAACATAAAACACTGATTAAACATGTATTTCTCAAAATTATGTAATGGCTTTCATCTACAAATACTGTTACAAAACAGTTCAAAATTGCTTATATTCTAGGTTCTTCACTGGAAATTAAAGTTACTAAGAGTTAAAATTTTAATTAATGTATATAATTAAAACTGCTAAAAATAAGGGTAACAATTCTGTATGCAAAATATATAATAAAAAAAGGAAAAATACGTTTTTGGTGAGACAGGTTATAAAGGAAATATAAAAGTGTATTTTCTTTTAAAGTAATTTTATCTCACTTAGACATTATTTAAACATTGCTTCAAAATAAACAAATAAAAAAAGTGATATAGATAAAATTGAATGGACATAGAAAGTTTGAGAAAGAAAAAAATAGTTAAAATCTTGTGTGGTTAAACTAAGAATAAATAAATTTGTTATAAGAGTTTTAAAAATTGAGTCTTAAAAGAAGACTAATATGAAAATAAAATTTAGCTTTCTGTTTTAAGCAAGATTTTTGTGTTGTATTAATAAGATATAATAAAAGATTTTTATTCACCTTTTGAGTAAACTGCAAAAACAGAGAGAAAGAGAGAATGAAAGAGAAAGAGAAACAAATATTCTGTGCTTTATTCTGACTTTATTAGGTCTTTTGATTATTTGGAAAACCGAGTCTCCTCTTTATCAAAGAGTAAAAGTTTTTATTTTTCAAGATGTTTTAATTATCATTTTGGTTAAATGACTATTATTTTACAGCAACATGTGATCCTATTTTGGTTAGGTATTTTAAACCCTTAATATATTTGGTAGACTTCCAAAAATCAAATTTTAAAATCAAAATTAAATCTTTTTGATCTCAAATTAACTTTGAGATGTTCCAGAGGGCCCCTGAAACATCCAAAAGAGATATATGAAAACCACTTATATGCTATGTTAACTTATATGGAAAGTATTATTAAATAAGAAATCATACTTAACCTTTTTAGCTTGAGTTATAGTTGTATAGATATGTTATTAATACATGTTCCAAAATTGTATAAGCTCGGGATATGTTATCAGTCATTATAGTTATTACATTAAATTACTGTGGGCCATAGAAATAACCAAATTTCCTTGCCAATTGCCTCTTTAACCATAACCATTTCAAGTCTTACTGTCTATAGTTAATTGTTAATTCTGATTTTTTTTCAGAAAGCTCTTTATAAGCAGTTATAGTCCTAAAGTTTTATGTCTTCAAGGAGGTTCATGGAAAGACTGGAAATGACTCTGACAAGCACAGGTTGCTGATAACCTTAAGATCATACCATTGGACTCAGTAAGAATTCCCAGAACTCTAATGAAGAGACTGACTGGCTCATAAAACTGCTAACTCAAGCAGTACAAGAACTAATTAAATACCAAGGAAATACTTTGGCAGATTTTCATGCTAAGTCAGCCAGTACTAAAATTGCTAAGACATGCAATTTGAATGAACTCCATGATCACGTCAAATTACCTGTGTTAACCCATTTAATAAACAGTGCTATGAACCTGAATTACAGAAACAATGTTGATATTTTAGAGAATATAAATCCAGTGTTAAGCATGGATTCATGGAGAGCCTGGAGAGCCACCTGGTCCCTTCTGAGTACTTAAAACTTCTGTTATTCATGATTCATCATAAAGAGACAAAATGATCAAAATTATATTAAAAAATATGGTGTGGTGACTGTTCTAAAATTGGCAAAATTACTTATGACTAATATTTGTTTAGTCAAACCCTTAATTTTGTGAAGACATTCACAAGTTCAGGTACATTTCTGCTGCCTAATGGTCTATTTGAACATTTATAGAATATTTTTTTTTCAATTGTGATTTTCAATCCATGTTTTCTGGTTGGATAGAAGCTTTTCCATGAAAGAAGGCTAATGGTATAACAATAGGTAAAATGGTTATTAGAAAATGTGTTTCCCTCATGGGACATTCTTGGAGAAATTTCCAGTAATAGAGGTACTTATTTTACTGGACAAGTTGGAAAACAATTAAATAAGGTATTACAGATACAATAGCATTAGGTAATGCTAACTGAATCAACTAGATTGTCTAGGTCAAAGGCACTTCCGATTGATGACAATAAGATGCACTTTCAGTAGAACATATAAGTTGACCCCTGAAGACATAGTCATTGAAAGGCCCATGCTTCTAATAATAGAACCTAATGTATTTCCTGATTTCCTAAACTCTAAAATCATGAAATGCTACAAGACTTTAATACATTATTCTAATGTGTGCTTTCACAAGGTAACGTACCCTTTTCCTGATCCAACAACTGAGGAAAATCAAACCCTTCATGATCTAGAACCCAGAGATTGGGTCATCTAAAAACATATTCAGAGAAAGACTGCTCTTGCCACCCACACTGCAGCAAAATGTCAGGGCCTCAAACCTTCAGTGCACATCTCACAAGCCAAAAGGCCCTCTCTAGACTGTAGGAACTGTACACTCACTGAAGACCTTAAGATAAAGCTAGTCAGGGAAGTTTCCAGAAGCAGAGGCAGCTTAGGCATGAGGAGCTGTCCCAAGATCATGGATCAAGACTTCTCTGCTATCATGAAACTCTTACTTCTCTTAATTTTTAATTTTTTCCTTATGCCTACCTCTTGTTCTTGGCAGGTATCTTAGTCCATTTAGTGTTGCTATAGAGACATACCTGGTACTTGGTAATTTGTAAAGAAAGAAGGTTTATTTGGCTCATGGCTCTATAGGCCGTACAGGAAGCATGGCACCAGCATCTGCTCCTGTTGAGGGCCTCAGGCTGCTTCCACTCATGGCAGAAGGTGAAGGGGAATCATCACGAGCAGAGATTGCATGGTGAGAGAGTAAGCAAAAGAGGAAGAGGGTAGGTGCCAGGCTCTTTCTAACAACCAACTCTCACAGGAACTAACAGAGTGAGAACTTACTCATCCCCTCCCCTCCAAAGAGAACCTTAATCTATTCATGAGTGATCCACTCCCAAGACCAAAACACTTCCTATTAGACCCCAGCTCCAACACTGAGGATCAAATTTTGACATGAGATTTGAAGGGGACAAACATCTAAACTGTAGCATTTTGCTCCTTGGCCCCTAAATCTCATGCCTTTCTCACATTGCAAAATGCAATCAGCCTTTCCCAATAGTCCCCCAAAGTCTTAACTTGTTCCATAATCAACTCTAAGTCCAGAGTCTTATCTGAGACTCGATGCAAGTTTCTTCCTGCTATGAGCCAGGAAAATAAAAAACAGGCTATTTACTACTAAGATATAATGGTTGCACAGGCACTGAATAAACATTTCTATCTTGAAATAGAGAGATCAGTCAAAAGAAAGGTATAACAAGCCCCACACAAGTCCAAAAATTAGCAGGGCAGACATTAAACTGTAAAGCTCCAAAATAGTCTTCACTGACTTCATATCCTGCATCTTGGGCACACTGGGGTGTGAGGGGTAGGTTTTTAAGGCTTCTGGAAGCTCTGCCTATACCTTTGCTGGGCATAGTCTATGTGGCTGTTCTAATGGTTTGGAGCCTGGTGTCTACAGCTTTCCTAGGCTAGGATTTTATGCTGTCAGTGGTTCTATAATTCTGGGATCTGAAGGGTGACAGTACTGCTCTCATTACCCTACTAGGCACTGCCCTAGTAGGGACTCTCTTTGGTTGCTCTGACGTGGTACCAGGCTTCTTCTAGTGTATCCAGGCCTTTCAATATATCCCTTAAGCCACCAAGCCAATGCAAGAATGGCTCTTGCATTATGGGCACCTGAAGACTTTGCAACACATGGTTGCTGCCAAGGCTACTGCTTGCATTCTCCAGAATGTCAACCAGAGCAGAAGCTGGGGCTGTCCAAGTTGTGGCTGGAGCCAGAGTTGTTGGGATGCAGGAGCAGCATCTGAGGTGACACAGGGCAGTAGTGTCCCAGGCCTGTCCCAGGCATATCTTCTGTACTCCTAGGCCTTTGGGCCTGTGATGGAAGGGGTGGCCTTCAGAATTCAGAAGATTTGTGAAATGTCTTTGGGGCCTTTTCCCCCCGTCTTGATTATTAGCACCTGGCTCCCTTTTATCCACAGTAAGCTCTCTAGAAAGTGGTTGCTCTACAGCGCCGTTGGATTCTTCCCTTGAAGATGCCCCTTTCTTCTTTACCACATGGCCAGGCTGCAAATTTTCCAATTTTTTTTTTCTCTGTTTTGCTTTTAATTGTAAATTTCACCTTTAACACATTTCTTTCCTACCATATCTAATTGGAAGCTCTTAAAAGCAGCCACACCACTTCTTGAACACTTTGCTGCTTAGAAATGTCATCCACCAGACATCCTCGGTCATCACTCTTAAGTTCCAGCCTTCCACAAAGGTCTACAGCATGGACGCAATGCAGTCAGGTTCTTTGCGATGGCATAAGAAGGGTGACTTTTGCTCCAGTTCCCATTTTCTCATTTCTGTCTGAGATCTTCTCAGCATTCTCTTTCCCATCTATATTTCTATCAGCCCTTTGATCACAATCAGTTACCCAATCTCTAAGAAGTGCCAAACTTTTTCTTTTCTTCTGAGCCCTCCAAGCTCTTCCAACCTCTGCCCATTACCCAGTTCTAAAGCTGCTTCCACATTTTCAGGTATCTTTATTTAAATACCCCACTACAGGTATCAATTTTCTGTCTTAGTCCATTTTGTGTTGCTATAAAAAATACCCAAGACTGAGTAATTTATAAATAAAAAGTGTTTATTTGACTTACAGTCCTGTAGGCTGGAGAGAAAGCATGACACCAGCATCTGTTCGTGGTGAAGGCCTCGAGCTGCTTCCATTCATGGCAGAAAGTGAAGTAGAGCATGTGCAGGGATCACATGGCAAGACAGGATGCTGGACAGAGTAGAGGGGAGGTGCCAGGCTTTTTTTTTTTTTCCTTTAGTTTTAGTTTTTGTTTTTAACAATCAGAACTCATGAGAAAAAATAGAACAATAACTCAGTCACACTTCTCCCTCCCATACCCTCTGAGAGGACATTAATCTATTCATGAGGGATCCACTCCTATGACCCAAACACCTCCCATTAGGTGCACATCCAACGTTGGAGATTAAATTTCAATATGAGATTTGAAGGGGACAATCATTAAAACCAAAGCAGCAGAAGAATGCTGTAATTAAAATTTCACCATTAATAATATCTGTGAGTAACTTGACAAAGTGTTGAATCTGTCATATCGAACCCAGGTCTTCATATGACTTAAGGGATCCTGTAATTTACTTTGTGGGTTACTTTAGTAACATCCTTAATGTAACTGTTGTCCGAATTGTAGCAGTGGTAAGATTTCTCAACCAACTTGTTGGCATTCTCTGTTTTAATGGTATGCAGAGCCAGACCAATGAGTATATTACAAAACAGACTTACTCAAATGGAGTTTTTTGCAAATTAACTGTATGCCGCAGTACCACAATGTCATTTTAACCTGTAGTAATTCTGTCTCAGACTCTTGGCCAGAAACTGTTATAATGTATATGTGAGCAATAGGTCTTTGTGTTCACCCAAGGGTTATAGTTTTATTTATAGAGGATTTCACAGCCCATCTAATCCATGGCAACATTATGTCTTGTTGGATTGAAGATGAAGGGCCAATGTGGGCTTCAAATTCTTCGCTGCTGCTCCAAATCAGTAGAAACAGAGCACAGGTCCACTCCTCTTACCTTATATCATACATTAAAGAGAAAATTGTCAGGAGCTCTTCACCCTTCTAGATGCGCATCATTTGTTAGGCCCCCTTTTCCAGAGCTTGGAGTAAATATATAATAAAAGAGGCAATAATTAGAGATGTATCCTTCATAATAGGCTCTATAGTAGATTCTATTGCAAAGGCTGTAATTGCAGAGCAGACTTCTTTACATTCTCTTGTTAAAGTTGTACTAAATAATAGAACTGCTCTAAATTACCTGTTAGCTGAACAGGAAAGAATCTGCAATTGCTCACACTTCTTGTTACACGTGGAGGAATACGTCAGGTATTAGAGACTTGGTTGCAAGGGATTAACAAACAGGCTGCTTGGTTAAAATAGGTACACTTTTCATCTGGCACATTCTTTCATCTATTTAATTTTAGTTGTTTTGGTTTATGGGGACCCTGGCTAAGCAGCATATTTGGTATTGTCCTTTTGATAGTCATAATAATAGTCTTTCTGGTGCACTGTATTCTCTCAAAAGTTTTAAATGTTTGCATGCAGACATCTGTAGAATGTTAAATAGACTTTCTTTGATTGGAAGAGAAAATGTTAAAGAAATTTGCGTTCATGAGGACACCATAACCTATGAATGATATAGTGAGACTGGCAAGCTAAAATGATGGTAACTGAGAATAGTGCTAATGCCCTAAGTTTTGGTCACATGCATACCTAGATGAGATCCTGATCGAAAGGGAGAAATTTCTAAACAAAATTATTGGAGGTCATTGTTTTGGACTGAGCTCCAGCACTAGGTCCCAACAGACTAGACCAAATAAAAATGAAGTCACTCATGTTAAATGCCACATAATAAAACTAAAACTTTAAGGAAATAAATCTCAAAACAGGCCCATTTTTGTTTTTCTCTCTCAAACAGGAGATTTTAGGATAATAGGGAAGCCTCCTCTGCTCTCTTACAAAAAAGAAATCTGAAGAGACCTGATGCTCCCCAGCATTTTTTCCTGCTGTTCGGTTTCCTTGTTCCCACCTACAAAACCCACTGTTCTGCCATTCTCCAAAGGGATTTGAGACCAAATAAGTCCATTTACAATGGTGACAGAGTGACCTCAATGCCTAAGATTTTCTTTAATCGTTTTCAATTAAGAAGTTGACAAAAGGAGAAATGGTTAAATTACACTTGGCCAAAAGGTTTTTCCATACACAATAAACTGTAACCCAACTTGATGTGTAAACAGATTGCAACCTACTCTTGTCACAAATAGCTGAGCCTCAGCCAATCACTGCAGCTGAACTTGAGTCAACTACAGGCAGCCAACTATACAAACCAGGCTCAACTAAAGCAAACACCCAGATGTAGCCAATCCAGATGTTTCTGTACATTGCTCCCACTTTGTGTATGTTACTTTCCTTTTTCCATCTGTAAATGTCATTCAATCATGTGGCGACCCCGGAGTCACTTTGAGCCTATTCTGGTTCCGTGGGCTGCCCCATTTTCAAATTGTTCTTTGCTCAGTGAATCTCTGTTAAATTTAATTTGTCTAAAGTTTTTTTTTTTAACCAAAGATAATATTCAACAAATTTGTAGGTCTCTTTGGTGAAAACCTTACACGCGCACACACACAAATATACACATATACACACAATAAATAATATGTATATCTACATATATGTACTCAAGTAAATGTATATGATGCTGTATATGTGTGTGTGTTTGTGTGTGTGTGTGTGTATATATATATTTCTAAAATTTTCATCCAAATGATTAAGATATTCAGTGACTATTATCTTGTGGAATAAAAGTTGACTCTACTTTGCATATGGAAAAACTTGAACCATTATGTTCATCTTGTTTCTGAACAAAGTAGATATAAAGCTATACTTTTGACCAGCTATTTTTTTCCAATAAAGAAGATAATAAATAGTATATTGGTAAGGCTCTTTCCTCCTACCATGTCCTTGCATTGCTCATGAAATCAGGAGATTTCATGAGGAATGCAAGGAAATTTAGGATTTCACTTTCTTTGCTTCAGTCTTAAAAGAGGAAACATGTATCTGACTTTCTTAGCTCTTTTTGAGTTCTGAAACAGGAAAAATAAAATCAAAGCATATTGTCACTATGTCGTTACATGTTAGAATTGGGCATAGCAAAAGTACAATATTTTCTGACTCATCAAATGATAAATCCTAGTTTCAGAATGTTGGGAAAAACTAGTTAGAAAAGGATTTTTTTCTAATTGTTGAAGGAAAATTCAGAAGCTAAAGTTGAAAATCCTAGTGATGGGCAAAAATTGCACAGGCTTGATTTGATAGCTTTAATTAGTGATCTTGTAATTGGGTATTATGTCAGTTGTCATGTAGCTGGCAGCATTCACTAAGAACACATGTAAATCCCTATTCTTCCACTCCCTCTCAAACATTGTCATTCATTTGGGTGACAATTCACGCATAATATAATAGCCCTGGGGTACAATTAATTTTAGCAGTTGCACAACTTAGTAAGGAAAAAAAAAGCATCACTGGTATTATGTGTGCCTTGAAGGTCAGATGATGCCACAATTTGCACCTTTGTTGTGAGACATGAAAATTAGCAATTAGCATAAATATATTGATTAACATATGGGTAGTTTAGCCTGATATACTAATAAAGCTAATCATATTTTACCAGCTATAAGCATCCTTTGCACTCTCTATAATGCAACATATGATAATTCTCTAGCGGCCGGGCGCGGTGGCTCAAGCCTGTAATCCCAGCACTTTGGGAGGCCGAGACGGGCGGATCACGAGGTCAGGAGATCGAGACCATCCTGGCTAACACGGTGAAACCCGTCTCTACTAAAAAATACAAAAAACTAGCCGGGCGCGGTGGCGGGCGCCTGTAGTCCCAGCTACTCGGGAGGCTGAGGCAGGAGAATGGCGTGAACCCGGGGGGCGGAGCTTGCAGTGAGCTGAGATCAGGCCACTGCACTCCAGCCTGGGCGGCAGAGCGAGACTCCGTCTCAAAAAAAAAAAAAAAAAAAAAAAAAAAGATAATTCTCTAAAACGTGTGAATTGAGATAAATTTTGGACTAATAATGATTATTGTATGAAGTATGCACTAGAGCAAATAAGATGAGTTCCTGCTCTGGAAAGCTTTAAAAATAACAATATAATTGAATTTATTTGGTACCACCCATGTTATATTAGCAATATGCTTGTGTAATCTGTCCCTTTTGTTCTTCTCATATTTCTCCCATTCTTTCCATAATTAAGGCCGCTGCCTGCATTTAGATCCTCATCATCTTTCTTTTTGATTGTTGCCATAATTTCATATTTTTTATGAGATTTATTTTGTGTTGTTGTTCAAATGCCACCAGAGAGATGTTTCTGAGTTATTCATTTGACTCCTGCCACTCTGTTACGACTTTAGAATACAGAACTAAATTGAACGTTTGGTTAAGATAGTACCACGAATTAGGTTGTTGACATTTATTGGTGGTTTAATTTACTCTTTTCTTACTCTTGCAAGGTAGGCAAGTTTTCGTGTTGAATAGACAGCACACATTTTTTTAAAATAAGTATTATTTAAGGTGTTAATAACTAACATCTATTGAGCACTTATGGTATCTCAATTATTGTTTAAAAACTTTTCATGTATTGTCTCATTTAATCCTCTACATAGTTTTCTCAGAAAGTTACTGTAATTGCTATTTCCATTTTATAGATAAGGAATCTGAGGCACAGACAGGTTATTTAGCCAACGGCCACAAAATTATTCAGCAACGGAGCTGGGATTTGTACTTATACAAGCTGAATTAAAGCTTACACTTTTTCCAATAAGTATGAAGAAAGAAAGAGAGCAAGTAATGGAAAAACCCAGCAGTCCCCTTTTGGCATTTTGTTCTCTGTAAATGTTTGTTGTACTAGAAGTTGTAGGCTAACTCTTGCTTTGGTATTTGGCTAATAGAGACTTTCTTTGTTTTACTGCAATGTCTTTATTTTTTGATGTTAGTTAAAAACTGAAGGGCATTATCTGCTGTAAACCAACATACATAAGTATAGATCACTTTGCAGTCAAAGCAAATGACAAATGTAATTTAAGGGTTAAAGTCAGTCATTGTTGTATACTGTAACAGAGATGTTACATGCACCATCTAACTTCTCTTAAGTAAACAGATACTATGGCTCATCTTTTCTTTTTCAAAGTTATGTGTAAGAATATTGTGCTTTGAAAAATAAAAGCTGAAGCTGAAGTGGACAGATTTGGAAAGATTTGTTGTAAAGAATGCATTGTCAAGTAGTATTCAGTAGTTATGCATTTCTTTACAAGTTGGCATCAGTTTTCCAATTGTTAAACTCTCTAATTGTAAGTCATGTGATGTTTGTTCCCTAGGCCATCAGCCTGGATTGTAAGTATTGTTTTTACTTGATCTGTCCAGTGATGACACCAAATAAAACATCTGGCTAGAAGAGAACGAATTACAAGAGATTACAATTGCACAACTTTTGTTGATGAGGCACAACTGCCATGGTTGTACTGTTTTGGGGGGAATAGGGCAATTTTCTATGTTTTACTTTGTATCTTTTTGTTGCTGCTCTGGAAAGGGAGAAGAAGAAAAAACTGGGGAGAGGATAGGGAGAAGGACAGGAAATGTTGGGATGGATTTGTTGGTAATGAGTAAAATGCAGAGAAGTAGTGATATTGTTGGGTGTTGATCTTATTGAACACTCTTCTGAGGGCTATAAAATCCTCAGGTCACACAGCTAAGAAAGAACGGAGCAATAATTTAAGCTCAAGCAATAGCAGCTAATATTGTGATCTTTATTTTAATACCCCAACTCCTAATCTGCAGGATATTGAACATTTGGGAATTTCTAGGATGTGAAGTATTTCCTAATTTCCAGGAAATAACATTTGGCTAGGCATTTCACATGTATGATTTCATTACATCTTTACACCTGCCTTTCAGTTTTATTACCATTATATAAATAAGAAACCTAAGATTTAAAAGAATCATGAAGACTTTAAAACACTTAATGATTTGCCCAATATTTCACAACTGTTTATTATCAAAGCCAAAAAATCTGATTTCAAGGGCTTATTAAAGCATCTCCTTGTACCATCACTAGCAAGAATACTCTAAAGACTTTTATTGTAGATCACCTATTCTGTGGAAGTCCTGCCTCCAGAGACCTGCGATGAAAGTCAACCCAAATACAGTGTTCTAGTTAGTTCAACTCTGAAAACTATCTTTTACTATTAATTTTTATTACAGTTGCCTATTGCCTGTATCTAGATTACCACGAAATTTAGAAGCAAAATAATACCCCACAAGCAAACACTTTTTGATTTGTTATTTTTGACTGATTACATTAAGAGAAAATACAACAGAATAATATAGTCATTCATTGAACCATGTTCTAAATAGTAAACAGATTTTATTCTATTGTAACCTCAGAATCTATCAATAAAAATAGGTAGGATGGCATATAGGATGGCAGTTACCTGAAAAAAATAAGCCATCAATAAATCCCAGATGTGTTTCACATACACACAAGCAGCATTTGATGTCTTTGAAGCAATATGCACACTGGAAGACACTTTAACTTACATGCAATATATTTTTTTCAAACTAGCTTCACAAATACTCAAGCAATAAATGTGCCCCTATAAAGAACACTAAAAGTGAAATATTAACAGACGAGATCATAATTATGGAATGAAATTTGTTTATCATTTTTAAGTAAACACTGAGAGCATTATAAACCCATTGATACGTTTGAATAACACCTTTCACAGTGGTTCCTATGATAGTGGCTTTACAGGGATGCTAGGTTAGACAAACCACTGAGCAACTGAAAAAATATAACGGCTATGAATCAAGTCGAGCTTCAACATCTGCGAGTTTTGGAAAAGTTTGAACTCTCCCACTCTCTCTCTAAATGTGTGCATAATGTTTACTGTTTGTATACTTTTGTAAATTATTTCAATAATCAATATATTAGTCAAGGAACTTCCTTCTATTACACATTGAGTAAAATGATTATGATATATTTAACTATTGGGCTGTAGAATCAAAATGTCTGCATTGAAGTCTGGCTCTATAAGGTGACAGACGTGTAATCTTTGGCAATTTACTTTACCTCAGTACCTCAGTTTATAGCTTAATCTGAAAAATGGGATGAAGATAGTAGTTACCTGAAAGGGTTGTTGTGAGGATTAAATTAGTATCTGTAAAACATATTTTATCTGCTCAGTAAATGTGAGCTTCAATGATATTGATGATGATTATATTGCATGGATAATGATGTGTTCTCCTTTTCTGAACATTGCAGAGACAAGAAAATAAAATTTGGGCTATTTAAACATTAGATATTATTTAAAAATCCCTTCTCAGCTTCTTAATAAAAATAACAGGAAAAACATTGAACACAACTAAAAATTATTTGAAATTAGCATAATACTAAGAAAGACTTTGACAAATACCTGATTACTATTGCAAACCTAAACAGCCAGATCAGAAATCGAAATTTAAATTAAAAACAAAAAGTAAATAGACTGCCTTGATAGTGGAACCTGGTGCTCTAAAGCTTCCTTTGTTTTTTATATCATGAGAATTGTCAAGTGGCAAACTGCTGTGGGTAAACCTGGGCAAGTGATAGGATCAAACTTTTAACTGCTTGCCTTGTGGATCCACAGAAATGGCCAGCACTGCATAGGCACTAAAAGATTAAATGGTGAAGAATGTTCCAAGGCGAAGGGGGCTCCAAAAACGACCATTTAGACTCTGACCAAATGGACAGAATTTAAAACATAGATATAGTGAGTGTTTTCAAAATGGCCTGGAAAACACATTAAAAACAAAAGGAAAGATGTTATGAACATTTGAAACTAGATCTAAGGTTAGTTAAATTAATGTCTGTAATTGCTGTTACATGATATGGCTACCAGTGAAAATGGTACAGTGTATATCTTTTGTTTATTAATATTATAAAAATGGCCAAGCCAGGTGCAGTGGTGCATTCCTATAGTCCCAGCTATTCTGGAGGCTGAGGTGGAAGGATCTCTTTGGGCCAGAGGTTCAAGGCCAGTCTGCACAACATAGCAGTTCCCCCATCTGTTTAAGAGAAACAAAACACAGGCTAAATCAAGAGGGGACATATGAAACAGAAGGAGAATCCATGTAATTTTAAACCCAGGGCTTTATGTGATCAAAGTAGCATTCTAATTTTCTATTGACTATATTATTGTGAAAATTAGATATAATTTGGCATACATTTATCTCAAGTCTAATCATTTTTACCTAGTTTTCAAAGCTTACTACCAAGGCATCTACTTCATTTCAGCCAATTAATTTCTTACATTGTTTTATTAACTGTAGTCACCATGTATAATAGATCTCTTGAACTTAGCCAATTAATTTCATTTCCCTTTTGTCTGATGGCTTCTTCCCTCTAAGTTCCCCACCTCCCAGCTTCTCCTCTCCAGCATGAGGGATAGTCATGGACCCATCTCTAGAATCAGACAGCCTTGGTTTGAATTCTGACTTCTCTACTTACTACTCTAGCATCCTTGGACAATTACGTAACTTTCTGTAGTTCAGTTTCTTCTACTTTAAATGAAGCTAATAGGAGACCTTGCATCATAGGATTGTCAAGAGGATTATATTAGTAAATACATGTGAAGTACATAAACACATGCCTGGGATAGAATAAGTGCTCAATAAATAATAGTCATTATTATTTTTCTGTCAGACGCATCTTCCTGGGGCCCACCAGTTTTCATTCTGATCCAGAAATTTGCACCAAGACCTGCAATCCATTGAACTGGGGGGACTGAATTAGCTGTTTTTGTAGAGCTATATGTTGTCAGTTGTTTGGAGAGTAAATAAGTTGCCCAGCAGTTCATGTCAGAGAGTAAGCATTCGATAACTTGGCAATTATTAGAAATTGTTAACATAACTCCAAAGAAAGTTCAGAAATTCTGGTAAAAATTTTCCTTTTTCTGTAAGATACTTTGTCTACATCATTTTAGTATATATTATATCTTTGAGCACAGTATTGTTTGATGGCTTTCAGATTTTTAAGCTTCTGAGAGAAGAGTCAAGTATGTTAGATATATTTTATTTTCCTTTTGCAGTGCCTGGAAGAGGGTTGAACAAGTAATTGGGGTTTAATAAAGATTGCCCATCTGCACAAACGTACACCAAAATGCATTCACACATCGCTGAATAGTTTTCCTAGATATTTTAGCAATTTGAATTTGAATAGGAACATATCTGTTTGTACTTTTACAGTTTATTTATTATTACCTATTTCTTTTTGCTAATTATTAGATTTTTAGAATAAAAATATCTGGCTTTAAAAAGTAATGGTGATTATTGATCTTTGGATAAGCAACATAAAAACTGATAAAAATAACCTGAAAGGCCTTTTTTGTCTTCTGGTAGCTTTATATAGACATGATTTCGTTACTTTTCTTCCTTATCAATGTACAGCACCATTAAAAATAAATTATTTGGAGAAACTGGTGAAATTCTAATAATGTCTGGAGTTTAATGTTAATATTGCTGTCCCAATGTTGCTTTTTTTTTTTCAGTTTTGACAAAAGAACCCTGAAAATGTAATATGATAATATTAGGAGTAACTGAAGTTCAGGTGAGGAGTGGATAGGGAGGTCTTTCTACTATCTTTGCCATTTTTCTATAAATTCAAAATCATTCCCAAACAAAAATTTTATTTTTAAAACACGAGGAAGGAAATTCAATTATTGACAAGTCTGTTATTTATAAAAGCTAAATGATAAACAATATGAAAAAGCGATCATTTAATTTCCAGTGGCATATTCACTTAATAGAATATAATACAGTCATTAAAAAGCATCATTGTGAAAAATGAGCAAAATGTAAAACGCTTTTGATAGTAAGTAGAAAAAAGATTCAGACAGCAACATAATATGATTACAATCATATAAAATATGAGAATGAAAGCAAGTATATCAAAGTAGTTGTGCTGGGGCAGTGGGATTCTAACTCATATTTTCTTTTTGTCACAATTTTCTAAATTTCTATAGCTTTTACTCTGAATAATCCTCAAAGGTGAAATAGAAGCTCCAAATGACTAATTATACTACTAAGGATATGAATTATGCCATATTAAAGAAAAAACGATATCTTACCATGACTTCCCAAATTTTAATGAAAAAGTTTTTAATCACCGACTTTAGCAGGTATCTTAAGGATAACCTTATTCAGCCAATATCTTAGTCTTTTGTCTTGGATACTATATTTGCTTCGTTCTTGCCAATCATGAATACTTTCATCTTTCAAATGTCACCTCATGCAAAATTGATTAATTTTACCTGTGCTCAGCTGGATGCTCTAAAAACTCTGTCAAAACTTGTTACCTGGACACTCTTACATAGGAGCAGAAAAGCAACTTATGCAAATTCAAAGTACCACCGTGGTTTAAGATTCCAAAGAGCAAATTGCTACCAAAAAACAAAGGCAACTGAATGGGAGGCACACTGTGGTTCTGGAAGTGACTTTGAGACAATACTGATGGCTTTACTCTTTCCTCGAGCATATGTATTCTGACAGTATTGACATTAGCACTTTTGGGTCTATCCAGAGTCTAGGTTCTCTCACTATGATCTTAGGACACTTGCAAACCCTCCTTTGTGTCCAGCGACTCTATCTCAAGTTCAATTTTTAACATATGGTGTATAATTTCATAATTTTCCTTTCCTATTCCATTTTTTAGTATTTGATTAATTTCATTTAGAAAAGTAAGGAATAAGTAGAAACTACTTATAGAAATATAAGTAGAAAATTATATAAAATATAAACATTATAATGGATAGTTCATAATATTCTGCTCTATGTGGATAAATACTATATTGTTTATCTGGTATTTAAAATGCATTAGAGTACTTGAAACATAAATGCAACTTTAAAATAAAAGCAATAAGATTGGGAGTTATGTCTTGTTGGCAAAATTTTTTCATATCCTTAAGGCTCCTATTTGGAAATATATTTGTAGTAAAAACAGGGACATGTCTATGATATCTGTGTAAGTGTGAAGGGATGCTTGACAGAAAGAGATCTCGGAATATTCCCATTCCTCAAGGCTGAAGGAAAATATATAAGTATATATACACGCGTATATATGTGTGTATACACACACACACACACACAAAAAGACAGAATTCAACATCAAATAATAGGCAAGATATGCCCTTGAAAATCACGACAATAAGTTGCTTCTTCCTTGGAGGTGTTCTTCCATCCTTAAAAAGTGAAAACAATATTATATTGGATCTTTTGTCATTGCTTGGATAGAACTTGGGCAAGGTTTAGAAAATGGGTCTAATTTCAGAAACCCCTCTCTCCATGTTCAATGGAGAAAACATTTGATCGGAACTCACCACTTAAAAAGGGTGTGTGTGAAGGGATCCTTGGAAGATTTTCAACATTTGATGACATAGCTCCTTGGATGATTTTCAAGACCTGGAGGGGTCCATAATGAAGAATCATGCTGCTTCCATTAGTGTATTTTTCCTCTACATGTTTGCAGACAAAGCTGAGAATCTGTCCAATTTCTTGTTTGGCTAAGGTAGTCTTTATTTTAATAGAAAGGCCAGTCGACTTGGCACATTTGCAAATCACAAGAGCAAATGAAAGCTAGTAACATTTAGATAATTCTCATAGCCAATGGGAGATAACTTTGTGTATGTGACAGCTGTCCTTTTTTTCCACAGTAGTTTACCAAAAGGAGTAATATATCCTGAAAACGATGAAAAAATTTTGTCTTGTTTTACAGTTGTTAATCACCATATGATTTTATAGCCATATTGTGAAAGAAATTTAGTTGGGATATGTGCATTTAAAAGGAGAATTGTACCTTTATATAGTTCATGCATCTTAACTAATATGCTACTTTTCTTTTCAAAGCTTTTGATATATTTAATTACTAATTAGGTTGATGGGTGAAGTATTAGTTTTGGAAATTCCACCAGCAATAATTGATTTATTCTTAATTTAAAAACTGGAGAGTCTTGATACATCCTAATAACCAGATTTCATTTTCTCTTGAGACAATAAATATAGTATTACAACCTGTACCAAATGTATTTAGGTATAACTGTTTTGAGAGAATGCTATCATTTACTAAAATCTGATGAATTTGTTTAAACTTTGTTGCTATAATTATGAAAAGAGATATTATTCCTTATTAACAACAATAAGAACAAAAAAAGTCCTGCAGAACTAAAAAAAAAAAAATCACAAATTTAAAAAGTCACCTTTAAGGCTATATGATTTGTGGGGATTGATATAAAACTATAATGCTTCTTGATATTATTCTGTGACTCAGAATGTATCTAAAAGTCTTAGTTTGCATTAAAATACATGCTTAAAAAAGTGTTTATTATATTAATAATTATTAGGAAATGTATATTAATTGATGATCTCTTAAAGTATTTTAATGAAAATATTTATCATTCATACCCAGTGAAATGTAATATACTAGTATTGATTTGTAAGAGAAACAAGTATAGGAGTGCAAATTTTAAGCTGATAATATTCAGGCCAAACATTTAAAAACTGTCTTTGTAGTTGATATTAACTTTTAGCCTCTATTATCACCCAAGACCAAAACGTTTAGCTTCAGCATCATGATCAGAATAAAACCAATTACACATGAAAGATTTATCATAAAAATGAAAGATTACTTTGGTAGTTGTTATGAATTCATATATTCAAGGCAGACAAGAAACCAACAATATAAAGTCTCAAAATTTCTATTATTTCAGGAAATGTTTCTGTTGTACTCCAGTTAAAGCCAGAACCTCTGCAAATAGCTTATTTAAGACTACAACTGGTGAACATCCTTGAACCAAAGGATGGGTTCTGTGCAATCAATGAAGTTATGGCTGTCAGTATAACTCTGTTATGAAAGCTAGTAACATTTAGATAATTCTCATAGCCAATGGGAGATAACTTTGTGTATGTTCAGTAGGGCAGTTCTAGTGAAACTATTCTCAATTTAAAATAGATTTATACAGATTCCAAAAAGTGGAAAAAAATACTTCTAAATAATTGTTAAGTCAGAAAGGACCTCCCAGGTTCTATTTAACAGAAATTATATGCCTGTTTCCACAGAATGGATTTTCTATTTAGGTAAGTCATTCAGCTGAAAAATGAAATGGGCCATAATAGCATTTTTACTGCTTAAAATTTCATTTCAATGGCTCCCATTCTACTTTTCCCAGAGGAATGTGAATCCTTACACTCAAAAGCCAAAACAGTGTGGGGGAGGGGAATCTGTTTTATGGCTTTAGAAGTTATCATTTTAAGTGCTGGCTCTAAGGTAGAGTTACAGTGGAATATTCCTTTAGCCAGTGGCACAGACGGGTATTTCTGGATGAGATTCTGCCCCCTTGTTGTGGAACGTGATGTACATTTTGATTCCCTGGCATGCCTACACTAACACCCATCTGTTATGATGGCATTGTTCCTAAAAAAAAGGTGGTTTGCCAGGTTCCAGAAGTCCTAGGTGTCTGGCATATGTATACATTTCTAAAGGTGTTTTCCAGAACTAAAAACAACAACAACAACAACAACAACAACACCACAAACTAAAAACAAACCATGAGAGCTTAGTTAGGGTGCTTTCTTTTAGAGTATAATTTCATTGGTGGGCTATTACAAGCAATTATGTCACTAATGCATACATTTAGGAATAAGCACCCTTTCTTGTGTTTAACATTGGAAAATCTCCATGTGGAAAGAAATTCATTGGGACTTTGAATAATAACTCATCTTACATATAAACAATCCTCATTCATTGTAGCTGCTCTTATTCATGAATACTTATATTGTTTCATTCATGTTATTTTGATCAGTTCTACTAAGTATTCCATAAGATGGTTTGTTAGAGACTAGAACCTCCAGAAGGACTGCTGTGACCAATTTTGAGATGGAAATTCATACCCCATAAACTTGACAAGATAGGGTTGATTGCCGAGGTTAAAAAGCCCAGAAATGGCTTAAGTTAAAGTCAAACGATGGAAATCCTATAGAGCTCTGGGGCCCACAGGGGGTGATTGGATAATTTGGTTACCGAAGAGAAGACATCCCGTTGCTTAGCTACAGGATTCTGGGTGGCAGCTCTTTTCCCTCTCACATTTCCTGGCGTTTTGTTTTTGTAAATGTAGTTTCTTGCAAATGAGAGTGTCTGCATGCAGATGTCCACATTGCAATTGTTTTGATTTGTAAAATGAAACAGTATTAGAGGAAGAAAAATACTTGGAGAGGTAAAATTTGGAAAGGAACTTCCCCCATGTGCTTCACTGTTTAAATAGATTAAATCAAGTAATATAAAACATTGTAGAAACTTAAAATTGTGATAAGCACTTTGCAAGATGCAGTATTTTGACTGCAGCACTGAAATCAGAGTTTCATTAATCTCCATAAGAATAATAGCACAAACACTTGTTGCATACACTTGATTAAAAACCTCTAATATTCAATCTACTTATGGAAAGGAAGATTTTTTCAAAAAAATCAATGCTAAAGATTTTATAGACATACTTATGTATGTTATTTATTTATTTCATCTTTGGGTACATTTAAGTTAAATTATCACATTTTACTTTGTATGCTGGTTTCTGTTTTAAATTTCTTAGCACTAAAGTGTGAGGTATAAACTGTAATAATTTCTATAATTATTATGCCACAACCTATAAAAGTCATCATCATCTTATTAAGTTATCTGTTTATTTTGTGGTATTAAAAGGTTATTGAATTATTTAGATTAAAATAGCAAGGGGTTTTTAATACAGTTCCATGGAAAACATACATGGCTATATTTAGAAAATCATTGATAAGTTGTGAAGCCAATTCAAAAGTGTATAAAACTTGTATTTTTATAAGGTTAGTGAGGCAATTCAAAAGAGTCATTATGCTCTTCTTTCAGATTGTCCTTATTTGGGGCAGACTAAATACATAACGTCTTTGATTTTGTTTTTCTACTGTTTATTATGTATAGCACTGGATAAAGAGCACTAAAACAATGGTGATAGAAGCCTGTTAGGCTAAGAAAGCCAATAAAGTTTTGCATGATAGATTTAAACTATATGTTACCACATAACTTAAACTTTGTAATTGATTTGGTTGGAAAAAAGAGATTTTTTAAAAAAAATTTTGAAAATAAAAAAAACCCTACAAGTAGAAATTAGTCATTCTATGGGCAAATAAACCTAAGAATGTGAGGCTGAGAAAGGATAAAATAAATTGAGAGCCTAGAAGAAAACTCTGAAATTGTCATCGTGGCATTAACAGTGATGTTGTCAGGGTCCTTACCACATGCAACATGCTAGGAAGCCAAAAGACAAAACAAAACGACAACAAAAATACACACACACACACGCACACACACACACACAAATCAAGATGTCACAGGAAACTAGGACAATGCTTAAAGAAAGATTTTATAGAGGATATGTGACTTAAATTGAGTTTTGACAGAATGTTATGATTTTTGAGTAGAGAAATGAAGACAGATATTCCAATAAGAAAAATAAGAAAATTTCAGTTAGAAAATAATGATAAAGAACTATTGAATCAATACTCTACTATTAACATTTTCTTTTGAATCACTGAAATATGCATCAATTTCATTAAAGGATAAAGCTGTTGAACATGGTAAAGATAAGTTGCCCATCCAGAGACAAAATTAACAGAGTTCTTTGGACACATTGGATCAAGCAGATATATAGAGACAGATACATATACTTGTGATTTATGTTCCACTGAGATCATATATCTTTTTTCAGAAAATTTACAGAAAAGAAAACACTAGAAGAATATTCACTAACACCTATATTTTGTGTTTTATGGAGCCTTTTTCTGTTATTCTTTTGGTCATCTATTCTTTTTAAATCCCCAGCAATAAACATGTATATATTGTACAACAGTGTGCCTTTTTTACTTTTTACTTTTAATGCTGTTACATTTATCTAGGTTCCTGGAAAGCAGTGAAACCAGCATTTGTATTTTGCTATAAAGTACTTACTTTTCTACTTAACTTGCTACCTGTGATTAAGAAGTCTAAGTATAGACGTCCAGAAGGCTACTGTACTATATTAAAGTTGGGTCATATTTTCAAATGTGATAAACATTCTTAATGCACTCTCTTTTTTTAATTTAACTTGCCTGGGTAAATTTGCATAACTAATGAAGGTTATACAGCCCACAACACAGCTCCCTATACCCTAGGTATTTCTACAAATACCTTTAAAGCTGTTTATGCTGAATAATATTTATGAATAATGAATGCTTTTTCTCTCTTCCTTCTTTTCTCTAGCCCACTCTTATACTGCAAGGCACTGTTGAAATAGCCTGCATACTCAATAAATGGCTTCTGTACAACAGCTTAGTAGAAAAAAAACAAACAAACAAAAACCCGGTGAAGAGATGACAGATGTTTTTCCTAGTTTCTTCCTCCAAACAAGAATATTAGGTACAGGGCTTTTTCCAGGAGATCTCTGTGGAAAACCAATTTTTGTATTTTATCTTGTGAACATACCATTGAAAAATGTTATAGAAGCAAAAATTGACAGTAATTACTGTGGTATAAAGTTTAAAATCATTTTCATCAATAGGCTAAAAAATTCATTCTGCTTTTTATGTTTTAAAAAAAATTTAAACAAGTAAATTAGAGTCATATGCTCTATGAATGCTAATTCTGTAAGAATTTAGTATAAAGAAAGGTTATTGCTTTCAGTTTCTACTCACAAAAACTTTATTTAAATATCATCCATTATGTGTTATTGTTAAAAAGAATGCTAGAAAGGTCAAGTTTATGATATTAGATATATAAATGAGAATCTCTTAAGATACTTCTTATAATAAATGCTTAGGGACTAATATTTAATACATCTATTTAAATACATTTTATAAGCTAGAATTAATAAAAACCTAAACACAATAAATGTATGTAGAAAGAAGCATTAAGATTTAAAGGGTGAGGATATAAAGGAAGATAATGGGAAAATATTAGCAGTCACTTTTTATTTATTTTCTCATGATATTATTTATTTATTTAGTTTTTGTTTACTTCATTTCATTTCTTTCTTTTTAACAGTAGGATATGCATGTTGTAATATCTGGAAATGTTTTCATTGTTTAAAAATGTCAAATATATTTTTCATTAACACTTTGAATCTTTTTAAAGTAAAAATGTATATCATTATTAAAACCTACTTTCCTACATTCTTCTAAAGATTCAGACATTCTGAGTTGGCTGTATGTATTTGGGCTAGACCAAGTCGTTTTTGCAGAGAAGGGCATTCCGGTCCCAACTTATTTACACCCTGCTCTTTCACAGCAGCACAAGACAAATTAAGAGGTTTTAATCAACACAGAAAAGTTCTTTCCAAATCCAAACAGCTGGTCTGAATAATTTATTCACTTTTTATTTAAACAACCTGCTCTCATTTTTTTCTCATGTGCTATTTCTATTCTAAAAACTACAATGCCCCATCTCCAGGTTGAGAAACATGAGCCTGAATTCTCTAGCAGAGGGAAGTGTGACATGAAATGAATGTGTTTGCATGTAACAAATGAGAAGCAATTCAATGTTATTAAACTAATGGGTAAAATCAAATGTCTATGGAGAGTCCCCGTACAATTCAAGACACACACACTGTAAAAGGACTAGCTGCAGGTTTTGCTAATGTTTCGGCTCAAGGGTGTATATTTTCATGTTTCTTTTTTCAGTAGGTTAGGTGACAATCAGAAAGTAGAAGACTCAGTGATATGGAGATATACCCTTTATTCTGAATTAATTTGGGAGAAAAAAATGACAGCTATTTCCATTACAAGGTTTTTAGCAACAACCTTGGATAACATGTTGAATACAGCTCCCCAAGCATCTGTTGGTTTTAAGGATCATGGTGCGTTGAGTGGAGTAAAAGTCTAGTACTATGATAGACTATCTACTCGAGTGAATCACTTTGCCTCCCTCACTATTATTTCAAGTGGATAATTCATTTTTCACTGTCCATCTGAAAACATAGTGGTGTAGAGTGGACAGGCAAAGAAGAGCAATGAAGCTGCTTTTCAGTTAAGGTGGGGCTTGTTCTACATATCCAATGTGGGGCAAAATGCAATGTGATGTTTTCTTTTAAAGCTGATAAAATGGCTTAGAGTCAATTGCCCTTCCAAAACATCAGGAAAATTGGAAAAGTAAGTGCTTAGACTTTCATGATGATGATTTGGAAGGCTGTCACTCATGTGGATGAAGATATTCTGATGTCCACTTTCCCCCTTGTCCCTAGTGTGCCCCATTTTATAATCTCATAGCTGGAGACTGTATCAGGGTACACAGTCTAAGCAAAGGGTACTGTACAGTGGTGGTGGGAGAGAGCACAGGCACTGAATCACACCATTTTGATTTGAATCCAGGATCTGTCACTTACTAGCTGTGGGATCTTCAGCAAGTTAAGTTACTATCTATAAGCCTCAATTACCTCTTCGAAACAGTGGGACAGTAACAGCGCCCAACAAATAGTATCAAATGAAATGACAATTATGAAGTGCTTGACCATGTACCTGGCACAGCATAAGCACATAATAAATCTTATTTTACCAAGATATTTTTCTGGAGAAATGCAACTTCAACTCTCATAAAGACTTTGTTACAGAACTTTATAAATATCTTTCCCCCAGTTTAAGATTTAAACTTAAGGCTGATCTAAACAAACACACACAGATACACAGACACACACATGTCGCTTCTCTGTGTCTGCCTCTGTAGTGCTCTCTTTCTCCTTCCTGTATACGTACATGCACACATACACACATATACATATATAAGTTAATATAGTGTGTATTCTACATACATACATACATTTTTGACTCTCAGATAAATGTCTATGACTTCACAAAATTTGGATTTATGAGATTGTTAAAAGGAACCACAGGACAATATTGGAGTAAGGAGAGAAAAGAAAGACATTAGTGTGAAATCAGTGTCACAAATCAAAACATTGGAGTGCAGTCAAGAAAGCTGTGTATGAAACTTGTTATTCTGTCTTCTCCCTGGAAAGCTTTACTTTTTCTGAGAGAACTTAATATCACCTAGGAATTATTATATTTTTCCATAGTCTCCCCTGTTAACTAATTCCCTTGTTGCACACATAGAGGTACAACAGTTTAATAAAACAAAGACTGACTTGACATTGCCAGCACGAGGTTGTTTGTGTTCACCTGTGACATTTACAAGTGAAGACATACAGAACCTTCTTTTGTTTCCTGGATAATCGTTCAGGTGTTAAAGAAGAAGTTGATTCAGTTTTAAATGGCATGATTTTCTCAAGCCTTGGGAAAATAATTGATGGATTTTCTTCTTCTTTTTTCATAGTTCAAGTATACTAACTGCAAAGTCATGTCTAACTGTTTAATTTTACAAGACTGAAAATATTGAATTTAAAGCTTACGCTTTAGTTTAGGTTTATTCCTGGTGTTCAACATTGTCTAAACTTTCACAGGCAAATCGGAAATGAAACACAATTGAAAGTAAACCATGCTTTTTCTGCCTGAAAGGGGCCTTAATATTTCATTTTATGTTTTCAAATGGAATCTAATGAGAACGTGATTTTATACAGATACCTTGTGTCAATTATTCCCTGTATTCCTTCTAAAGCGATCTGTGCATTCATCTTGAAGCTTCATTAAGGATCAAGCCAAGTAGTCTTTAAAAAGTACAGGGTTTTGGTGATAGACAGATGGTGGCTTTCATGATGTCAGGAAGTGTCAGATATTATCGTTGGCTGCGGGATGGTGGCTACTATCCAAACAGATTGGGAAACAGACAGAAAGAGCAAGAACACCATTTGTTTTATTTAGATACATTGTGAACAGAAGGAAGCAAGACAGAGCATACTTTTACACATCTTTTTTCCACTCCTTGTGAAAACAGTTTAGGATTTGTTATGTTATATTAGCCCTTTCATTATGCAAAAACATGTGAAAGCCAGAGACACTGGTAAAAGAATTTGTCTCATTGTGATTTTCTATGAAGTTTGTTTATTTTTATTCTTACAGAACATGATTTTTTTTTTTTTTAATTTCCTTTCCTTGGCAATGTTGAGTGCTAGAAACAGAAAGAGCTGAGATGATGCCCTTTAGAAGTGCTATACTGTTAAGAGAGTATGAAGTGGGTATTGACTTCATGATCCAGAATGAGGGCTTCTCTGAGAACCTTATCAAAGATTCAGTTCCAAAACTGAGCTTGCTTGTTTGTGATGAAGCTTAGCTATTTCTGTAATGATTTAATTCACATTGGCAGCCAGAGGGCAGTCTCAGCTCCAGACAAACATGCTGGTCCAGTTACACCAGCAAAGCTGAGTATTTACTCGGCAGTAGACCTAGGCATCCGGGCACTGTCCTAATCTTCATTTAAATGAAAGGGAAAATTTGCTAGAATATTCAGTAGATAAAATATCTTCAAATTTGCTTTCTGAGAGTTACTTGTATTTCCCTCTTACCATAATCTTCTACTTCATCCCATAAGAGGTAACCACATTTTTGACATTTTGATGGATCAAAGATCTGGTGCCACAATCTGCTGTACAGTTGTGTCCCCAAACCAGAGTGAATATATTGGAAATTTGGTTCCTAATGCAGCTCCCATATATTTGAATGTGAGGGGCCATACTAAATAAGGAAGGACATGTTGCTCAAACAAAAACAAAAACAAAAACAAAAACAAATCCAAAAAAACAGTAGTATGGTGTTATATAGAATCCAAATATTTAGGACCTGGAAGGACTTATTTTAGATTAGTGGTTTTCACGCAGTGCTTCAGAAAGTTCCAAAGTTTCATGCAGTCCCTTTATGGGCTATGCTAGAGGGTGAGTAAAAGGTCAAGACTCCACTCCAGTATCTCCGCTTCATCTCAACAGCTGTGTCAGTGATGTGACTTTCTAGCCTAGGGACAAACAAGGATTGGAATCTTGGCTTAAGAGATGAGCATTCCTGTAGTAGAAAAGTGTAAAGCATTTGGCTGGGGCTGAGTTGGCATGACTGTATTTTAATTGCTCCCTAAGTTCAAACAGGAGTCAAATTCCAGAAGGAGGTTTGGGATAACCATGTTATAAGGTAGAATAACCTCCCTCTCACCTCCTTCCACATCCCACTGATATTTGAGGCCTGAACATGATCAATATATCTAGAGGTTTTAAAGAGAAAGGAGAGCCTGAAAAACAGTAATCTTAGCCACCTTCCTAGGATCCCCTAAAATTGCACAAGGCTGTACTTCAGTTAATGCTATCTAAAGCACTACAGACACCTCTTTTGTAAATGAGCTACTCCACAGCAGCATAAGAAATGTTGTGAATTATTTATTGGGGGAGTCTTGAAATCACAATATACATACTGAATAATAACTAATAGTTTAATCATGTGTTCATTACAAGGCAAAACAAAACTCTCAAATACTTTCCTTTGGTTCTTGAGACAAGCCCATGTATAAAGGGGAGTACATCCTGAGACACCTGGTGGAAAGCTGGTCTCTGGATTGTGGGAGGGACTGAAGTAGATTGAAAAGAAGGGTAGCATAGACCCTTCATGCTAAGGGCATCTCTGATTCAAGAGTCAGTCAGTGAATCTCATAGAATTTCTACAAGGTTTTGGTTTATGCAGTAAATTTTATTGCCTTAAATGAAATTAATCCTTGTTCTATGTTGCAAAGAATCTGAAGCATTTGACAGGTTAAAATTATGTTTCTCCAGAGCATGAATGTAATATCAGCCCTGGTTAGAAGTCATCAACTGTTGCAAGAACTCTTGTAAAGAGAAATGTAATGTTAGAATATATGCTGAAACCATTAATTTATATCATGGAATGAAAATATCTGGGAGTCACCTTAAATCTCACGTGGACTTTCAGACGTAGTGCACATTGAATCTACATTTTGGTGGGCTATCAGAAGAGAAAACATTTGATACATAATGTATTGCTCAAATGTTATGTTATTACTAGGTTTCAAACAGCTAAATGGAGAATTATGTGTAAATTAAGATGTCATTGCATTAACAGTTCCACTTCTTATTTAAAAACAATGTTGGGGCTTTGTTTCAGTGTACTTTTCTATGAGGTTTATTTTTATTTTTACAGAATGTAATTTATTTAAAAATTTCCTCTCACTGAAAAATATTGAAAGTTTCAAACAGAGAACTAATTTTAAGCTCTGCAAAATATTATTTCCTTCTAATTTTAGGAACAGGAAAAAAAAAAAAAACCTCCTTACTTTACATAAGTGGACAAAAATTACTTGCCTAAGCTGCTTGGTGTTAATCTCACAGTTTCTAGAGCTGCAACTTCTGACCGAGTATTCATTTTTCAAAATCACATAGATAATTCTGTATGTCACCATCCAACCCTCAATAAATTTATACACACTCACTTGTTTAAAACAACATTTTCAAACGTGTGGTCTGTTGTCATAACCCACCTCTACATATATGTACATATATATGTATATATATATGTAAATATATATCTATATACTTATTTTATTTTTGTAACACCAACTTCGTCTTGAAGCACTTATAACTTCAACCATAAAATTTATGCCTTTTTAGAAACAGAGGGAGAATTATAGATGCTGACACTCATTTTTGGATCTCCCCAGTTTCTGAGAGAAAGAGTTAAACTGAACCACAGCATATTGAGAAGGAAGAAAATTCTGAAATTCATTCTTAATGTAATATGCAGAGAATACATATTAACTCTTATAGCAGAAAGAAAATTCATCTACATTCTTATCATTCAAAACATTCTAAATTGACATTTTAACACATTTCCTTATGGTCTATTTCTGGTTTTGGCAGAAGCGTGTGTCTGTTTTTTTTTTTTTTAAAAAATAGTTATATCATACTCTTATATACAATTTAAAATACTATTTTTATATTGGACTTTTAACAGTATTCTTGAGTAATGGGGTTTGTACTAATTTTTATGCTTTTCATTGTTGTTTCTTCAATATTCAATTTCCCCCTAATTTTATATTTATTTTATAGTCAGAAGAAAATGTTTAAAAATAATGAAAATAAGAAAGTCAATATGGCTGCAGTTTTCTAGGTAGATTTGTTCAAAAAGTAAGGAAACATAAAGCTATTTGGGATAGTGACTCTTGGTAGGAACTTGGGGAGAATGAACATCTTCAAATTGTAATCTCCTGCTGATAAAGAGTTCAAGTGATGTCAGTAGGATCTAGCCCCCTTGGTTACATTTTGCCTTGACTTTCTTCTCAGACTTGATGGAGGAAAGTTACATGCTTCAGGCTCACAGAACTGCAACACCAGCTCAGAACAATCTATTTCTCCAGTAACTCAGAATTCTGTAATTGAATTATGCTGACACCGATGGACTTGACTTGAGTCCTGTGCCCACTCTTAAGCCAGGAGGGAATGAGCTTGTAGACATGTCTTGTAGACAGGAGAGAATGAGCTGACTGGTTTTGCCTATTTCACATATTCAAATCCAATAGGTTTTCATGTATTCAACTTTATGTTTCATGTATTCAACTTCAATAGGTTTTGCCTATTTCATATATTCAACTCCTAGACCCTAGGGGTGAAGTTTGAAAAGCATGATTGAGAATGGAATGAAGAGTTTACTCATATCAAAGTTCATCTAGTAACACCATAAGAAGAAGAAATGAATTCTGGGAATAAAAACCAACAAATTCCACTAGAACTCTTATGACAACACACTCTCCTTAATGTCTTCCTATCTCATCTACATACCCTCATGTACTTCCTATCTCTTCCTATGACTTCAGTGGTTTTAAATACATGGCTATGTTTTCAGTGCACTCCCTCTCTTTTTGTCTCTGTTTATCTGACTATATCCCTTAGGCAGCTTGATCCACTTTGAATGCCTCAATCAGAATATATATGTATCAAATATTTATTTCTATCCCAGCGTTCTCTCCTCAGGAGAAGCCCTGTCTACGTATCTAACAGACATCTCTATTTGGATGTCCTGCCCTAAAACTTCACAAGTTCCATAGTGAAAATCTTATCTACCTTTATGAATCTGTGTTTTTCCTGTTCACCTTCGCTTAGGGAGTGGCACCTTCTTCCCCATTCTTCCAAGACCATTACATTTTAAGTCCTACTGCCTTGTTATCCTTTGATATTGTCAATGTCTCTCCATCTCCCTTGCCACTATTCTATTTTGCCCATGCTGCAGTACTGGTTTTCCAGCAGACTTAGCTGAGGCTGGTCCATCTTTCCCTTCTGCCAAAATTAACTTACTAAAATCTGATCAGGTCAGTTCCTTTTGAAACCCACAAATGATTTTCCATTGCTCTCAGAGGAAGACCTATTCATATTGTTTACAAGAGACTCTAGTCTCTCCTTATGTCTCTAGCCTCATCTCTCTTCATACAGGCCCTGAATTAATGGGCCACATAGGACAACTTGCAGTGGCTTGAGTGTGTTGCTTTTTTCTTTAATTACCTCCAAGCATTTGCATGTATTATCACTTTTGCCTGGCAGACCAGCATATTAGCCTGATATATTTTCTGTTCTGAGGTCATTTCCTATGGATAAGCTTTTCCAGTCACCTTTCACACCTATTCTAAATGCAAGGTTATATGCTCCCTGTCACCTACCCTGCCCCATTGTGGGAGAGTTTTTTTTTTTTTTTTTTTTTTGAGACGGAGTCTCGCTCTGTCGCCCAGGCTGGAGTGCAGTGGCGCGATCTCAGCTCACTGCAAGCTCCACCTCCCAGGTTGACGCCATTCTCCTGCCTCAGTCTCCCGAGTAGCTGGGACTACAGGCATCCTCCACCACGCCCGGCTAATTGTGTGTGTGTGTGTGTGTGTGTGTGTGTTTAGTGGACACGGGGTTTCACCTTGTTAGCCAGGATGGTCTCGATCTCCTGACCTTGTGATTCATCCACCTCGACCTCCCAAAGTGCTGGGATTACAGGTATGAGCCACCGCGCCCGGTCTGTGGAAGAGTTTTGAAACCTTTTTGTAATTTCTTCCTTACATGGCTATTTTCTCCAGTGGATTAAAATTCTGTGAAGATAGTGACTGTGCCTTAGTCAAAGTTATATTTTCAGCATTTAGATGGTGCCTTGTGCTTAATTATCTCCCAAAATAATGTTTATTGACTGGATAAGGCAGTTGTTACCCCATGTTACAAACAACAACCCTAGTCACAGAGAAGTTGTGGCTTTTAAAATTCAGACAATCAGTGGTTTAATGTGAATGTGGCTACAGGCAAGTATTTTAGCTTTATAGTCAGCCTGTTAAATTTCTCTCTGCAAATTTTTGGGGCAAAGTCAATCAGAGTGGTCCTGCCGAAGAGGATTGTATTCTTTATCTTCAGGAGTTTATTGGCATCAAAATGAGGTAGTTTTTTTTTTTTTTTTTAAAGTATGTATGTAACATCAGTTCAATAATGACAGATTGATTAGGTTTCATCTCTGAAGGGAGTTGATAGACTAACATGAGGGCAGGAATCATTACCTTTAGCTTGTCATTAATCCTTATGAAATATCTTTTCCTATAGTAGTAATTGCTCTTATAAATTGAAAGTGGAAATATATTTATGCAAGGCTTAAGATTTCTGTTTTCTGCTATTTCAGGCATATGTGCAAGGTATTTCTAGAGACTTAATGTTCTGTACTTAGGCTTATCAGATTGCTTAATACAGGTTTCCACACTCAGTCTGTGTAGTGG
The DNA here is from genome assembly GCF_003255815.1 of Theropithecus gelada. Classification (NCBI taxonomy): domain Eukaryota; kingdom Metazoa; phylum Chordata; class Mammalia; order Primates; family Cercopithecidae; genus Theropithecus; species Theropithecus gelada. Next base: position 99,058,278 of record NC_037670.1, read on the forward strand.
ATAAGATTTCCTCCTTCATCACTTCTAACCCCGTGATCAAAGCAACAATCAAAACCCACTTCGTGTAAATGTTTTTCTGAAGAACATTTGTACATTTTGCAACAGCCATTCTGCCTCATTACAACATAACTTGGTTGAAATTTCTGGTTATCTGTGTATATATTGTGAAGTTTTCTTATAAGAGGATTTTTATTCTTATGGACGCAAAGACATGTAACGAGAGGAAAAAATATATTCTAAATTAAGCATCTACTTGATAGTTCGAGGGGTATTTCACTTACTGATTTTAACACCATCATTTTTATTTGATATAAAGGTGAGTGGTGATTAATTTTTATGAGCAAATGTAATGAAATTAATAGATATATGTTTAAGAGACTATCCATAATTGCTGGCTTAAATGATTAGGGTTTCTACAGATGTGTTATCAGAATTTCTTTCAACGTGTAATGGCAAATAACTGAAGGCTACATATTTTAACTATTATTTGTGACCAACTAGACTCTCCTATCTAACCCTACTTGTGGTCAATAACACACATTGGTGACACAGCTGGTCACCTAATAAGCTGTGCAAGAGAAAACTTGATGGGTGGATGAATGATTAGATACTTAATTTGGTCACATTTGCAATAAGTTCTAAGCAACTGAACAAACATTCTTAGATTATAGAACTTGAGTTATGTGAATTTTTGTGGACAGGGACAACACTTTCTTTGGAAATCTTTCGTTGTAAGTGGCCTCCATGTTACAGAAAGCACATTCCCTATAGTTACCTTTCTTTTCCTTTATACTCAAGTAGAAGAGGGAATAGAGTTGATGGGCCTGTCACAAAGACTAATATTAATGCCACATAGGATAGGAAAATAAACCAAGTTACTCCATCTCTGTCTCACATTTGGTATACTACTATACTTGAAAGAAATATAGAGGTTTCTAGATGTCCTGCTTTGAGAACTATTAACATAAGTTTGAATTTCAATTTTACAGGTATGCTGTTCCCCACAGTCATTAAGCCAACTCACTTGACTTATGAGTAAGTTAAACTATTGCTCCTTTCCATCAAGCCAGCCATGCTAACATGTGACTCAGTCAGCCATTATTAATTTTTTACCAAAAAATTACCTGTGTACAAATCATTTTCTTTTATGTTTTGTTTTCAATTAATTTCCAATTGGTTTACTGAATGTGTTGAGTGATTTTTAGATTATAATGTAGGGGTGATTACTTTGGATTCTTATAATCTCAAAAGAACTTCTGAAAGTCATATGCATTTTTAGAAAATACCAGTGATGATGATAAGAAGAACACTTGAAACAGTATTAGGTATGAAGTCAGACAACTTGGGTTTGAATCGTGACTCTCCCAGAGTTTAACTACTTGTTTTCATACAAATTACTTAATTATTCTAGGATTTAGTTCTTAGAAATAATAGAAACAGCCTTAGAGGAGAACCATGAGTATGAAGTTTATGTGAAAATCCTTATTAAAATGTCTTGCTCCTGGTAGATGGGCAACAAAAACATATTTTTGAGTTAATTATTAAATTAATAACTAAATTAAAGAAAATAGGCATTATTTTAAAAGACCAATGCAAAAAAAACCAATGCACTGAGGATTAAACTACAGTTGAAGTTAGTGTAAATGAACCTGAAATAATGGAGTTATACAGAGTTCAATTTTAAATTAAGATCAAACTACTCTGAATTCCAGAGGTTTTATTAAACCTTTCCACTGATGTTAGCCTTAATAAGTAGATTTTTGTACCATATTGAGGAACAGAATTTAAATTTTCAACACACTTAATAAGTTGGAAAAATAAAATATCAGAAATTACAAACTGAATTTTTTAATAATAAACTTATTTGTACAGCAGGTACTATAGAGAGAAAACCTAAGTATTAATAATGATAAGACAAAATAAGACCCCTTGGTTATGGTATTCTTTCTGTAAGTTACTGATATTATTATAATGGCTTTTTATGTGGGGTATTGCAGAGGAATATGAAGCAACAAAAGCACTTATGAGAATTTGTCATTATAAATTACCAGTTCATACATTTTTAATACGCTTTTTGCTTTTCTAAATACTGAGAACCCACTATGTGTCACACACTGTTCTCAGTTCTGGGAATATGAAAGCAAAGGCAAAAACTATTTGTTGACCTACCAAAACTATAATCCAGGGAAAAAGAGAGCTATTAAAAATATTTTACAAATACAGTAAGTTTTATGAAAAGAAAACAGTACTAATAGTACAAGAAAGAGACCAAAGACTTGGGATAAAGTTCCCTGTAGCCTGACAGCTAAAGACCTCAAGAGAGAGTATGTATCAGTAAGTGTGAATCATGTGTGTACATATATATATGCACGTGTGCATGTGTGTGTTAGAGAGAGAGAGATGAGGGTTCCATGAGAGAGTAAAGTAAATTTTCAGAGGCATGGAGATGAGAGCATTATGTCTATGGTCTGGAGTGGAGAGCTGGAGATCAGGTTAAAAAGTAATCAGAAACAGACCGGGCACAGTGGATCATGCCTATAATCCCAGCAATTTGGGAGGCCAAGGTGAGCGGATCACCTGAGGTCGGGAGTCAAGACTAGCCTGACCAACATGGAGAACCCCACCTCTACTAAAAATATGAAAAACTAGCCAGGTGTGGTGGTGCATCCCTGCAATCCCAGCTACTCAGGAGGCTGAGGTAGGAGAATCGCTTGAACCCAGGGAGCAGAGGTTGTGGTGAGCCGAGATCGCGCCATTGCATTCCAGCCTGGGTGACAGAGCGGGACTCCATTTCAAAAAAAAAAAAAAAAAAAGAAAAAAAAAAAGAAAGAAAGAAAGAAAGAAAATAAAAGAAAGAAAAAAGGAAATCAGAAGCAGATATTGGTGGGAATTTTAAGCCTTCAAAAGCATTAAACATATGTGTAAGGAGATGCTACTCATGCATTTTAAGGACATAATATTGTCATTTTTTTTGTTGTTATTGCTGTTAAATTCAGTCTTGATCCTTCACAGTTTGTTAAAGAAACATCTGTAAAGACCACACAAATAACAAACGGAAAGCAGCACATAGAGAAGGTAAAACAAGAGCATTGAATATCATTTAATAAGTTAAAAATATTTTTTAAAGAAAATATATAATGTGGGAAAGAGGCCACCATGCTCTGAGATGGTGGTTCTCAAACTATCTGAGGTGGAGGACTAGTTTTCTTTTTCTTCTCTCTGTTGTTTCCAGTCTCTCACAGACTGACACTTTTATGAAATACAATGAAGATGAATTACTAAAAAATAAACTTTAAAAGAACAGATATACAAAATACGAACCTCATTTGTTTATAATTAGATTCAACAAACATAAAATTGCATTTTCATAAATGTAATCAGAAAAAAAAAAACCAACAGAGGAAAAGAGACAAGAGTCTCAAAACGTGTACATGTTGCTCATTGAAGGTATGTGTGGAGGTGATTAAAATTTCTGTGCTTACCTCATTGCAGACCAATAAAAAATGGGACAAGGATCATACACTTTTAGAGATTTTTGCTTTAGGAATTACTTTACATAGCACTAATGATATTAACTTTGTCTCCAAATTTGTTAAGGGTAAGAAAGCAAGAAAATTAGTATTAACAACTCGGATTTGGATACTATGTAGAAAGATGTGAAACTAAGAATAAAAAACGGAAAAGAAAATTCTAAGATTCTTGCCTATATGGCTCACTTATTATCAAGGGATATTAAACTTATTTTTAAAATAAAATTTTTGGCTTTGATGCCATTTTTCCTGTCATACAACCCTCCCAGGCTAAGGGGTATTAATTACATTGACAAATTTGTATTGGCAGCAAAAAACCAATGGGTTTGACTTTTATCATTTTCTAGAAAATTACATTATAGTAGCCATTTTGTATAGTCTAATATTTCTCAGTTTACAGCAACATTCTGCATCCTGAGAAACTTCACTTGGAAAAAGAGTGATTTAAATATTTAAGTAATATTTGCTTTTAATATTTTGAATAATAGGAAGCAGGAAAGAGATTTTCAAATGAGCAGATAAATAGATACGTGGATGGCAAATAAAGTTAAAAATTAATTAAATTTATATATAAATAGTAATTGAAATGAAAACATTAAATTCACAGTATCAGTAAAATGCATTAATTCAAAACTATTCTATTTTTCCTTATTCATTACTTTATCTGTTAATTCAGCTCATCTTTATCGAGAATCTAATATAAGCCTACAATTGTGTTGGGAGCTGTGATTATTAGATATGAACCCCTACGTGAAAAGTGCTCATAATATAAGGAAGAGTGGAAAAAAACATATAAGTGATTGCAATCTAATGGAATAACCATGAAGAAGCAGTATCTGTAATAGAAGTTTAGTTTCAGGAAAGGTTCTTGAACACTTCCATATGCTCTTCTAAAGACTAGGCAGATGTTATCATGGAAGTCTGAGTCTCTGCAATATAAAATGATCAACATATGTATTTTAGGGCTCTCACACAATTTCTGAAGTTCATATCATTTTCGCCAGCCAGCATTCTTAGACTGGGCCCATACAAATTTTCACTTTACTTTTTTTTCTACTGGGACATTAGAATTCAGTAATAACCAACTAGTTATAATCAACTAGTAATAAATATAATGATAATGTTCATAAAAATAACTGTGATTTATTGATTGTCTGTTTTGGACCAATCACTTGACAATTTTTATTTAATCCATTCAAAACAGAGATATTATATCCATTTTAGAGATGAGGAAAGTAAGGTAATCGGCCTAAGATTATACAGCAGTTCTGTGGCAAGGTGAGAAGTCAAACCTAGACAAATTTGCTGCAGCATTCTCCAGTGTAAATCCCTCACTGAGTTTTCTATAGAATTCCTCCTCCCTGAGGCCCAAATCCTTTGTATTGGTGACTAAGTACATTCCAATCCTTTGCCACAATAGAACAATATACATTTATGACTCTTCCTTTTTCCTTAGTGTTGTCTGGTTTCTCCACAAAGACTCAGTCTACTACATTATGTTGTAGAACAGATGAGCTAGGTCTGAGAGATTATTTCTGAAAATTGTAATTCATTCAAACCTATTTTTGAAAGAAGGTAAAACCTGAACCTTGAATATACCCATTTTACTTATTTTTGTAATCATTAAGAGAACATAACAAATAAAACTCATGTTTTTTCATTGTTCTTCCATAAAACATTGAAGAAAAATGCTTAAAAAACATTAGTTAATCCCTAGTTTGCCTAATATATTTGTATGAACACTTGTATTCTCAATGTTATGTTTGGCAAGCATTGGACATTTTAAATTAATGAATTTCCCAACCACTTAGGGAGAAGATTTAAAACAAAGTTTACTCTCCAGATGTAACTTGAGACTGAGTTATACCACTGTTTTATTATTCCTAATGGCACTGAGTCAATCCACAGATATTTCATCCTGCAATTTTCTACTGTTATGAAAATGCATAATATTAATCATTGTAATACTTTACAAACTGACCATAAACCAATGTTTATAGTCAGTTAATCATTGTATTACTTTGCTTTAGGTAATTTAGTACATTACCATAATGTAGCAATCTACTTAATACAAATTTTAGAGTGAACACAATAAAGTTGTATAGCATTAATATATTATGCATTCTAACCTGAAATTTTGAAATACAACCGAAGTTTGGATAGAGTTCAGATGTTCTACGACTTTGGTTTCCTCTAGCTTTGCTGAGAAAACAGTAAAGACTTAATGAAGGTCATCAGTAAACTATTATTCTACTTCTAACTATGCATCCTTTCTCAACCTGCTTTAGGCCACAATTTAAGAATCTACAACTACTTATTTTTAAAATACTAATAACTCCAGTTAAGGGAAGCCTACTCAAAGTTTTAAAAAATCAGTAAGTTTGGGAGTAGGTGACAAGAATGTCAATAAAGTGAGATAGTGCTTCTCTTTTAAATGACTTCATGGAATTTTTTATAAGCACTGTTAAAATTAACATAGTCATTTCAAGAGAGTGAAATTGGACATCATCTTTGTTTTGAGAACTAACATTTACTGAGTGGCTACTATGTCTCAGTAACAGTGCTAAGAACTCTTTTTTTCATTATTACCTTTAATCCTCATTGGCCTGAGATAAAGATTGCATTTTTGGGACATAAAACTTGGAAATCTTTTATTAATGCCAAGCTGTGGTATTAGTTGGGATTTTTAGAAGTGAGTAAAGAAATCTGTATAAATGTAGATCTTTCCTCCACTGTTCATATGATATAAAGAATATGAATCTTATGGACATATTAATGCCTCTGAACTGTGAAAGTCTCAGCATAGGTATTGCATGGTGTTCACACAGATGGGAGTAGATGGTAGATTCAAGGAATAGACAAAGTATTCATATGAATCAGAGAGAGAATGGCTGCATCTATGAAGCTGTCTGACACCTCCAATGTTGATGAAAATCAGACAAGTAGTTTCTAGACATCAAATGAAGAAATAGACTCACTTCAATGACATTTGCAAAAGAAATTGTTGGTGTGTATAAGAAAAAGTATGAAGGGATTCTTCTCTGGTCACTGCAGTTATTGTGGTTCACTTGCATTTAAAAAATATTTTCACTGTTTTCAAGTGATTAAGTTCTCTCAAGATCATTATTGCTGAAGAGAGACACTTAGAATTTTAATCATTGTTCTATCAGGTGAACAATCTTTTAACTTTTTTTTTTTTTTTTTGTGACAGAGTCTCACTCTATCACCCAGGCTGGAGTGCAGTGGTGCAATCTCGGTTCACTGCAACCTCTGCATCCCGGGTTCAAGCAATTCTCATGCCTCAGCCTCCCGAGTAGCTGGGACTACAGGCACATGCCATCATGGCAGCTACTTTTTTTTTTTTGAGATGGAGTCTTGCTCTGTCATCCAGGCTGGAATGCAGTGGCACAATCTTGGCTTACTGCAACGTCTGCTCCTGGGTTCAAGAAATTCTCCTGCCTCAGCCTCCTGAGTAGCTGGGATTACAGGTGTGTACCACCACACCGAGCACATTTTTGAATTTTTAGTAAAGACAGGGTTTCACCATATTGTAGGCTGGTCTTGAACTCCTGACCTTGTGATCCACCTGCCTCGGCCTCCCAAAGTATTGGGATTACAGGTGTGAGCCACCATGCCCGGCCTACTTTTTGTATTTTTAGTAGAGCCTGGTTTTCACCATGGTGGCCAAGCTGGCCTCAAACTCCTGACCTCAAGTAATCCACAGGCCTCGACCTCCCAAAGTGCTGGGATTACAGGCATGAGGAGCCACCATGCCTGGCCTCTTTTAACATTTTTTAAAGCAGAATCTGTGCTCTGTATCTTTCTAAAAAATTTTCTTCATCAGTCCCTATCAGAATGTGTTGAACACTGGAGAAGTGGAACACATTAATTTAATTAATTGATTGAAAAAAGGTGTTTTCTTTGGTGTGTTTTCATTTTCTGTTATAAAATAAAAGTTTCTGTAATGAATGTACTTGTTCTTAGAGAAAATTAATGGAACAGGTAGAAATTGCTTGAGCACTAAGAAAAGAAACATAGTGAGGAAGCTCATCCAGTGCTTCCGAAACTTGCTGCACACTAGAACCACCAGGAAGTCTTTAGGAAATGTCAAAGCCAAGACCATAATGCAGACAATGGAACGATAATCTAGCCGGTGGGCGGGTAGTGAGTCAAAGGTGTCAGTATTTGTTGAAGTTCCCCCATGATTGCAACAAGCAGGCAAGTTAGGAACCCACTGAACTATTTTATCCTATGTAATGGGCATCACTTTCAAACTTGGCTTTACTCTGTTTGAAATAAATCCTTCTTAGATTAAATATTTTTATGTAATAGTCTTGTCCAAATATATACACAACAGTGACTGAGTAGAGATTATATAATACTGTGTATCTTATGAATGAATGTTATAGGTCTAGGTTCTGAGACTTAAATTTCTCTCACTATACATTAGGGAAAAGAAGACAAAAATAGAGAATTTGCAGAAACATATCTTATTTCAAATGATAAGATTATCATAAAAAATACTGAGTTCAAAATAGAATATTTAATGTGTTTTCAATAATGGCAATACTCTGTTAGACTTCAGCACTAATGTTTTCCAACTGTTAGTTTTGATTGTATTTTCAAAAGAAGCTGATTGAGAATACCCAGAAAAAGCAAAATCGGTAAACACAGAATCAAACTATTTTTTCTTTGTTATATATTTCATTCCAGTGTTTTGGTTAACAAAAGTATATACTGAGTTAATAAAATAATACAAATATTAATAATATAATAATAATAATATAATAATACAAATAATAATAGTGATAATCACCAATACACTGGCCATTTATTGAACATCTATTTTAGGTTCTTTTTATAGATTATTGCCAATCTTGAAATTGACTGTATCAGTCCATTTTCATGCTACTGATAAAGGCATACCAGAGACCGGGAAGAAAAATGGACTCCACAGTTCCATGTGACTGGGGAGGCCTCACAATCATAGCAAAAGACAAAGAGGAACAAGTCACATCTTAAATGGATGGCAGCAGGCAAAAAAAGGGCTTGTGCAGGGAAACTACCCCTTATAAAACCATCAGATCTCATGGGACTTATTCACTATCATGAGAACAGCATGGGAAAGACCTGCCCCCATTACTTAATTACCTCCCACCTGGTTCCTCCCACAAAACGTGAAAATTCAATATGAGATTTGGGTGCGGACAGTCAAGTCATATCATTGACCTTGATATTCACCCCTTATATTGAAAAGAAAATGGACATCCAGAGCCACTGACTTACACAGCATGTAAGTGGCAAAGCTGGAACACCAACCTAGAGGGCTTCACCTCAAAAGCATATGATTTTTGGCTTAATGAATCTTGTGTCTCTAGTCACAATAGCTAAATTTGTTCTGATTTCATCCACATTTACACTTTCCTTATACTATGTGTGCCACTTTATTTTCTCAGTAGGCTAGGAAGGTGGAGTTCTAGGAGGCATTACTTCTGGCCCAAATGAGATCATATCAAAATCAAGAAAATCAGGAAGAGGGGTGTGTGTGTGTATGTGTGTGTGTGTGTGTGTGTGTGTGAGAGAGAGAGAGAGAGAGAAAGATTCGTTAAGTGTGCAAATTTTGAGTCCAGTTTTACACATAGAAGGGTGAGATACAAACAAACATTGCATGCCAGTGGGGATTAAAACTGTAGAGCTTTTGGAAATTGGCTCATCCCTGTGTTTGCCAAAACCAGTCTGGTGCTTTGTGTCACACTTCCCTGTCATATGCAGGCACGCTGGCTCTTTTCCTAGGGAAACTGTTTATTTTAAAACCCACCCGAAAGACACTATTGAGTAACAGTGGTTATCTCTGTTTTCTGCCATACAAGAACCTAATATTTTGTAATTGTACAGTCTAATGGCTTCCTGTGTTCAAGTGACAAAAATCCAACTCAAACTAGCTCAAAGTAAAACAACCGTAGCAAAAACAAAACCCAACAAACAACAAGTTCACTGGAAGAATTCCTGGGTAGCTGAGACACTGAAGGAAGTTCTGAAGAAATAACACTGCTTTAGAGCTCTTAGCTGGATCAAGTGAAAGTCTCAAGGCTTTTTATTTTCTGTTAGTTCTCATTTCTTGTAGCCATGTGCATTCATCTCTTTCCTTTCTGTTACTCAGGTACTGAGGAGTGCATATGGAGGGTTCTGGCAAGAGGCCCAGGGGTTGAGTGAAGCTTCATGCCTATATCATTTCAACTTGGAGATCTGAAGGACTGAGCTCTCACCACCCTTCTTCCGAGAAGGGTAAAGAATACCAGGGAATGCCTTTGCTTGTTCTGGCTTAGGTCCCCTGCTGTCTCCTGGACATGTCACGGTGGCCAGGCCTGCACTACATGCCAGATCCCCAGAGTTCGGGATTGGCATTCCCTCCAGAGTTGAAGCAGAAGAAAGCCAACCCCGAGTGGAAGGGAAAGAGTTTGCTCCAGAAGAGAAGGAAGAAAGAGGGCCTAATGAACTAAACAATCAGTGACAATTACATTGATGTTTGATTTCTCCTTAGTACTTTGCCTCTCATGGAACCTGATAGATAAGTAACAGATCTGGCTTATAAGGCTGGTGCTTTCCCTTCCAATTCAAAGCTGATTGAGGATGTAATTATGTTGTTGAACAGAAAAACTACAAGTGATTAGAGTGTCTAGCAGCCATTTTAGTTTTGAATGGTAGATAAAAGTATAAAAATTGGAGTTAAAATTGGGGTCGAGTCAAGGCCACTCACTTGTATTGATGTGTCACAACTTCTCTGAGCTGCATATGCTTCAGAAAATAAATGGGAGAATAATGGTACCCATTAGGTAGTATTTTACGTAGACTCAACAAAATCATTTTATTTTATTTTGTTACAGAAGGGGTTTCATGATGTTGCACAGGTTGACCTCAAACTCCTGGACTCAAGTGTTCCACCCACTTTAGCCTCTGGATTTGCTGGGACTACAGGTGCTTACCACTATCCCCAGCCTAAAGAGATTATTTATAAGAGCTTTTAATCAAAAACCTGCCATACAGTATATATTCAATATGTGTTAAATAACAATAAAAACAGTTAACAGAACCAAATAACAACAAAAAGAATTCTACAGTTTAATCAAGAGGTAGAGATTAGAATGAAATGGTCAGTTTTAATATACTCACAACAGACCACATTTTATATGTGTGTATTGTAGATACAGATACATACACACATTCAATATACTAGTTTAGAAGGTGAGCAGCTTATTTTAAGTCATGTGAACAAGGTATGTAGAACTTCAACAATTGCTATTAATGTCAGTTCTGTTTTGATGTTTCACATATCACTGGCCAGAACTTGAACTTTTGTAGTTAAGGCTTTGCATTTAAGTCTTTCCTTTTAAAATTATCTTCCATATCCGTGTATATTTATGGAATCCTGGACCTTGTTCCCAAAGCTTCCCCTTTATGAAGAATATTCTATAAAAATCACTTGCTTTATTTTAAAAAGCATAAAACTCACATATTATAAAATTTTCAAGGATATATTTGTATTTTTCTCAACTCCTTGAATGATTTAAATTACTTCTTGGTAAATACATGAACAATATGAAAAGAAGAATCCATTTTATATTTGTAAAAAATGAGTGGAATGTACAGTGAAAACAATATATTTTAAAAGTTTCATGCCCAGAATTTATTTGACTAAGCCTATGAGAGTACAGAATTAGTGCCTTTGTAAAAAATAATTCTACTGGGTTGGGGGGGGGGGGGGGAAGACCTTACCAAATTTTAAAATAATACAGCACTTTATTTTATAATAAAAAATTATTTTATTTTTAAGAAAAATTATAATTGTTCACCACCAGATGGCTCCCATATTTTTAAAAATTCAGCAGAAAGACTGGAAACTGTTCAAAATAAACAAAGATTTCAAAGAAACAAAGGTAAAGAAAATGATACAACCTGTGAAAGTTTTAACTACATATAAAAATAATTTAAGTAACATAATTTTTAGAATTATCTTTCTCTTAAAAAGACATATGAATTACTTATGAACAGCACGGCACAATATACCCTTCAAGTTTTTATGCCAATCTTTGAAAATGCTATTTTTCTGTGTAAACTACTACCCCATAGGTGCTATTATTCCCCCCATTTGTCCACCTCCTCTTTTTATATAAGTATCATTCCACCAGACACGTAACAATAACGTCACATTATAAATCAAAGTTCTCCGTAAAAGCAAAGTAATTTTGACCTGTGTCAACAATGGAGCCAATTCATGATGTGGGATGCATTATGCATCACAGCTCAACTACGATGTTGCTGGTGTCATGGACAAAGTTCTAAAGGATGTGTTTTACTCATCTTAATATGTAAGCTATTAAGATAATAGACCCTGCACTTGTCACTCTGACAGCTTTTTTAAAGGCTAAGCTGCCCAATTTGTCTTTCATTAAAAGCTCTAGCGCCGTTTTGTGATATGCAGTCGCTGAGCCATTGAGCTTTCAGAGTGTACAATTCTATTTTGAGAAAAAATTTTGTCAATAAAAAAGGCATATGTTTCAATGAGTCATCTTAACAGAGCAAACTCATAAGAAGTGGTTGACCTGCACTTCCACCCGTTACTGAGTTTTCCCTACCTTTTCTTGTTAGCACAAAGCTTGCCCCGGTGCCTCGTGCCACAGGGAAACCAGAAATGTAGAGACAAGGTCTCCTTAGCCCATATGGTTTTATTTGCGTTCTGCTGGCACAGTTATAGTCATACAGTAACCAACATAAATTTTTAGTTTTATTATCACCTCTAAAAAGAGACAGAAATGTGAAAATTGAAGCCAGAAGGTTTGTATCACAGGATTAATTAGGCAGGGCCAAGTGGAGTCTCACTCCTCCTGGCAGCGAGCGCCTCAAGAAGGTGCCTGCCTTCAATTATGGAGCACACAAAGCAATTAAAAACCCTGTTTCTTTTTCCTGAGGTGTTACTTGTTACTTGATAAATCTCTTTTTTAAAATTCTCTAGGGATCTGAATTGGCTAGAGGTGCAATCTACCGGGGTAGATATTCATGAAAAATTGATTTAGCTCTAGTCTAAGTGCAATAGGTTTAAAATAAACCTGAAAGGAATGAACAGTGTGTTTCTTGGCTGACATTTTATTGGCCATTTTTTTAATGCACAAAAGACTAGATAATTAAGAATTGAGACATTATGGATCTCCACTAGGAGATATGAATCGAATTGGTCAGCCATCCCAGGCATTTTATCCTAAGTCACAGTGCACATTTGATTAACCTTTCTTACAGGGTTATTTGTACATTCTGTGGACAACACTGTGGTGTGCGTAAGTCAGATTAAGTGCAAGCCTCCCAGAACCCACATTCCCTTTCTAATAGAGAATTGGCTTGGTATGAAATTATATCTTTTTACCTGATTTATGGCCTAGGCCAGTGGGATTTGAAACTTGGATCTATTGTTTTATTTCTCCAAAAGGAACTTTTCTTGCTTTTCACTGTTATTTTTGAGAATTACATTATTATCCTAACTCTGGAATGATTTATAAATATTCAGGAGTAAGCTTCAATTGTCTTCTGTACAGCTAGTTTTGTGGACTGGGATTTTACCAGTAGTACGTAAATCACCTAGCTAACTCTTTCCTCTGAAATATAAATAATTTAAAATATGCAATGTGTACAGTGTATAACTGGTACAAAGACTAGTGCTCTATCAAGACATATGAGCTTAAGCTTTATCTGTGATCTCATGCTTCCTGTTGAAAAGAGAAGCAAAAATTTTTTTTTAATCGATAGACAAAAAACCATCATTGTAAATACAGGGATGAGACTCTACTTTCACTTAAAAAGTATATTAGGTGCAATTTAATACAACAATAAAGACAGCAAAAGATTTTAGTTTATGTTATTTTCTATGATGTGTATTTCTAAATTAAAAATGTTAATTTACTTTGGAAAATTAATTATGATAAAATAATATTTTATCCTCTCCTTACTTTCTTTTTTCATTGTATTCTTTCTTTTTCTTAAGTTTAAACATAATGTAAAGGTTAAACAAATTGTTTTAAAAGGAAAATTTAATAAATGTCAAATAGGAAAAAAATTTAAATGGTGATTATATTTAGATTATAATTAGAAAAATTTTGCAATGTTTTAGTGAAGACAATTTTGATAAAATATAACCTTGGAAATCTAGATTCTAGTTATTATAAGTTTAATTTTATTGAACTTTTTACTTATGGATGATTATTTATCCATATTTTTCCATTTCTTAAGAAAAGCATGTTATTTTTTCAGGCTTGTGACAATGTATTTTTACTCTGTTGTGCTGTGACAATAGGATGTCTACTGGAAGAGAATACTAGAATGGCATTATGTTAAGAAAGTGGAACAGGTGCCAGAAAATAATGCTTATGTTTTTGTATGTTTACTTTAAGCCTGGATTAAAAGTTTCAGCAATAGGTACCTAAATGAAACTATGATACATTTTACCATCGGTCTTAGTAAAATTGATTAATTTGTCTTTTAGTTAAAATAGTGTGAAGAATTCAGTCAGTGACATTTTTGTTGAGATAGTGGTCTTGGGTTGGCCTTTGGGAGCTAGGATAATTGTGGGTTTAAAGTTCTTTCATTATATTAATATTTTCTCCTCTCCTTTCAGCTCTCTACTATTTATATCCCTTTCTTTAAAGTTCCCCAGTATAGTTTCTTGAGTCCCCAGATGTCCTTGTGATTCCCTTCCCCTGGTATCGAAGCCTTTGTGTAATCCCATGCCCTTGGGTGGAGGTGGGATTTGTGACCATAACAAGTGTTACTCCAGTGCTTAGATTATAAGACAAAGGTGATGGGATTTTGCAGATGCAATTAAGTTTCCTAATCAGTTGACTTGAGTTAATTAAAATAAAGATTATTCTAGATAGGTCTATTCTAATCAGGAGAGCCCTTTAAAAGGGGATCTACAGGTCGGAAACTTAAAGTCACAGAGATTCTCTCTCTGGGCTTGAAGAAGCAAGCCCTGAGAGTCCTACAGCAACAAGGAAATGAATTGTGCCAACAACCAGTTGAGCTTGAAAGACAATCTTCCAAGCTGCAGTCCTCACTGATTTCATGATTTCAGCCTTTTACCATGAGCAGTAAACCCAGATAAGCTAAGCCATGCTTGGACTCCTGACCCTGGAAAACTCTGATATAATAAAATTTACTGCATGGCAACAGATAACTAATATACCCAATGATACTATTCATGCCCTACACATCTAGTTCCCAAGTTTTACTCTGGGTATTAATATCACAGTATGTCAATTAATGTTACAGATCACACTGGGCAAATGAGCAAATTTGTAACTTTCTATAACTAGTTAAATCAGTTTCTCAAAGACTTTTCTAATATGCATGGTGAACCTCAAAGAAGGATCAATATAGGCAGTATGTCCTGCACTTCTTAAAAGTTTGAACCATTTTTTCTCCCATGTGGCTACTTCAGAAAATAGTATTCCATAGAATCTACTTTAGGAAAGAAAATTTTGTGTCAATTCATCATACTAGTTTAAAAATCATTACCCTGTCTCTCTAAATAAGAAATCTGATACTAGAGCTGATTAAAGAAATTAATTCAAGTTAAGATTTTAATAGCTGTTGGTAGAACAGTGTGCTAAACATTTTGGAATATTTTTACTTTAACATTGAAGCAACAGGGCCTTGACTAGAAGAAATTAATCTCCAATAATGGAGATTTTAATAAATTTCAAAAAAATTATTTTATTGTAAAAGTGTTACAATTCAAAAATATAACTTGAATTAAAGTGCTGTCCTCTGATTTCTTCCATGCTAAAGTCCCGTGTGCATTAACATTTGGATTCCTAAAGTAGGTGTCTGCCAATGAGAAAACACATAGGTCATCCATGTTGTTCCCAAGATTCTAGGTGTGGTGTTTTCTCTTAATGAAAAGGATGGAAAATGGAAGATGTTGCCAGGGAAGATTTTCCTTCTCTTCAGCAGCAGGGCTATTCTTTAAACCTGGCTGCCTCTTACCTGATGAAGTTTCCAGTGAGTCCATTTGCTTCCCTTACCTCTTAAATTTGCTGGTTCCCACTGCGCCAGCAAATTTGAGATCATTGCCCTGAAATCAATGTGAAGAATTTCAACAACCTTTTCTACCTTTTTTCTGCCTCTGGAAACTAAGTCTGAATGGTTGCAAAAACAGAATTAATGGAAACGAGTATCAATAACATTTAACTGAATTAATTTAAATATACATCTTTTATTTTAATCTCTATTAATGTCTTTTAGCCTAATATTTAAACTATCAGTGTAATATTATTAGGCTCATTGATAGAAATCTAGAGTCAGTTTGTTGACAAGTACCTCTATGTCTTACTTGGTATTTATATAAGAAAATTAATTACTTAAAACACTTGGAAATTTTTTTGTAAACTCAGAATCTTGGAGAGTTTATCCCTATTTTAAAGCATTTAAAAATTTCAAATTTATCTAAAAGATTAAGTTGTACAAAGATTCCAGTGCCTTAGACACTTCCGTTTCACTTACATTCTTAATGGTGTGGTATTATTTTCAGTTATACAATAGTAATTCTCTTCATCCCTGAAAACCATAATGGATTAGAAAATACATTTCTTCCTACATACTGATGCTATGATTTTAACATTATAAACCAGAGGGTGCTGCCTAAATAAAGGAAAAGAAATTGGACTTTATGATAACTCCAACTCAGGATTTTTAAAATCTGGCAGCATTGACATTTTGTGCCAATAATTCTTTGTTGTAGGGGGCTGGCCTAGGTATAAAAGGATGTTTAGCAGCATCCCTGATCTCTACCCACTAGACACCAGTAGCACCCCCTCCTTCATTTGTGGCAAACAAAATGTCTTTAGATATTAACAAATGTGCCTTGGAAAACAAAATCTCTCCCAGTTGAGTTTAACTGATTTAATTTTACAATCTTTACAATTTGTGGATTGATTGGCTTTCTTTTAATTTGGGGAAATTTTGATTAACATTTTGAAAAATTTTATTGTTATTAGTGATTTGGTGCTAAGTTGGCCAGATAGCACAACTAGTATTCCAATTGTGTTTTTATTTGTTGGTTTTAATCCATGTTAACAATTAGTGTACAAAACTAAAACCTTTTAGCACTTGGTGAAAAGTGTTCAAATATTGCTATCTGGCAGATTTTTTTTGATGCATCTATTTTAACTTTGAAAGTATTTACAATTATTGTAAAAGTATTGAGGATGATTAGGGAATTTGGTAATTGGTAGGAGTTGAGCCAACACAGACATTCTGTATTTTGGAAACTCATTGAACTTACAGAAACTTCCTGATTTGCTCTGGTTTGGCTAGCAATAAATGAATGGACATTTGATAACTAGAAATAATTACTTTGTCAGTGTTCCCTTTTGCTTACTTTAACTGCAGCAGGTGGAATTGAGTAAGTGTTGCTTATGCATTTTGAAAAAAAAAATCTGCTCTGGCTTGTGCTTTAGCCTTCTAAGATTATTTTAGAAACAAATTATTTTACATGTTCTTGTTAACTGGTCCTAGAATCTTACTTATTTCATCCTTCATGGTTTCCTGAAAATTCAAAGTTCAAAGTTCTGAAAGTAGGGAAAGACTAGGATGAAAATTCTCAGCTTTGCTAATTTTTGAAAGGAATAAGTTCAATAATGGAGACAATGGGTTACAAAAAAAATTCAGAACAAGGGGAAATTAGGAACTTATAGTAGAGGACGGATATAGGAAAAAAAAATTGGCCAGTGGCCTGACTCACCCAAGTTGGAACATAATGATTTCCTCAAATACAAGATTGCCAGGAACAAGGAAGGATGCATCTCCTTTTTTGAAGCTTTCTGTAGGAAAACTGCCTTCACTCTGAAGAATGACTTACTAGTTTTGGTGTAACATATCTGTCACTTCACACCCTCTGGGTCATTTTTCCAAGGTCCCTCCCCACAGTACCAGGGCACCTGGATCAGGATGGCTTCTTGCATCAAACCACAGTGTGCACAGGAAGGTATTCTCTCTAATCATCCTATCCTGTGTTGATCCCAAATCACTAGTCTAGAATCTTTCCCTGTCTTGTTTGCCTTTTTGGTGCTATTTTTCTTTGCTATTCCCTGATCTTTCATCAAACATGCTTCCATATCTTCGAAACACTCAGAGACAGAGTCAGGTACAAGCCATTCTGCTCCCAGCAAGCTATTATGCTTCCAGGAGCAGATATAAATTCACTCTTAGGCAGACGCATTTGGGAAGGGCATTATCTGATATCGCCCACAATCTTACAGAGCCCTCAGAAGCTTGTCAAGCAAACATTTTTGTATACTCTCATATCAGCAAATAGAAATTTCCTAATTCTTAATATTACTCAAGCAACACTTCCAAAAATAAGTCATGTTCTACCCAAAAGGTAAATACTATTGTTCACCTTAGAAGAAATAAACTGCCTAAAAATGTAAAATACAGATTTTTTTGAGCTATAAAACCTTAAGATTAAATTTTTATTATAGACTCGATTACATGCATTTAAACCAGGCCATTTTGATATGTCAAGAAATAAATTCCTTTGAATCCATGATTATTCAGCTCACTTATTACAAAGTCTGCTTGAGAGCAAGTGTTACTTTGAGGTTACTATATGTTTGAACAACAGCCATAGTGCCTAAATGGATGTTCTTTGGTTTGAGGATCCTTTCTGGAAAGAGGTAAATATTGCTCATAGTTTTCTCTTACCTTAACTTTTATATTTCTTTCCTTCTCACTGTCATTTAATGATAATTTTAATGTTTCAAGATTTCTGTCTCTTATTACTTCTCCCCAACACACACACACACACACACACACACACACACACAGCGAGAATGAGAACCAGAGAGAAAGAGATATTGAGCTTCTTCATGCCAATTTTCCTGGCTCTTCAAAAAAACCTATACTCTCTGTTCCTTTCTACTCATTCCCTGTCATTCTTCAGCTACCTCTCTAATTCCAGTCTGGCTTCCTCTCTAACAGTTTGAAATTCTATTTTTGCTAAGGCCACCTTTATCTTCTATGTCATTTAATAGAACAAGTAACCATCACCTATATCTCATTTGATCTCTCATTGGCACTCACCTCTGTGGTTTCTCTCTTCCACTGGCTCACAGGTCACTGACTGTCTGGATTTCTTTTTACTTTGATGAACATATTTTACAGATTCTGTAGCTGTCTTCTTTTTCTCTGTCTGGCAATTTTGGAATTCCTAGGATTCTATTCTAAGCTTCTGCTATGGTTTGAATGTTTGTCTCCACTGGAACTCATGTTGAGATTTAATTGCCATTGTAAAAGTATTAAGATGTGGGGTCTTTAATAGGTTAACAAATCATAAGCACCACCCTTATGAATGGATTAAGGTCCTATCATCAGAGTTGCTAGTTATCTCAAGAGAAAGTTGTAATAAAGCCAGCCTAGCACCTGATACATTCCCTTTTGCATGTGCTCACTTGTCCCTCCACTCTTCTGCCATGAGATTACACAGCAAGAAGACCTCACCAGAGGCTGGCACCATACGCTTGGACTTATCAGCCTCTAGAACTGTAAGAAATAAATACATTTATTTTCTTTATAAATTACTCAGCCTATGGAATTCAGGTAACAGAAAACAGACTAAGATAGCCTTTTTTCTTTCATGTCACGTATTTATTGTCTTAACCATCTCATGGCTTCATTAACCTCTATACACAGATGACTCCTATTTTAATTATCTATTATTTTCTATAACAAACCAGTCCAAAATTTGCTGGCTTAACTATGTTATTATTTCTCACTATTCTTAGTGTTGACTGTACTAAACGAGGTTGCTTTTTTCATATAAAATTGGATTTGGCTGCATCATCTGTAGACTCAATTGTGCCGGGACAGTCAAGAATTCTCATTCACCTGGCAGCATTTGATGCTGGTTATTGGCAAAGGGTTTGCTTGAGACTGTCAATTGGATAATCAACATGTGTCCTATACATGTGGCTTGGGTTTCTCACAGTATGATGGCTGAGTTCCAAGAATTGTTCCAAGAGTGAGAAACACTAGAGGGGGATGTGGAGGCTTCAATCCTCTTAAAAAGTGTGTCTGTAACTGGTATATCATCACTTCCACCATGTTCTATCTGTTAAGCTATCACAGGGCCAACCCAGATTCAAGGAGGAATAAAAATAAATGCCACATGTTGATGGAAAGAGTAATAAAACGTGTTTGGTCATTTTTAGCCCACAACAGTGAGCCCTCAGTCATAAACTATTTAAATTCATTCTACATGCAAAATACCCTGACCATTCCCTATGACTCTCAAATTCTCAGTTTGTGAGGGAATTAGGTTCAATGTCCATCATTCCATTATCTAAACCAGGTCCAGGTGTGAATAAGGCACCTCAGGCTCCTCTTGAGATGAAGAGCTATGAACTTGAAAACAAGTTATCTGGCCCCCTCAAACTCAATATGTAATAGTGAGACAAGGACAGTAGAATATGATAGACACACATATTCCAAAAGTACAGTAGCAAATAGCAGTCACTGGTTCATGAACATCCTGAAATTTAGGTGAGCAGATGTGAGTTCCTTGGTTAGGGTTTCTTCCAGCTTTCCTGGGTTGATTCTGCCTCTTCGCTTTTTCCTCTGGGCTCCTGGCTCTTCCATATGGGTCTCCCTTTTCCCTAAGAAACAGCCCACATGTGTAGCTGAGTGACTTTCTCAGGCTGTGTTCTTTTTGTTGAAAATTGAGTATCTCAAAGATCTCTTAATTTTGAACTGTCACTGTTTTTGTTTTTTTGCTTAGTACAAATTGGTATACTTCCTATAGATTCTTTGTGGTTTTCCTGAGTATAAAAATATAAGCCATTTTCCTAGACAAAAGTGACACCAAAATTTCTTTATAAAAGGCCTTTTCCTACTTTGAACAGAGAGTTTTAGAAGCCTCATTGTCTAGAAGAAAGTTTCAAAGAGGCACACCTGAGTTTTTAACAAATGTCAAATCCTTCTGAGTTTTTAACAAAAAGTTCTTATAGCCACATATCTGAGATCTTGACTTTGAAACTGCACTTTTACTGACAGTGCCTTGGATTTGATCTTTGTCCTAAAGTAATTTCTTACTTTGAGAGACTTTTGATGAAGGAGACAGGGAATAAGAACAATTCCCAACAAGACTTGCTTAAGAAATACTCCCTCTAGATCCTGTTTGAAAACTAATTTTTTTAAAAATTTCCTCTCTCTATGTATACCTTATTTTATTCAGGAAAAACAGTTGGCACTTTCAGTATTCTGCTGCTAAGCTATTCAATAAAATATAAAAATTTTCATTTGCTTTATTTTCTATTTTTTGTGTTTCCACAAAAAACATAAGCCCTCTTCCTCCTTTCCAGCATCAAATAACATTTTTCTCCATATTGTTCCATTTTTTCACTAGCAGTCTGCTTTACACTACCTTCTACCTGCTTTCTAGGTCCAAAGCCAATGACAAACATTTTAGCTTTTTGTTGTTTCAGCACCTCACTAATTTATGTTTTGGTTATTATTGCTGTGTATTACTGCAAAATTCATGGCCTAAAACAACAACTATTTCATTATCTCTCATGGTTCTGTGGATTTACTAGGTTCAGCTGGGTGGTTCTTCTGCTCAATTGCACTGGAACATCTAAATGGCTCACTCATATGGCTGATACTTGATGCTGCCTATTTGCTGGGACAGCTGGGGCTGTCATCTAAAAGTGAACATCGATTTAGCATCTGGGTTCTGGAGGAAAGTGTCCCAAGTGTAAGCATTTCAAGAGAGAAGAAGCAGTGCTTTTAAAGGCTGGGCCTAGAACTACCACAACATCACTTTCACATCATTGTATTGATTAAACCATCATAGGGCCAGCTCACATTCAAAGAGGCAGATAAATAAATCCCATTTCTTGATTTTTTAGAGTGACAATTTATGGCCATCTTTAATCTGTCACAACTTGCAAATGTCTGTAACAAGATATTTCTCTTGAGCTACAGACTTGTATACTCTGCTACCCACTTGACATATATACCTGGATGCTTCATAGGCACGAGGATTGACTTCATGGCATGTGACATGTGCAGTCACACAGGACCTCAGATTTTGGGTATCACACACTTAGTTTAATGATCTGCTATTGCAGTCTTAAATTTCATAATAATTGTTGAATAAGGACCTCTGATTTTTATTTTGCACTAGGTAGCCAATCTTGACTGCTATCTTAAAGGCAGCCTCTACCTTCTTCACTGTTCCTTATCTAATTAAATAGGAATAAATCTCCTTAATATAAAATTCAAGACCAAATTTGACTTCTTAACTTTTGCTTGCAAAGCACTTAGAGCACTCTTTGTTATTGCATTTATCACACATAGAATTACTTGTTCAAAATTTTCCTTCATTTCTAGAGTATAGATTTATCATCTCATGAGGCAAAGGACCTCTTTATTCATGTCATATTTCCAGCATTTATAAAGAACCTGGCAATATAAAAATCTTAGTATGTATTGAATGAATGTAGAAACAAATGAATTAAAAATGTGTCAGGTTTTAAGTAAGGGGAGATTACCCTTGGGATAAAAACACAAGTCATATAGATTGTATAATTTAAGTAAGTTTGTGTTTTTTTTCAGAAATAATAACAGCAGTATCTATCAGATTTTATGACACAGAAGCACTGGTGGCTCTTCCTTCCCTTCCCCCTTCCCTCCCTCCCTCTGTCTCCATCTTCTTTCTGTCTCTCTCTATTTCTATCTCGCTTTCTCTCTGTTTTACTTTCTTTCTTTCTTCCTTTGGATACATGCTTCCTTTGGATATCATGATAAACAAAATATTTTTATCTACTATTTGATCAAAATTCAATGTGCAAAATGTTAACAAAATAACCTTTATAAATATGACATTCCTAATCACATTCCATAGCACTGAGATTCCAAGTGATTTTAATCAACTAAGCAACATCAAAGTGAAAGTAACAGATTAAATGGAAATTAGAATGCTTTAATGTAAAGAACTTTTGAAGTTACAAATAAATGGACCTATGAGAAAGGAAAAGAGGCAAAGAGGGAAAATAAACAGCTGCCATACCTAATTTTAGGGAATAAAAAATTACCTACTAGAGTAACCTCAAATATTTTAATTTATGGTAAGACTTGAACTATATGAAAAGTAGCATATAATTTACCTGATCTCTAATATTCTTTCCAAATGTAACAGTTAATTTTAGGCTTTTCTTTAAAAACTCTAAACACCTCCAGCTGGTTTTGTAACTAGTCAGTAATTTGGTAAGCAACAGTGATAGGCTGGCTGAAGCTGTCTCCTGTTGGATCTAATCATGAACATCTCTCCCCCACGTTGTATACAGTATAACGGTCATCATGGGAATATTTACACCATGGATATAAGCAAAACCTATAAATAAGGCTTCTCTGCAACTCCAGAGAGACGAGTATAATACATTTACCATCATTAGAATTGACTAGCGGGTACAATAGATGCATACTCTATCAATGAAAGTAAAATATAGTATCTTTGTTATGCTTAGAATCTTTCAAAGTACATTCAAATGAAATTTATAGCAAGATATTGGTAGAACCTTCTCACTCAATGATGGCTGGAGAAAACCAAACAAAACAAGGCCAATACTCAAGCAATGGAGAGAACAATTCTCTAGATTTTAAAAATATTTTGTCAAAAATTGTCTTAGGCACCTCTACATTTCTTTCCTTGTGCACACAAACAATGCCACGTTTTAAAGTTTCTAAAGAGAAATAAGTTTGTTAACTGTTTCATATTGCAGAATTAAGATTTAAGGCTTACTGATAACCTTAAATGCAGTAGCAATAGGGATGTCATTTCCAACAACTTAGGCTGCATAATAGAAATAAAGGTCTAACATAGGTGATCTATGAAAACTATATAGTTCTGAAGCTATATATGCTTTGTTCAGGAAAAAAAGCTTTGAAATTTTCTTAAGTGTAGTAAGTTTTGTATATTGATAGCAGTATTCATTTAGTTCTATGACTATGTGGATCCTTTGAGCTACGTGCAGTGTGTTTGGATGCTTTTTGGCATTCACTTCCTCATGTGTGGTATGTGTTTGTGTTTGTGTTTGTATTTGTGTGTATGGTTTGGTTAAAAGTTTTTCCTGTGGGAGTAGCCTTCTATAATTCATTAATTATAATGTTAAAATTTCTATATTCATGCTTAATTGAAGAATGTGTTAATACATCCATGCCAAATAGCCAGAATTAAATTGTCCATAGAAAACAGCATACTCCTCTGTGGTAGTTAAATCTTTCCTTTTGATTTATGAGTATAAACCTATGACTTTGACACTATAATATTTCAAAGTTGCTTATTGTATAGTTTTGTCTAATTTTAAAAACTACTGACCTATATAGTCACAAGTTTTCAGGTAATGGGAAAGCATCATTCAGAATTCTGAAACATAAAATCATTTGTGGAAGTGCAAATTGGTAGACAATTACATATGAGTAACTGCAAATGTATGCCTGCCATAGAAATGCATTCTTAGAAAATATCAGTGATTGACATAATAATTTATGCATAAAATGTTTTTAAAAGCATTGTGAGGCAAGTAAAAGAAATAAGGAGATAAGCTAAACATCCAAAAGTGGAAATTAGTTAGATTTTAAAATTTATATGGTAGAAAACTGTGGAGTCATGTTTTAAAAATGGAGGTAATGTAAAGATGGCTTTAGAATGTTGACTCTGAAGATAAACATAGGTTTGAACTCAAACTTCATCATCTTATGACTTTGACCTTCAGCAAGTCAATTCAAAGCTTTAGATCCCTGAAGTATAAAACAGATTGTTTAGATGAGTAAGAAAAAAATATGTGTGTGTGTGTGTGTGCATATATATATATATATAAAGACATATAAAAATATGTCTTTAACATGATTCACTAAATGCACATCATAAACATTTAATGAACAAGAGGTGTTATATAGCTTATTTTTAATATTTAATATATAATTAAAGGCTATTAAATATTATGAAAAATGTTATAAATATAAACACAAGCTATAAAATGATAAGCACGGTATGATGCAAATGTTTTCATTTAATAATGTGTACATATGCTTTATTTCAGAAGGCATACTATTCAAATATGTTTCTAAAGGATGGGAAAATATTTACAAAAATGGTAGTAGAAAAATTAATTGAATTTTTTCTTCTTAAACACTTCTTTATGCTTGACAATGAACAGTACTATATAATGAAAAAGTACAAATCTTCAAGAAAAAGATAGTTTTCTGATGTATGTATTCCAACTTTCTTTGGTAGATTTTTTAGAGGAGGACTTGATTTGAATACATAAGCAAAAATTCTAGTAATTAGTAACAGCTTGAAAGTAAACAAAACATTTGTTGTCAAATTCTTAAGATGTGATTTTTAAAATCCTCCAAATCGTAGAAACTTTATGACAAAAGCTGCTTGATATTTTATACTTATACAGGTTTGGCCTTAGCTAAAGTTATAAATATTGTTTGTCACATACTTAACACAAACTTTTTCTTGTTATAAAGATTTATTATTTTATTTTACACCTTCTTGTTAAATTCACCCTTTCTAATCCAGTCTGAAGTGTTGGAGAAAGCAATGGCATAAGATGAATGAGAAACCGTAATCACGTGTTCACCAATGACTCACGAGCCCGGGCAAATGACTTACTGTAGTTGGATTTGCCTTTATCAAGAGTGAAAATAGGACGTTTGATAAAATAATTGCATACATCTTCAAGGATATTTTTCTTCTCATTCAAGTTAACATGTCATCTGAAAATGACCATCTAGACGGTGCATCCTAATTTCCAAAAAGTAGAAACAGGTTTCTGAGGCAAGGTTTTCAGAGTAACTTCAATGTTTTTATGTTACTGGTAGAGGAACATTTTTCAGTGACAAACTGTTATAATTTATCAAATTATTGAATTTTCTAATGAAACAATTTTAGTATGAAATCCAAATGTCTCACTTTACAGATGAGGAAATGGAGACCCAGGGTGATAAAATGGCCTACCCAAGGATGTACAGCTAATCCTGCAAGGGCCTGGGGCTACCCAGAAGCTAAGGCCTGTTTTTTTTTTGTTGTTGTTGTTAGTTTGTTTTTTCATTTTCTGTCCCAAGTACATCACACATTTTTCTAATTAAATCTTTATGTTTAAAGTCCAGGTGTCATCTAACATAAGGTATAGCTAACAAAGACATTTAAACTGTTTACTTAAGAGTTTTTGCAAATGCAAACTTAAAACAAAGAGCAATGCAACAACTTGGAAATGAGTTTATCCTTTAACTTAAACATGCAGCTGCACAGCTGAACTCTGAACTTCTATAAGTGGATTTTGCACATGTAGGTCCTAGGTTCAAATCCAACCAGCTTACTCTTCAAGTATCACCCAGTTGAGCTTTTTAGTAAAGATCTTTTTAAAAACTTTATTAGTATTCACCACCTGCCTAGTAATACTTTTGGATTCTGGTTGCCTGTTATTTAACTTAGATAAGCTGATTTTTTCAGGAAAATTGTATATCAGTAATTATATAATATTTAGATGTTTAATTCTAATAAGCATACATTGTAGATTTGAGGATATTTTAAAGTGTTACTGACAAAAATGAATATATAAATGTTATTACTAATACTTCAGTCATGTATTTAGTAACTGTAATATAAAAACATAACTAGATATAGTTAATAATGTTTAAAAAACAAGGTTTTTAAAAAGTGGCCAGTGAAACTTCTTTATATTGTGTGTATTTAAATATAATAATTTTATTATATAGTAATGCATTTTCTGTGCAGCATACTTAGAAAAGATAGATAAACAAAAATGAAGAAACTTCCCTGTAATTGCACTGTCCAGTGAATTAATAGGAATATATAGCTTACTTAAAACAGATACTTCTGCTCAAAAGTCTTGAAATAATTGTAGTGATTATGTATATGCATATACTTATAATTTATCTCCCATATATGTTTTCATAATGGTAGATAAATTAGAACTATTTCACTAATAAGAATAGTGATATATTTCCCCATTAGAATATTTTTAAATTATTGCTATTGCTATTTTAAATCTTAGACACAATATTTTGTGATTTAATGTGTATAAGTTTTTGGCATTTCTGTATTTTCTAGACAATGAAGATGATTACTATTTCTGATGCTCTATTTTCTAGCCACTTAGTCCAAGTGATATTTTGTAACTTTGAGCTAAATGAGGGTCAACTCTTTAAACATCAAATATGATATTAAACTGTAGAAGGCAATCTGTTCTAATGTGTTTGTCAATATATTATCTATCTTATTTTTAGTGTAAGCTTTTTTCCTCAGATAAAACCACCCCACACAAATATATATCCTTTAATGGAAGTATCTGTCAGATACATTAGAGCCAGTCTTGTAAATATTTATCAAAGCTACTTTTAAAGTATGGTACTTTTTTAAACCACTACTCATAACCATTTGAAACTGATATGGTATATTGAGTAAATAGAGAGTTCAATCTATTTTAAATGGTATGTTAGTTGCCTAACAAACTGTAAAAGCAGTTTTAGGGTAGTAAGAACCTTGAGTGAATTGTGAAAAATGACATAAAATCTTCAACAGTCTTTTTTTTTTTTTTTTTGACATGGAGTCTTGCTCTGTCTCCCAGGCTGAAGTGCAGTGGCGTGATCTCAGCTCACTACAACCTCCGTCTCCCGGGTTCAAGCCATTCTCCTGCCTCAGCCTCCTGAATATCTGGGATTACAGGCACCCACCAATATGCCCGGCTAACTTGTGTATCTTTGTAGAGACGAAGTTTCACTATGTTGGCCAGGGTGGTCTTGAACTCCTGACCTCAGGTGATCCACCCGCCTCGGCCTCCCAAAGTGCTGAGATTACAGGCGTGAGCCACCACGCCCGGCCCAACAGTCTTTTTTTTGAACTTGAAATATTTTACTTATAACTTAGATGGTTTATCAATGATAATATTAAAAATCATTCAAAACTATAAAAGTAATTTGAAATAATCTCCCAGAGTGACATTTTAATGTTAGTTGGATAAATACTGTGCTTCTTCAAATGGTCTTTCAAATTTAATTCTTGCTACAGAGAAAAGAATATTAGTTAATTTAATAACATTACATGCCATGTTAAAAAAATGAATTAAAAGAACAGTAAAACTTCAACATTCTTCATTTTTCAAACATTCTTATTCTATTGAAAATTAAAGTTTGTTCAAATTGCATCAAATTATTTATAAGAAGTCTCCTGTTAGATGTTACTTATTTTTATAAGAATGCATATTATCTACTATGTGTATTTTGCTATCTAATTCAACAATCTATTGCCTTTTATGTACTTACAGTCCATCTGTAATGCCATAGCTGATTTTTATATCTTAACAAGAAATACTACTTCTGCAAATAAATTAACATGCTATTTACTTAGCTATTTCTTTTCCTCTAATTTTGTACTTGCTCTATTTTCTTATTTCTTAATTATTCATCTATCACTCTTCATTTAATAAATAATTATTAGCATATTATTGTATGCAGAAAAGCATGGTAAACAAGAATAAATATTCAAGGTCCTCTCCCTTAATGAACTTACATTTTAATAGTAAAGATATGATATGTAGTTGACATACACATTTTATTACTGAAGTAATAAATGTGAGTGTATTATAAAAATTTTTGTACTTTAAGATTTTTAAGCCTGCTAACTCATATCACTTTTTTTCAACCTGCCACCAAGAACACTTGGAAGACTTAAAATGCTAATCAGCAAAGTGTGTTTTATTCTTTTCTAAGCGGGAATACCAGCATAGGTTTGTATCTTTGCAGAGACAGGGTTTCACTATGTTGGCCAGGGCGGTCTTGAACTCCTAACCTCAGGTGATCCACTGGCCTAGGCCTCCCAAAGTGCTGGGATTACAGGTGTGAGCCACCACATCCAGCCCAACAGTTTTTTTTTTCTAAACTTGAAATATTTTACTTATAACTTAGATGGTTTATCAATGATAATATTAAAAATCATTGTTGTGCAGATCTTGACAGAAACCCACCATACTTTTGGGGTCAGGAATACTATCTAAGAAGTACAAAAGGGCCGGATATACATTAGCATCATAACTCACAAAATTATATTAAAGCATTATTTTACAAAGAATGATATGTCTATCATTGGGGATGTGGGATATATCTAGATCATGGATCTAAAATATATAGCCCATGGGCCACATCTAGCCTGTTTTTATAAATAAAGTTTTATTGTAACACAACCATGCCCATCCATTTATTTGTCTGTGGCTGCTGTACTAGAACAGCAGAGTTGAGTAGCTGTGACATAAACTACTCTGGGTCTTAAAAAACCCTAAATCATTTATTGCCAGGCTCTTTATAGAAAAAGTTTGTTGATCCTTGACTCAAGTAACACATATTTATGACTATATATTAATTTTATTGTTTAATGGAGTCTCTCTGTGTGTGTATCTCACATATACATATGTAATACCAAACTGTGACTTCAATTTATTATTGTTTGGGATAAGGCTAAATATATTTAAGAATAAATGTGAGTTGAAAACATACATAATGATACATTTGATACATAGATATAACAACTATGAAATAAGATTAGATGGAGACACATGTCTTAGGAATAAACTTTCTGTAGCATAAAATCGCTTGATTTTACATTAGTTAAAAACTTGTCAGCAGACAACAGGAAAACCACAGAATTATAATTTGAAGACCAAAATTTCCTCTTGAGGGGAAATCTGGAATTTAAACTATCCACACCAGATACACCTCTCCTTCTTCCCTCCTTCCTCCTCCATTCCCACACAAGTGACTAGACACAAGAATACACATGCAGATGGTTTCTGACTTGTGATAGTATGACTTACAATATTTTTGACTTTATGGTAAGTTTGGATGTGACCCATCATGGAGCATCTGTATATAAATACTGAAGAATACACATAGATATAGAAAAAAAGAAGAAAAGAAGGAAGGTGGGAAAGTGGGAAGGAGGGAAAGTGGGAAACGAGGAAGGGAGGGAGGAAGGAAATACAAAAGAAATTTGCCAGTAATATATAAGTATTATTTTGTGTAAGAAAATGTTTTTTTTTCTGAACACACATAGTTTCAGCATTATATATTTTTATAAATATCCTATGCTATACTCTCAACCCTATTCTGTAGGCAATATAACATTTTAAAGGTATTGCCTGATCTGCTTAGAATTTCTAAGCTAAGATATATTTACATCAATAAAGAACAGAAAGTAAAATATATGCAACTTTTTATTAAAACCTATGTCTATATTAAGCAATATAAGACTGAGTTAAGCTTAAACCTCAATTTTATCATTCATAAACACTCATAATCCCCATCTCGGGTCCAGTTAACTTGACCTTTGATCACCATCTATGGTAGGAGTCACTGTTCTTTAGTATAACCAGAAGTGAGGAAAAGGACTTTGTCTTCCTACTTCAGTATTCCTAGCACCTAAGACAGAGTTGGCACATGGTGGCACTCGGAACATTTGCTAAGTGGGTGCATCAGGATGCTTCCATTTTTCTTGTCTTCTTTTTCTTTTCAACAGATTATTTAACTAGAAAGAAAACCAGTTTCTTCTAGACCTCAAAGTTTATTATGGCAAATTAGTTAATGGCTTTTCAAAGATACTTTAGAAATATAGGGCGATATTTCATCAAATGTAAATACTTAAGCTTTTTGAAAATAAGAATTATAGACATGGATGCAAAAAAGGAAAAGTCAAAAATGTTTGACCTGCAAAACTATATAATTTGAGGTTTGGCTGATACAGTAACATTATTCTATTTCTTCCCAACTGATTCGGCCCTCTCTGCTTTTCCAGGTTGCTGGAGTAAATGCATCCTTGACCCAAAATGAAATGTTTCATCTACTTATTTAAAGGCTTTTTAAAAAATGTCTTTGCTTTTAGCAGTCAGTGTTCCCCTCTGAAATACTCTGCTGATTCACAAAGCTGTCTGAGAAATTCATGATGTCGCTGCAATATCAGCCTGAATGAGGATAAAGTATCCATTTGGAGATCAGAAAATTTACTTTATTGGCTAAAGGGCTACTCCCCTTTGGTATAAAGAAAGGCATTAGAAAATCTATTAAGGCTGAGTTATGTTCTGCAGTCACCGTCGTTTCTTGTTACAATTAGTATTTCATTTTAATTGTGCTGCTATATAATTTCTAATGAAAAGATACTCAGTGTGAACTCTGAACAAGACTTTTTTTTTACTACAAGAGACCATTTTTCCATGGACACTTTTCTGCTCTTCCTTAGGTTATGAAGTGAGGTACAGGGATTTTTTTTCTTTTTACTTTATATGTTATAAAGGGCATATTTTAATTGTGTCTGCTCATATCCACCTCTTTGGTCGTTTTTCTTGTTGTTACACCAGGAAAATGACATATGCATCCTTTCCAGTCAAACTGTATTTTGTAATGCCTAGTAAATTAGATTTGTATTGTCTGCCATTTATGTGGCCATTTCATCTAGGTGGTCAGAGGAAGCATATTCTTAGCTTCTTTTTATAAAATGAAGATAGTTTCTCCCTTTTGAGAAAAATAATAGCTTTTGTACTTGTTTAGGACATATTCTATTTTTCACCTTTCTTTGCCTAACACACATTTTTAAGAACCCTTCTACATAACCTCTCTCATTTTCTCACAGTATATTCATTTATTGATAGAGAAATTACTGAGCACTTACTATATGAAAGGGCTTCACCTTTGTTGTTTTGGCTATGTTAGGTAAAATATGAACAAACATTCTTTGCCTTAACAAGCTCAGAATATTTGATAAAGACAGACAAGTCAGCAACTAACTTAAGGAATTTTGGGAATGATTTCTTCCCCCTGTCACAGAAACCCTGGAAATTAGAAGTGAGCCTTGAGAGACAAGACATTGCAGCTGAAGAAACAGTATTAGCAGAAGCATCATGTCATAAAAATAAAAGCATGGAAAATTAAGCCCTAACCCTCAATGTGACTATATTTGAAGATGCTTTAGGGAAGAAATTAAGGCAAAGTGAGGTAATAAAAGGAGACCCCAATCTAATAGGACCACTGTCCTTATAAGAAGAGGAAGAGACAGCACAGATGCTTTTCTTATGTATGGTCAAAGGAAAGACCACGTGAGGATACAGCAAGAAGGTGGTCATCTATAAGCCAAGAAGAGAGGCATCTTCAGAAACCAAACCTGATGGCACCTTGATCTTGGATTTCTAGCCTCCAGAAGAGTGAGAAAATTAATTTCTGCTGTTTAAGCCACCCAACCTGTGGTATCTCATTATGACAGTCAGAGCAAACTAATAGGCCTGGAGTAAAATCCTCTCGTCATCGAGTTCCATATGCCCTCTTTATTCTCTCTTAGGGATTTGGCTCTCCAAGTTTGTGGTCTGAGAAATTAGGAAGGTTCTATTAGAATATCATTCCCTCAACTTCTCATAGTAGTGGTGATGAAAGTGAGGAGGAATTTAAAGAGATATTTGTGCAGACAGAAATAATTGGATTTGGCGTGTGATTGGCTTTAGAGATAAAGGAGTGAGACTTGGTAAAGACAACACCTCTTATTTCATCTGTACTGCTTAATCTTCATGATTATTTGCTGAAAACATCCTCTTGAATATAACGAAGCACCTGTGTATTGGTCAGTGAGGTGTGTGGTTTTTCTATCATGGACCTAGCATCTATTAGGCTTGGTGTCTCTGGCTTCTGTGATTGCACTGTCCTATTTCTCTTTCAAATCTTGGGCATTGCCTTCCCCCACCACCACCTTTTTTTTTTTTTTTTCATCTGACTCCTTTTATTTTAGCTTAAATATTTTTATTGCCTTACTAATACTTAATATTGGTTTCATTTCAATGGATGATAGCTAACTGTGTAAACAAAGTAGAATTGGTCATTAACAGAGAAAATAGATACAAATCTTATAAATTTTTGTTTAATAAAAGACATCTATAATATCCTGTGATTGTGTATGACATCCCCTGGAGTATACTGGTCTTTTATCTTTGCTCCCTAGTCAAATGATTAAGCTTTATTGACTCACTACGCTGTGTTAGCTGTTCTGTGTATTTTGTTTATTTTATTTTATTTTTTAAATTTTAGATGCAGAAGGTATGTGTCATTTTTTGTTACATGGGTATTACATGAGAAGTCGTGGGGGATGGACTTCTGGTCTACCCATCACCTGAATATTGAATATTGTACCCCGTAGGTAATTTTTCAACCATCACACCCCTCCCTCCCTCCCTGATTTGGAGTCCCCAGATTCTGTTTTCCCCAAGTTTATGTCCATATGTACCCTTTGTTTAGCTTCCACTTGTAAACGAGAACATGGAATATTTGATTTTCTGCGTCTGTGTTAGTTCACTTAGGACAATGACCTCCAGCTCCATTTATGTTGCTGCAAAAGACATAATTTCAGCCTTTTTATGGCTGCATACTATTCCATAAAGTATATATACCAAACTTTCTTTATCCAATCAGCTATTGGTGGACACTTAGGTTGGTTCCATTACTTTGCAATTGTAAATAGTACTGCACTAAGCATACAAATTCTGGTGTCTTCTGATATAATGATTTCTTTTCCTCTGGGTAGATACCCAGTATGGGGATTATTGGGTCAAACGGTAGTTCTCTTTTTAGTTCTTTGAGATATCGCCATACTTTTATCTCATAGAGGTTGAGCTAATTTACATTCCCACCAACAGCATATGAGCATTCACTTTCTTTGCATTCATGCCAAGATCTGTTGTTTTTTGACTTTTTAGTAAAAGCCATCCTGAATGTTGTAAGATGGTATCTCATTGTGGTTTTAATTTGCATTTCTCTGATAATTAGTGATGTTCAGAATTTTTTTCATGTGTTTTTTGGCAGCTTGTATTTCTTCTTTATAGAAATACTTGTTCATGTGCTTTGCCCAGGTTTTAATGGGGTTGTTTGCTTTTCTTGTTGAGTTGTTTCAGTTCCTTACAGATTGTCAAAATTAATCCTTTGTCAGAGGCATAATT
The DNA here is from genome assembly GCF_003255815.1 of Theropithecus gelada. NCBI lineage: Eukaryota > Metazoa > Chordata > Mammalia > Primates > Cercopithecidae > Theropithecus > Theropithecus gelada. The sequence goes on from NC_037670.1 coordinate 99,091,900, forward strand.
TGTAAATCTTTACTCCCATTTTGCCTTGTTCCTGTTCTTAGAGGAAATGCTTTCAATTTTTCCCCATTCAGTGTGATGTTGGCTGTGGGTTTGTCAGAGATGACTCTCATTATTCTGAGGTATGTTCTCTCTATGCCTAGCCTGTTGAGGGTTTTATCATGAAGCAATGTTGGATTTTATCAAATATTTTCTCTGCATCTATTGAGATGATAATAGGTTTTTGTTCTTAGTTCTGTTTATGCAGTGGATTACATTTATTGATTTGCATATGTCAAACCATCCTTGCAACCCTGGAATAAAGACCACTTGATCACGGCAAATTGTCTTTTTGATGCACTAGGAAAGGTCATTTGCTTCTAAGATTTTTATTAAAATTCTTTTTTTTTTTTTAAACTGCAATGTATAAATCTACAGTCCTATACACTCAAGTTACACTTACACAGATGCCCTCTGGATTTTTTTAGTTAAATGTCTTTGCAGCAATATAATTCATTGTGTAACTTTCTATAGTTGACAAAGTATCTTCATATATACACTATACAGTTTTTCCACCCAATACTATAAGGTTGGTGGTATTATTTCCATTTCACGTGTAGGATGCTGATCCTCAAAGAGGTTAATTTTTCAAGTCATGAAATTAGGTATGGAAGCAAGAAATATTCAGATATCAACCACAGAGCTATTTAAACTTGTTCAGAACTTTTCCAAGCAAGTCCAAAACCGGTCAAGACACTTTTCAAATGGAATTTGGAGTGTTATCAATGTTACCTGCCAATGGTCTCCTTTTCTCAAATTTCTCAGTTAACAGGGCTATTATTTTCCTAGTCATCCTTTCATGAAGTCCAATATCTGGAAATTAATCAGTAGTTGCTGAGAGTGTGGTGAAGTGAATAAATAAATGGTTTTCTTAAAGTTGATTCTCTCATTTAATGCCTATATAAAATCACATACAAAGTCATTAATCAATATGATTCTTCATTCCCACTGCAGCCACCCAAGATACTAGAAAGAACAAACAAGGGAATTGGCATAAAGAAAGATGGATTTTTGTATCCCTGTTCAGTAAGGAATATCCTATATATTTTTAAATCCAGTGGCAAATTGTTTCAAGTACTTAAATTTAGTTCTTAGGTAATGTAATAAAAAGAAAATCTTAATTTTTGATCCTATGCTGTTTTCTATTTACAAGTCTGTTAATTATCACACAAAGAGCAATATTTGTAATGTGGTCTCTCATATTTGTATTGGTCTTTCTACCAATTAAACTTAAGTTTTAAAAAAGACACAATAATAATTTAAATTAATATATTTATGTTTTCTTAAAGATTTAGAAAGTAATACTGGTGACTAGTGACAATGATATAAGGAAGACTAAACATTTCTTAATCACAATAAATGTTTACTCTGGTCTGGAGACCATTTCTTATTTGATCATCCTTGGAAAATATAAAATGTCAGGGCCATTATTTTTTATTAACTGGATCTGGCATGGACATAAATAGTAAATTGAACTATCTTTTTTGTGGTGGGAATTGAGAGAAACTTAGGTTGAAAAAATATTCAGACATATATTTATATTACATACAGGTACTCATAGATGGGTGAAATTGATTTTAATAGATTTTTATTTTATAAATAAAAACCTCAGGTAATTTTGGTAAAACACAAATAACCTGTCTTGTCACAAAAAGAATAGTTTGTATGTCTGGCTCATCACAATTTTAATTGTAAATCTCAGGAAATGCAGAATATGACAATTAAGTTAGGAAGTGCTCAATGGATTGCAGAGTAGTAAATTTTATTAAATTTCTTCATAAAATAACATTGACAAATAATCTAATACAGAACTGTTTGTGCATTGCTGGGTATTGCTGAAAGAAAAAATAGGCAGTTCCAAATTCACTCAGAAGATGAGTTCTACTAGTTCATTCTCAGTCATTTACATGCTATTCTGTGACATAATTTTTAAAATTATTTGGTTCTTTCTACAAAAAAAGCAGATCTTTATAAGAAGCAACATATTTAACAGAAGAAAGTTAGTGTTTCAGTACATTGTAGGACATCAAATATAAATCCATTTATAGAAAACATTCGCTTAATATTTTAATATACATTATAAAATGTATTTTAATGGAAGATATTCATAGAATATAGGAATAATTTGATGTAAAATGTAAACTAGAAGATTTTGAAAAAATAAAGTGAAGACTTTTGGGATTTATTTCCTTTTTCTTTAGCTGGCCTGATTTTTGGTGGTGTTAAAAGTTTCAAACAATGTCTTCTTTGTATGATGCGCTGAAAGAGCATTATCTATGGCATGTGTACATGTCTTTTAACATGTCAACAGTGTCCCCAGGAAAGCAACATCCAACCTCAGCTCCACTAAAAACCAGAGTCATATTGTATTATATATTAGATTTAATAATTCAGGCTCAATAATATAGTGTCTTATGCCAAATATTATCCACTAATATCCAAAAAGTAACCTAAACCACAAACCAGTCTGAGCTCTCGCTCTTCACATTACTTCCTATCACTATCATTAGATATCCACAACATAGGAAAAATCACTTTGACGTAGTTACTCTAATACTAAGACAGCCATAATGCACTGGTTTTACACAAGACTCACCCAAGTTGTACTATGGAGTAGCTATCACAGGTTTTAGAATACTGTGGTGCATACTTGCTGCACAAGTCTAGGAGCTGGAGAGAGTAAATGTGAATCCCAAAGTTGCATATCTTCCATTCATATCAGACCTGCGACTTTCCTTATCATTTAAATGGACATGGATATGATAATATGTTTATATTTGCTCCCAGAAAGTATATAAACTGTGATTCTAAAAGTTGGATGACTACCCCAATGGCACCAAACTAAAAACACATTTAAGTTATGAATTTTTCATAAATTCAACTTAAAAAGTATAAATGTATGTGTGTCATGACTGTTGAAAGTAATGTTGCCTCTTCAGGATTTCTGCAGCAGTCCCTGATTATAATATTTATTCATTTGGGACACTTATTTACCAAAATTATTCTTTACAGTTTTATGTTTTCACGTGTCACTCTTGATTAGATAATAAGCATGAAGCTGGCTAACAAGCTTAACCATAGCCTTACATGATTGATATCCTTCTTTGAGTTTGTCACACAGGTTAGGCACATTGTAGGTCTCAATAAGACGTTAATTTCTCCAATTTTTTTAGAATAAAAAAGTTGAAAATGTCTCATCAGCTTTCCCTTCTTTCTTGCTAAAAAAAATCACAAAAATAAATGTGCAAACAGTATTCCACAGGTGAAAAAAATTTGAGTATAGTAGGAGTAAGACAAACAGAACTGCATTATCAGAAAAGAACAGAGAAGACTGAAAAAGTACAATTTAATGCATATAAGTAAAATATATGTTTAAAAACATTTGTATTATTGGTTACATTTTTTACCTCTTACTTTTTATTTTTGACCTTTCATAGATGTAGTCAAAATGAACTTTGATGAACAGGAAAAAAAATCAGAACAAGAATTTTATTTATTTTTGTAGTCTTTATAGAAGATTTTAATCATATCTTACAATGCACAGCATTTCATATATATACTCTAACTTACATTTTTGTTCTTTGCAATTCCTCCTTGGTTAATAGCCATAAGGATCATTTATGTACTTATGTAGTGTTTTTACTGTTTCTATATACTACCCAACCTTGCTGGTTTTCCCCTATCTCTTTAGATTTTCCCCTATCCATTTGGATTTTTCCCATTACCTCAAAATTTTCAACACTTTATCTTGCAGAATCATTTGGTTTTGTCATAATTTCTAAATAACTGAATCCAGGTGGAATAGAGTTCTTGAGGTAACAGAAATCATCCTCTGTAGAAGAGGTTTCTATTGGTTTATTAGTTTTTCTTTGCTATCTCCCTTTTGCTTGGGTTAAATATGTATCTTGTAAACATATTTATTGTTAGCACAGTGGTTTCCCATGACAAACCCCATACTATCAATACATTCCTTTCCATGTCCACCGCACATAACTTAGCATTTCCAAAATGGATATAAAATGAAATCATTTTAGAATACACTTCAGTCACCTAGACAAAATTGATTTAGACTAGTATCTCTGACTATATAAAATACATTTATTATTATTCCAACATTCATTAAAAGCTTAGAACTATGTGATAAGGAAGATGAAGAGAAAGAGAATGAGGAACAGGATTGGGAGGAGGAGATGAGGGCATGGGGAGAAGGAGAGTAAGAAGAAAAAGAAGTTGAAAGAAAAAGACAGTTATATGTGTGTGTCTTCAGTTCATAACAAGGTTAGTTTCAAAATGGTATTTAAATCCATTGTTTAAAATGTGGACACCTTTCTCCATAAAAGTAAAAGTATGGGCAGAAGGTATCACACTTATTCAGATTAGGGTAAGGCTTCGTTTGACAGGAAAGAATCAGACTTGTAGGATCAGGGGCTGTGGCATGAGTTCTTTTATGACTTTTGAGGAGCGGAAGGGATGCAGGGAGGTAGAAGGTAGAAGTTTTGGTTGGGTTGGGGGCACAAACTCCCACAGGGGTGGGAGTGGTGAATGAAAGCATATTTGGGGCATGCAGAGTAGTCTTTAGTAATAAGTCTAATATGACAATGGATTAGAAAAAAACAGATCATTGTTGTGTCAAGTATGGGATTTGTATATTGGAGATTAATTTCTGTACACTACCAGGGAAGTGGTATTTTTGTAACCTAAAAACTAAGGACTTCTGATTCAGATAGACTTGGGTTTTAGTTTAAGCATTGATTTTTTTGTTCAATATGTATTCATAAGTAAGTCAAACTCTCCAAGCTTCAGTTGCCTGATCAGCAAATTAAATATCAAATTTACCAGTTTATTGTTATAGCTTAGTCATGTTCTTACCATCCCTGATATCTGTCTAATATTTATTAGGTATTCTTTCTATTATTATATCTCTAAAACATATCGTTTTTGAAAAATTTGTATATACTTTATGTACTTTGAATAAAATTTAGTTCACTAGTTCCTCTAAATAGGTAACAGTTTTAACATGAAAAAAAAGTCACTAAACTTCTTTCTATTCTCTGTATTTATTTGTGATTAATTTTTAAAGTCTTTTTTGCCTAGAGAATAGATTCTATTAAAAATAATTCCATTTACCTCTCTTAGGGGGTAAGAGGCCATTTATACTTCAGGGTATGATCTTTCAAGACAAAGGTTCATTAACTTTAGTTGCAAGGGGAGAGAAAAAAGGCCCAAACCTAGTCCGTGGAACCCAACAGATCATTTTCTTGATGGCCAATTCTTAACCACTCTCAACCCAGTTTCCCTGACTCTAAAAGGGTATTTACCATCCTTTTAGGCAGGATATAAAGATTAATTAGTTAAGATTGCAAAGTGCTTTAAGCATGAAATGTTGTATGAGATAATAGGATAAATATTAATAATATCCTGCTAGAAGTACAGAGACAGCCATAGTTAGGTAACTAAGAAAAATAAATTGCAATGCTTGGTATGAAATTGAAAATCACTAATGGAATGAAAGTTTGTTCATACTGGGAGCAGTGTTGCATCATGTATAATGTAATACCAGGTCATTTTCAATTGTTTTAATTGCCATGAGCAACTGATCTTTAGAGCTGTTCCTGACAAGCTTTAGCACGGCCCTAATGATCGTAAAACAGTGCCAAAGACCAGCATTATCCCCTATCGAACATTAAATGGTATCGACCCTCTTCTCTGGGTCCATCACTCAACAGACTCCTTAAAGTAATTCATGACACAATTAACATTAATTAACTTTACGAAAACCCCTCAAACTCTCTGCCGTTTTAAGACTTCAGACATTGGAGAAAGTAAAGAGCAACTAACAAAAAAGTTATGAATCCTCTTGTGAGAGCCATCAATTAGGGTAAGTAAAAGATTCCTAAATTTTTATAACCCTCATTTATCACTTGCCACTCCTGATGAGTTTATCCTGTGCAAAGATATCTTTAAAGCCATTCAGTTCAAAAAGAACCATTCATCTCTGTACTTCACATCCACTTTAAAACGGAGAGTGAAGGCTTCCAAATTCATGTCAGAGTAAACCAAGCATCACAAGTGATTACTGGGCTCTACAGAAATGCTACCCAAGTATCTCTCATGTATGCAAGGAAAGAATTTAGCCTTGCTCTTCTCATCTCCATTTCTAGAAAACTCTCCTACGGGGATTGTGTATTAGTTAGGGTTCTCTAGAGAAACAGAACTAATAGGATAGATGTATACATGAAAGGGAGTTTATTAAGGACAATTGACTCACATGATCATAAGGGAAAGTCCCACAATAGACCCTCTGCAAGCTGAGGAGCAACGAAGCCAGTTCGATTCCCAAAACCTCAAAAGTAGGGAAACTGATAGTAGAGCCTTCAGACTGTGGCCAAAGGCCTAAGAGCCCCTGGCAAACCACTGGTGTAGTCCAAGAGTCCAAAAGCTGAAGTACTTGGAGTCCAATGTTCGATGGCAGGAAGAGTCCAACATGGGAGAAAGATGGAGGCTGGTAAACTCAGCGAGTCTAGTCCTTCCATGTTTGCTTGCTTTATTCTAGCCACACTGGCAGCTGATTAGAGGGTGCCCATCAAGATTGAGGGTGGGTCTGCCTCTTCTAGTCCACTGACTGAAATGTTAATCTCCTTTGGCAGCATCCTCACAGACACACCGAGGAACAATACTGTGCATCCTTCAATCCAATCAAGTTGACACTCAATATTAACCATCACAGATTGTATTCCTGCTCTATGTTCAAAGTGATGAACAAAAACCTTCTCTAGAATGTCAACAAAAACAAGAATCTACCATTCCTTAGGTGTGTGACTCTTTATATGCATTCTCCATTTAGTCTATACAAACCTATAAAATAGACATTCCCATAATTTTAGTTAAACTTGATAACATTATAATAAAATTTGCTTTTATTCCAACCATCTAAACACAATTGTTCATTGATGACAGAGCCAGGGCTTAAATCCAGGTCCTTTTAAACCTGAATCTATACCCTTTTTGTTTTAAAGATACCAAAGATAAGCATTTACTGTATTCAAAGCATGGGAGTAACTGCATCTGGAGCAAGATCTGAAATACATCACACAACACTAACCTTCAAAGAGAAAATAAGCTGGTTTGCTTTGCTAGGTAAGAGCCTAAGAGGTAAAAGGGTCAGCGAAAGCTGAAATATCTATTTAGAAAATGTAAATTCACTGCCAGATCCACTAGCTAGCTCAAAACTATCCTGGAAGAGATCTTGTTCCTCTTAGTTGGAAAGAAAGCAGCTCCTTATTTTGTATACCCCATTCATACGCCACCAAGAACTTTAGAGCAGTGGAATCTTGTATTCATGCACTCATAGTATTCCTGTGGTGCTTCACACATGTCTTTCAATTCTAGGTCATTACTTTTTTGGAATCTTCCAAGAGGATTATACAAGCACAAACTCCCTGCATTATTCTGTTGGCTCTATAGCCCCAAAGGTATCAAATCCATGTCATTTTCATTTCTCAAGAATATTCAGTATTAAAATATATATATACTTCTAGCTGCACTCGTAGAAACTATTTATCTGTCGTAAGACTCTTGTTCTCCAAAAGTAAGTTAGCCTTTCTGTTACAGCCAAATTTCTCTGTAAAGCCCAAGTGTGGTATATAAACAGCTCCAAAAGGTTATTCTAGATGTTAGAGAACCCCAGTTTTTTTTTAAAACTTAGAAATAAAAATAGAAACTAAACTGTGCACCCAGTCCAAAATAATAATGTAGCAAACTGTAAAAGTATTTCTGGGTCTGTGACTTTGTTTCAGATTTTAAAAAAGGAGTTCATATCCTTTGCCCACTTTTTGATGGGGTTGTTTGTTTTTTTCTTGTAAATTTGTTTGAGTTCTTTGTAGGTTCTGGATATTAGCCCTTTGTCAGATGAGTAGATTGCAAAAATTTTCTCCCATTCTGTAGGTTGCCTGTTCACTCTGATGGTAGTTTCTTTTGCTGTGCAGAAGCTTTTTAGTTTAATTAGATCCCATTTGTCAATTTTGGCTTTTGCTGCCGTTGCTTTTGGTGTTTTAGACATGAAGTCTTTGCCCATGCCTATGTCCTGAATGGTACTACCTAGATTTTCCTCTAGGATTTTTATGGTATTAGGTCTAACATTTAAGTCTCTAATCCATCTTGAATTAATTTTCGTATAAGGAGTAAGGAAAGGATCCAGTTTCAGCTTTCTACTTATGGCTAGCCAATTTTCCCAGCACCATTTATTAAATAGGGAATCCTTTCCCCATTTCTTGTTTCTCTCAAGTTTGTCAAAGATCAGATGGCTGTAGATGTGTGGTATTATTTCTGAGGACTCTGTTCTGTTCCATTGGTCTATATCTCTGTTTTGGTACCAGTACCATGCTGTTTTGGTTACTGTAGCCTTGTAGTATAGTTTGAAGTCAGGTAGCGTGATGCCTCCAGCTTTGTTCTTTTGACTTAGGATTGTCTTGGAGATGCGGGCTCTTTTTTGGTTCCATATGAACTTTAAAGCAGTTTTTTCCAATTCTGTGAAGAAACTCATTGGTAGCTTGATGGGGATGGCATTGAATCTATAAATTACCTTGGGCAGTATGGCCATTTTCACGATATTGATTCTTCCTATCCATGAGCATGGTATGTTCTTCCATTTGTTTGTGTCCTCTTTGATTTCACTGAGCAGTGGTTTGTAGTTCTCCTTGAAGAGGTCCTTTACATCCCTTGTAAGTTGGATTCCTAGGTATTTGATTCTCTTTGAAGCAATTGTGAATGGAAGTTCATTCATGATTTGGCTCTCTGTTTGTCTGTTACTAGTGTATAAGAATGCTTGTGATTTTTGCACATTAATTTTGTATCCTGAGACTTTGCTGAAGTTGCTTATCAGCTTAAGGAGATTTTGGGCTGAGACAATGGGGTTTTCTAAATATACAATCATGTCATCTGCAAAGAGGGACAATTTGACTTCTTCTTTTCCTAACTGAATACCCTTGATTTCTTTCTCTTGCCTGATTGCCCTAGCCAGAACTTCCAACACTATGTTGAATAGGAGTGGTGAGAGAGGGCATCCCTGTCTTATGCCAGTTTTCAAAGGGAATTTTTCCAGTTTTTGCCCATTCAGTATGATATTGGCTGTGGGTTTGACATAAATAGCTCTTATTATTTTGAGGTACGTTTCATCAATACCGAATTTATTGAGCGTTTTTAGCATGAAGGGCTGTTGAATTTTGTCAAAAGCCTTTTCTGCATCTATTGAGATAATCATGTGGTTCTTGTCTTTGGTTCTGTTTATATGCTGGATTATGTTTATTGATTTGCACAGACATTTCTCAAAAGAAGACATTCATACAGCCAACAGACATATGAAAAAATGCTCATCATCACTGGCCATCAGAGAAATGCAAATCAAAACCACAATGAGATACCATCTCACACCAGTTAGAATGGCAATCATTAAAAAGTCAGGAAACAACAGGTGCTGGAGAGGATGTGGAGAAATAGGAACACTTTTACACTGTTGGTGGGATTGTAAACTAGTTCAACCATTATGGAAAACAGTATGGCGATTCCTCAAGGATCTAGAACTAGATGTACCATATGACCCAGCCATCCCATTACTGGGGATATACCCAAAGGATTATAAATCATGCTGCTATAAAGACACATGCACACGTATGTTTATTGCGGCACTATTCACAATAGCAAAGACTTGGAATCAACCCAAATGTCCATCAGTGACAGACTGGATTAAGAAAATGTGGCACATATACACCATGGAATACTATGCAGCCATAAAAAAGGATGAGTTTGTGTCCTTTGTAGGGACATGGATGCAGCTGGAAACCATCATTCTTAGCAAACTATCACAAGAACAGAAAACCAAACACCGCATGTTCTCACTCATAGGTGGGAACTGAACAATGAGATCACTTGGACTCGGGAAGGGGGACATCACACACCGGGGCCTATTATGGGGAGGGGGGAGGGGGGAGGGATTGCATTGGGAGTTATACCTGATGTAAATGACGAGTAGTTGGGTGCTGACGAGTTGATGGGTGCAGCACAGCAACATGGCACAAGTATACATATGTAACAAACCTGCACGTTATGCACATGTACCCTAGAACTTAAAGTATAATAATAATAAAAAAATAAAAAAATTTTAAAAAAAAGAAATCAGCCACTGGAATAGTCACTGAAAAAAAAAAAAAAGGAGTATGGCTTATACATTGTGAGTTTTTCCCTATTATACATTTTCTTCATATGTTATTATTTTTAATATTTCTGTTCCTAATGACAGAGTGTCTTAACCCTGCTCAAGCACTCCAGTCAATGCCTGAGAATATAACTAACATGCTTGTGCAGATCCTGATGATAAAAATTTTATCTCTTACGTTTAGGAATTCTAATTTTCTAAATGTTTTTAAAATCCTAGATATTGGCAAAGGGTATAGAAGACTTCTTATGAAAATTTAGCTAGGTAGATTTTATAATCCCTGGTCCATAAGCTTAAATTTTATAATACTGATTGATTGATTCTTTCATCCAACACATATTGATGAATGCTGATAATTTTTCTGGAGCTCTGTTAGGAAGTCACCATAAATGAGGACCAAGATCCAGTCTCTTTTGAGAAACTCACAACCTATAAACAACAATTAGAATACAAAGTAATAAGTATAATGATAGCAGTGTGAATGAATATCGTGATGGCAGAGCGACACAAAGAGATTACTTTCCTTGAGAGCCCAGGGTGGTCAAGGAAAGCTTTCTACTGGAGTTGTGCCTCAATTTCAAAGGCAAATGGAAAGGCATAGGGACTTTTACAGTTTCCTGCTCCAAGAATAAGGGGATTATCAGCATACTTGAAGATTTATATTCTTTTGAGTAATTTCTTATTCAAATAAAATTGGTAACCATGACCATATCCAATAATTTACTAGGAATTTCTACTTCTTAGGAATATTTACTTCCCTTCAAACCAAACGATGTCTGAATGTTTAGGGGGTCATGGTCTGATGCCGGTCATTATCCTTTCTTCTATCACTACTTTCCAAGTCAGCAAAATGCCAGTCATCAGTGTTACATAAAGCTTCTTCTAGGCAGAGAATGGGCACACACTCAGGGACTCTGGTTTTTTCACTTCATGGTGTTAAAATGGAATGAGAAACCAAGTCACACTTCCCTCCCACGTTTCAAAGTCCAAATCATAAGAGTAAGCATCATCCACCCTTTTGTGTTTGAACGGTGATACAAAAGATATAAAAAGATAGTGACTTACCTTAGGAAAATCATAGCCCAATGGAACAGATAGACACACACAGAGATAATAATGCATTGTAAATCATCTCTTGGTGTAGACATTTACAAAAGGCTATGCTCACATACTTTTCTAGGTATTAGAGAGGGCTACTTTGAGGAGGTAACAGCCCACTTGGGTCTCTAAAAATGGGCCATAAGTTTTTGATGAGGGATGGGAAGAGAATTTTAGGCATACAGATCAGTCAAATTAAAAAGCCTGAGGTGTTAAAATGTACAGTTCCTTCAGAAAACTTGGAATATAATGTATACAGAAGGGAAGTTTATAGTGGGAAGTGAAGCTGTAAATATCATTTGGGACTAAGTTTCGAAGGCTCTTTTATGCCATCATAAAAAGGTTACGTTTTATCTTGAGGGCAATGAAGAATGAATAAGTTTTAAAATAGAAAGTGAAAATGTTAGATTTGCCTTTTAAAAAATCTCCTGGGAAGAGGATGGAGGTGGGATGGAGAGCAATGTGAAGCCGATTGCACTAGAGCTTTGCAAATTGTAAAATTCTAAACAAGCATTAGGGGCTGCCCAACACTGACATTGTCAACTCTGTACCGAGTGTAGAGTATCAAGGAGGACCCCAAAATCATGCTTAAATCGATGAGAAAATTGTTCAGTCATGTATTCAATTCAACAGTATTTCATTGGATCAACTACACACAGATAACTTCTCAAAATTAGTAAGTATTGTTAATATTTATAAAAGATATTCTATTTCCTCCCTCCTCTGAACACTGACACCAAGCAGATATGTAAACATATACATATTTGCAGTGGTAACATTGAAATTTTTTCTTATCACTGTTTTCCTTGTAAGTATTTTACTCACCCATTACTTAGTGGTATCTCATTTGAACAGCTTTTCTATTCTTTATGTATCCTAGGCAGTCCAACTCTGTCTAGCCCTCTGTTCATTTTCCCAAAGGTTTACAGTAAATGATGAACTTATTAATTTGAATTTTTTTGAAGAATACAATTTGTTTTACATGTTACCATATGACCTAGAACTAAAAAATGTCAATGGTAAAATTATTCCATTTCTTACGAGATTTCAGAAAGTGCTGGAGAAAGTATATGTACAAGTGTCAGAATAGCCATCATCTGACAATAACAAATTAAAAATATAGAGGGGCAAAATGTTGCATATGAGATAGTATTGAGGACTAGAAAATCAATGGAAATTGAAACAATCATATAAAAACAAATAAAGTAACAATAAAACACCACAACGCAAAGTCACAAAATAGAATATATTTTTTGGGAAGGATTACTAAGTGTTGTAAGAATGTTACTTTTGCACAGATTAATTTACTAAATAGAATATATTTTTGGGTAGGGTTACTAAGTGTTTTAAGAATGTTCCTTTTGCACATATTAATTTATAAATTCAATACAACATATATGGGTTTTTTGGGTATAACTTGACAGTTTGAGTTTAAAGTTCATATAAGTTAAAATGCATAATAGCCAATATTTTGTTAAAAAGATAGATTACTGTATAATTTCTCACTAGATAAGAAAAACTTACTTTAAAGACACAGCAGTTAAGGCAATACGTTTTTGGCAAAAGAAGGCAAAAAGGATCTATTAATAACCAAAAATAGCCCAGAAACAGCCCCTTGTAAGTGAAATTTAGTGTATACTAATGGTGGCTTTTCAAGTCACGGTGCATAGAAAGGGCTATTCAATTACTTCATTGAGGGCATCTAGCAATATTGTTAGACAAGATAGGATAGTTCAGGATACACTGTGGTAGAAAATTATCCCTTATATCTTAGGTACTCTAATCAACTCTGTTGGGGCCCAGCTTAGGTATTCTTTCCAATAATGTGCTCTTCCCCTGATGCTGTGAATGTTGGCTGCTTAACGGCTCTCAACTGCACCTTCTCAGCAGATAGGAGGCACCTTGGATGTTTCCATTCACCATATCAAGCTGAGGGTATATGTAAATTAACTGCATCTTTCCTCAGGTGACTTCTCTATGCTATCCTTCCTTCCCTCTCTTAGAGGTTTCACTCCAAGGCACTCATTCAGTAATCTCTTCTACAAGCATCCTCACTAAAGGCTCTGATTCTCAAGAACCTGACCTAAAATGGCCTAATCTAGTGAGAGGTTATTTCTCACTTATAAAATGCCAAATGTGATTTGACAGAGGCTCATTTCTATTTGGTGCCTCCGGAATTCAGGTTTCCATCAATCTGTGACAACACTATCTTAAGTGACTAACATTAAGTCATAACATGACTTGTAAGTCCCTGTGTTGGAGAGAAAAAAACAAACAGGAGTGCATAGAGGAACTCCACTTACTAGCTCTAAGTAACAGGACTAAATAACATGACATTTTTTCTCATTGTCTATTGACCAAAACTGAATGCATAGAGACTGGAAAGTACAGCACAGGACAGAAAATATTTAAGCCCCACTGTCTCTGCCATAGCAGTCCTTTTTAAAAAGTAAGTTAAAGCTTTGTGTGTGTGCACATGTGCATGCATACATGCATGTGTGTTCTAAAATCCTGGCGAACTAAAAGCTTATCAATTATTAAAGTAATTACAGTCAGATGTCACTTAACAATGGGGATACAATCTGAGAAATGTGTCATTAGGCAATTCCATCATTGTGCGAACACTGTAGAGTGTACTTACAGAAACTAACACACACCCAGTCTACATGGTAGGGCCAATTGCTTCTTGGCTACAAACCTAGACAGCATGTTACTATACTGTATAATATATTGTAGGTAACTGTAACACTACAGTAAGCATTTGTATATCTAAACATGGGAAAGGTAAAGTTAAAATAAGATAAAAAATGGTATACCTGTATAGGGCACTTACGATTAATAGCGCTTGCAGGATTGTGAGTTGCTCTGGGTGAGTCAGTGAGTGAGTGGTGAGTGAATGTGCAGGCCTAGGACATTACTGCATACTACTGTAGACTTTATAAACACTGTACACTTAGGCTAAGCTAAATTTATCAAACTTATTTTCTTTCCTCAAAGAAATATCCTCATGCTTGTGTGTGCACACATACATGCATGTGTGTGTGTTCTAAAATCCTGGTGAACTAAAAATGATCAATTATTAAAGTGACTACAGTCAGGTGTCACTTAATAATGGGGACACAATCTGAGAAATGTGTCACTAGGCAATTACATCATTCTGTGAACATTGTAGAGTGTACTTATGGACTTACCTGAGGCTGTTTTATAGTTAAAACATTTTTTAAAAGTAAGTAGATGCTACATACTCTAAAATAGTGATTAAAGTTATAGTATACTAAATATTGGGTGATAGGAATTTTTCAGCTGCGTCTAAATCTTAGGGAACCACTATCTGGTGTGCAGTCCCTCACTGATCAGAACCATCATTATGTGGCACATGACTATATATGTAAACAAAGGAGAATGTTTTCAGAATTTTGATGTCAGGACAACATTCTTAAGTAAAGTATGAACTCTGAAGACTTTCAGGTAAAAAAAATTTGGATTTCATGAAAATATTTATGAAAAGACAGACATGAACATCTGAATTTTATAACATACAATTCGTGGAGCCTGTAAATACTTTATGCAAAATATTAGAGCAAAAAGGCTAATGATTCCATATAAAAATAGGCAAAGGGTCTGGCTATTTCTTGTTTGTGCCAGATTCATTCCTTGTCTTTCTGCTGCAAACTATGCTTCCCATGCTCCCTTATATCAGGATAATATATAGGTACATTGACTAATCCAGGGCACTGGTAGAAGATTGATGATGAGAAGAGATGAAGGCTTCAGATATTCCTCCTTCTTTAGTGTTTTCCATTAAAAGGTGCATCTCCACTTCTCCTGAGAGGTAGCTTACACCCTGATTGAAGCTGCTGATAGATAGCCCTGGCTTTTGTATATAGTAGTCTCCCATAATGCATTGGGGATGCATTCTAAGACCCCTGGAGGATGCCTGAAACCATGGGTAGTACTGAACCCTATAAACACCATGTTTTTTGTGATCTGTTAAGCTTCCCAGCTACTAAGTGACTAACGGGCAGGGAGCCTCTACAGTAGATACACTGGACAAGTGGAGTATTCAGGATTTGGGTGGTGTGAGATACCCTCATGCTACTCAGAACAGTGAACAATTTGAAACTTACCAATTGTTTATTTCTGGAGTTTTCCACTTAATATTTTTGGACCATGGTTGACTACAGGTAACTGAAACCACAGAAAGGGAAACAGCAGGAAATGGGGGACTACTGTACTGCTACCAGATACATTGATGGGCCATCAACATAGGGAAATAAACTCAACCTCAGTAACAGGCAGGAAACCTCAAATAAAATATTTCAAATCCAGTTCAGTTGTCCCACATCCATATTATTAATACACGTGTTAAAATGCACACTTAAATATGCTTTGCTTCATTTTCTGTATAGTGTACAGTGTTAGTCTAGGATCTCTGAGAAGCAGAGGTCATAATAAGATTAAACACATAAAGGTTATATTAGGGAAAATACTTGTGTGTGGAAAAAATGGGCAGTCTCTGAGTAAGGTTGTGAGTGTTGTCAAACCACTATACATGTCTGACTCTGAATCACATGGGGAAGAAAGCAAGGTTAGGTGCTATACTAGTTTCCTAGGACTGTCATGACAAATTATCACAAACTGAGTGTCTTAAAACAGCAAAAATATATTCTCTTCCAGTTCTGGGTGCTTGAAGTCCAGAACAAAGGTATCAGCAGGGCCATGCTCTCTCTGAAGGCTGTAGGTACAGCTCTTCCTAGCTTTGGGTGGTTGTTGGCAATCTTTGACAGTCCTTGGTTTGTAGCTGCAGCACTCTAATTTCTGTCTCCATCATCACATGATTGTCTTTCCCTTGTGTGTGTCAGTGTGTCCAAAAATCCGTCTCTCTTTATAAGGACACCACTAATTGCAGTTATGGTACACTGTAATGAGCATTACCTCATCTTAACTTGATGCATCAGCATAAAATCTATTTCCAAATAAGGTCACATTAACAGGTATCCAGGGATAGAAACTCAACATATCTTTTGGGGGGATGCAATCCAAACAAAGAGAAGTGGCAAGGTAGTCACTGAGTAATTCTTGAGCTGAATCCAGCAGCTGAGATCCTGGTTCTTCCAAGCACAGATGTCCGTGAGAGTCCCTACTGCATTCAATCTCTGGCCAGTGAGCAGCCTGTGGGAAGTCTGGCCTCTGCGCTAACCTGGTGATGAATTTCAGAGCATGGCAGCTGGATCTTTGGTAAATTATGTTCTCTGTAATTGGCTATCTGCTGCATACATTCTCATGGCCACCATATGTACCTTTCTGCAGAACTGTGTATTTTTAAACATCTACAGCAGATTATTGTCAAATAATATCAGAAACTTTATTTTCAAGAAGTTTCTTTTAAGGTATCTGCAAAGTTAATTGGTACATCAATTGGCAGGTGCGAGTTAATTTTATGGGTACTTAATTACTAATTTCCTATGCAAATCAATATTTGAACTTTTAATTCTCAATTGAGCATGCATCAAAAGGGTATTTTAACTGCTCAAAGTAACTGCAAAATTTCTAAGTGTATTTTCATGCCTCTGTATAAGATCCCTCGGGTCCTGTAACTGTGGTCTTTGGCTTAGAAGCCTCACGTTGGTAACACCGTTTGATAGGTAAATATGTTAAAATCAGAGGTTCTCTTTTTTTTCTGAAAATATGATCTTCTTGACAGGCTCCAAAATATGTTTATTTCTTTAAAAATTATAAAAACATACATTGGGCTGAGCACGGTGGCTCACACCTGTAATCCCAGCACTTTGGGAGGCCAAGGTAGGCGGATCACGAGCTCAGGAGTTCGAGACCAGCCTGGCCAACATAGCGAAACCTCATCTCTAATAAAAATACAAAAATTAGCCGAGTGTGGTGGCACATGGCTGTAGTCCCAGCTACTCGGGAGGCTAAGGCAGGAGAATTGCTTGAACCCAGGGGGTAGAGGTTGCAGTGAGCCAAAACTGTGCCATTGCACCCCAGCCTGGATAACAGACTCCGTCTCAAAAACAAAAGAAAAGAAAAGAAAACAAAACAAAACAAAACATACATTGTCTAAAAATTCCAAAGCTGATAAATAGAAGGTGAACATTAAAATCACATATGAAATTACTCCCCACCCACATACATACACATATGTATACATAATATATATGATATATAACTATCTCTACCTATCATCTGTATACTGTTATGTTGTATCTGTCTTTACAGAAACATGCATATATGTGTAAATTTTTATGTATTCCTTCATCTCTATATAATTGGAGGCCATAATACATTCTGTTTTGGCTCTGTGGTAGTTACAATTCTAGGATAACCCTCAAGATTTTTGCCACTGGTACATATGCCTTTCAGATATTCAGTAAAATACTCATTTAGCTACTGCTGTGAAGGGGTTTTGTAGATGTAAGTAAGGTCCCAAATCAGTTGATCTTAAGGTAGGGAATTTATCCTAATCATATCCCTTTAAATCTGAATCCAGAAGTCAGAGATGGGAGAAGTCAGAGATTCAAAACATTGCTGCAAGATTGAAGGGCTCCTTCCAGGAGCTGAGAGTGTCCCCAGCAAAACAGAGGACTCAGTGCTTCAGTCACAAAAAACTGAATTCTGCTACTAACAAAAATGAGTTTGGAAATATAGTAAGTAGTTCCTTAGAGCCTCCAGCCAACACTCTGATATCAGGCTAATCCAGTGACATTCTGCCAGATTTCTGACCTATAAAATCCTGAGCCAATAAATGGACACTGTTTTAAGTTGCTAAATTTGTGATATTTGTCACATAGTTATAGAAAACTAATACAGTATATTGTTTTTAATGCAATAATTTCTAGTTTTCTAATTTATACCTCTGCTACATTATTGTTAAAAGTTTCATATCATCCTTTGTAAGT
This sequence comes from Theropithecus gelada, assembly GCF_003255815.1. Taxonomy (NCBI): domain Eukaryota; kingdom Metazoa; phylum Chordata; class Mammalia; order Primates; family Cercopithecidae; genus Theropithecus; species Theropithecus gelada. The sequence continues at coordinate 99,110,158 of NC_037670.1, forward strand.
CTCAATGAAATTTCTTTTAATGAACAATTTCTATAAATGAAATTACTTGAGTAGAAATGTATCCATAAAAATTTTAAGGTTTTCTATTCAAATTGCCACAATTGCTTAAAAAATGTACTTACATTAATATCTATATCAGAATAATTTAAACATGCTCATTTTTCTTTTCTATTTGTCAACTGCACAAATTACAATTTTTTTTTCTCAGCTGAAAAATGATATTTCATTTTCTTGGCTTATATTTGTTTGATGACTAAAAGTATATTACATACATCTATTAATTATTGGTATTTCTTATTTTGTGTCTTACTGATTCTTTTTACTTTTTTTATTCATATGATTAATTTTAAAAACTATTTAGAAGTAATATTTACTTTTTCACTCTAACATATGTTGACAATATTTTCTGTCAGTGTGTCATTTGCCTTTGACATTTATTCTTTTTTAAAAAAATTTAATTATAAGAACATTTTAAACAACTAGTAGTGAAAAAATGTTTATCAGTCTTTCCTATACAATTTTTGCTTTTGGAGCTCTTTTAATTCCTAATTATTAAACAAAAATTCATACTGAATTTATAACAAAATACTTAACAAAAATTGTACTTACATTGTGCGTACATTTTTTACATGTTAAAAATTTCTTGATATAAGAATGTTTCCATAATACATTTTTAAAAATTAAGGATAACTTTTTAGAGCAGTTTCTGGTCCACAGTATAATTGAAAGGAAGGTACAAAGATTTTTCATATACCTCCTGTCCCCACAGATGCATAGCCTCCCCCATTATCAACATCCCCCATCAGAGTGGCACATTTGTTTCAACTGATGAACTTCCATTGAGACTTCATTATCACCCAGTCCATAGTTTACATTAAGATTCATCCTTGGTGCTGAACATTCTATGGGTTTGGACAAACATGTAATGACATGCATCTACCATTCTGGTATCTTACAGAGTAGTTTCACTTTTCTAAAAATCCTCTGTGCTCTACCTATTTAGAAACTTCTCCTTAAGTCTTGAAATCATTGTTATTTTTATTCGCTTTGAAATTTTGCCTTTTCCAGAATGTCAAATAGTAGAAATCATCCAGTAGGTAGCCTTTTCTGATTGGTTTCTGTATTAGTCCATTCCTACGCTGCTGTAATGAACTGCCCAAGACTGGGTGATTTATAAAGGAAAGAGGTTTAATTGATCCATTAAAGTCCTTTGCCACATGGCTGGGGAGGCTTCAGGAAACTTAGAATCATGGCATAAGGGGAAAGAAACCTGCCCTTCTTCACAGGATGGCAGGAAGGGGAAGTGCTGAGCAAAGAGGGAAATGCCCCTTGTAAAATCAACAGATCTCGTGAGAACTCATTCACTTTCACAAGAACAGCAGCATGGGGGTAACCGCACCTCCCACCAGGTCCCTCCCATGACAAGTGGTAATTATGGGAACTACAATTCAAGATGAGGTTTGGATGGGGACAGAGCCAAACCATATCAGGTTCTTTGACTTAATGATATGCATTAAAGTTTCCTCCATGTGTTTTTATATAATAACTTGATAGCTAATTGTTTTTAGTGCTGAATATTATTTCATTGTCTGGATATACTACTGTTTATTTATCTCTTCATGTACTGAAAAACATCTTGGTAATTATGAATAAAGCTGCAATAAATATCCATTTATAGGTTTTTGTGTGAATATAAATATTCAACCATTTGGGTTTCTACCAAAGGGCATGATTGCTGCATTGTATAGTAAGAGTATGTTAATTTTATTAGAAACTGCCAAAGTATTTTCCTAAGTGACTATCACATTTTTGTATTCCCACTAGCTTTATATTTAAAGTTGGTTTCTTCTAGAAAATATGTTGCAGAGTCTTGTTTTTTGATGAACTCTATTAATCTCTGCTTTTTAGTTGGTGTTTTTAGACTATCAATGTTCAAAGTGCATATTGATGTAGTTGGATTAATAGCTACCATATTTGTTGCTGTGTTCTATTTGATGCCCTTGTTTTTACCTATTTTTGTTTTTCAATCCTTTTTTTTCCTTTGTGGTTTCAACTGATCATTTTATATTGTTCTGTTTTCTCTCTTTTCTTAGCAGATCAGTTATATATATATATATTTCTTGCTTTAGTGGTTGCCCTAGAGTTTGTGATATACATTTACAACTAATCCAAATCTACTTTCAGGTAACACTAAATTGCTTCACACGTAGTGTGAGGTTCTTGTAATAATAAAACAATCCTAATTCCTCCCTCTGGCTCTTTGTATTATTGCTGTCATTCATTTCATAAGCGTACATAAGGATACCATATACATATAATATATACTTAAGCATACACAATCAAATACATTGTGCCTATGATTTTGAACAAACTGTTATCTGTTACATCAATTAAGAGTAAGAAAAATATTTTTTTTACCTTCACTTATTTTTTCTTTAATGCTCTCTATTTTTTATATATATATATCCAAGTTCTTTACCTATAGTATTTTTCCCTTCTCTAAAGAACTTCTTTTAACATTTTTCACCAGGTGGGTCTACTGGCAAAAAATTTCCTCTATTTTTGTTTGTTTGAGGAAGTCTTTATTTTCCCTTTACTTCTGGAAGATAATTTCATAGGGTATAGAATTCCAGTCACTTTTTATTTCTCTGAACACTTTAAATATTTTACTCCACTCTCTCTTGGCTACCATGGTTTCTGAAAAAAAAAGTTGTACATAATTCTTATCTTTGCTCCTCTGTAAATAAGTTTCTCCACCCATCCCACCCTCCAGGCTGTTTCAGGATTTTTTCTTTATTTTTAATTTTCTGTAGCTGGAATATGATATTCCTAGGTGTAACATTTCTGGGTTTCAGTCATTTATTCTGTTTGGTATTCTCTGTGCTTCCTAGATCTGTGGTTTGGTGTCTGACATTGATTTGGGAAAATTCTCATTGATGATTGTTTCAAATTATTTCTTCTGTCTTTCTCTCTTCTTCTTTATTCACCCCCATTATGCATATGTTACACCTTTTGCAGTTGTTCCAGGCAATTTTTTTTTTTCAGTCTTTGTTTTCTTTGTTTTCCAGTTTGGGAGGTCTCTATTGATATATCCTCAAGCTCAGAGATCCTCAGCCATGTTCAGTCTACTGATAAGCATTCTTCACTTTTGTTACAGTGATTTTTATTTCTAGCAACTTTTTTTTGTTTTGTTTTGTTTTGTTTTTTTCTTCAGAGGGGAGTTCTTTCTTAGGATTATCCTCTTTCTGCTTGCATTGCCCAACTGTTATTTGCATGCTATCTGCTTTATCATTTAGATCCTTTGGCATAGTTGTTTTAAACTCCTAGTCTGATAATTTCAGCATCTCTGCCATGTCTGGTTTTGCTGCTTATTCTGCCTCTTCATACTGTAGGTTTTGTTTTTGTTTTTGCCATTTAATGTGCCTTGTAAATTTTTTTTTTTTTTGGTAGCAAGACATAATGTTAATGGACTTTAGTAATGTGATAATAGATTGTAGCCTGAGGTGAAGCATTCTATAGACCTATGATTAGGTCTCAGTCTTTAGTGAGTCTATGCCTCTGGACTGTGAACTTCACAAGTGCTTCTCACCACTTCCCTCCACCCTGAGGTGGGACAGGATGGCTAGATTGGACTGAAGTGAGTATTTTCCTTCCCTCTTGTGTACCATGCTCTGATAAAACCCCAGGAGGTTAGGCTCTGGTAAAATAGGTTCTTCTGGGGGCAGGCATTATTAAGAAGAATAGAATTCCTCAATATTTTAATGTTCTGTAATACAGATGAAAGTAGATGTTTGTCCAAGAATTAAAATAACTATTATGGTGCTTGGAGGAAGAGTTAATTTTTTTAAGAAGCTGATGAGAATTTCCATTTTTATAATTCTGTTTTGCTTGCAGAATAAGATTGGGGTTGCTAAAAGTCTTTTGTTTTTTTTTTTTTTTTTTTTTTATTTTTATTTTTTATTTTTTAATTTATTTATTATTATTATACTGTAAGTTGTAGGGTACATGTGCATAACGTGCAGGTTTGTTACATATGTATACTTGTGCCTTGTTGGTGTGCTGCACCCATCAACTCGTCAGCACCCATCAACTCGTCATTTACATCAGGTATAACTCCCAGTGCAATCCCTCCCCCCTCCCTCCTCCCCATGATAGGCCCTAGTGTGTGATGTTCCCCTTCCCGAGTCCAAGTGATCTCATTGTTCAGTTCCCACCTATGAGTGAGAACATGCGGTGTTTGGTTTTCTGTTCTTGTGATAGTTTGCTAAGAATGATGG